>NC_071576.1:52566313-52916313 GCF_024509145.1 Vidua macroura
TGTATCTTGGTTACCACTCTGCAGATAAATTCATAGTCCCAAACTGTTCAACAACAGAAAATTAATTTTTAGCACTGCGATATATTATTGTCTGTGTTTTGGTTTTTGTTGCTTATCAGTTCTGTTGATAAGTTATGATTGGTCTTACAATTGGTGAACATGTGGGCAAAGTTTTTGCGAATAACTGATGAATTTTGGGTACCTCAGGTTTTGAAAGGCGCTGATTTTATGTCACCAATATTCAGAGATTTTATTTTGTTCTGGCATTTAAGTGCTGCATAGTAGACCCTTCTCTCTTTCACAAAAAAAATGCCAAATTGAAAATCTGTGTAGTATTTATTCTGTAGTAGTTTGGCACTTGGAAGTGAAAAATGAAAAGACTTGCTGAGCTAAATCACTGGGGATATGTGTGGGAGGACAGTTACCAGAGCATGTCGTATTGTTGCACAGTCCCTGTCAAACCTGATCATCTTGCATTTTTACCTGCTGTGAATTTCTACATTTCCAGGAAATAATTGTTTATCTTTCTAGCTCAGGCTTTTGGGTCATTTATTTAAAGAGTGGAAGAAAAAACTTATAGTAATTTATGTCAGAAATTACATATCACACAAGAAGGCTATTAGAAATAAGTATTAAGATGTACTGTGGTTAGTATTCCATGTAATTCCATGGCCTTTTTTAGTAACTTCTTGTATGAAATGATTTGCTGAAGTACCAGAGATTCAGTATGTATTTGTCTGCTATAAATGTGTCCCATTCACAATTCAATTCCAAGCAATACTTTTATATTAGAAACCAGCAAGGCAGTGCATGGCAGAAAGTTCTTTGTGTAGACTATTGTAATGTTTGTTTTAGTACTCTGCTGAAGTCTGCTGGCCAAACTCAGCTTAATATGAGTTAAGGAAGTTTTAAAAAACCCCAACATTTTATTCTTTTATCTTGAGGTTTGTTTAAATAAAATCATGAACAAAAATTAATTTAAAAAACAATTGCCTTAAAAGTTTTTAAGCTTTTAGACATCACTCTACAGCAATTTTTAGTTATGAGTCTTTTTAAAATAGATGAATAATCTCTTTTATCTTCCAGATGTCGAACATTACAATTTTTCCTTTTGCCACTGGCCTAGTATGCAGTCATTGAGGAATATTTGCCTGGCATCTCTCTGCTCAGGCTGCAGCTTTACAAATAACTGTTCATAACTTCTCCTCTCTCGGCTGCATTAAAGATACTTTAAGGTTCCCAGCTGCACTGTGTTTTTACAAACATCTTAAAATTATGAGCTTACTGGCATGCAGCTGGGTGAATGCAGCTATGAATGGTTTATACTCAAGGAAAATTTCTGAATAGCATTGGAATTTTTTACTTGTTGAAGTAATCTGGTGTTAGGAAAGTAGGGCCTGCAGATATTTTTTTTCCTCACCATTGCCACCATATTTTTCCTTTCATAGCTGGTGGTCTGACATCTGTGAAACTATCTTATGTCATCATCTAGTCTGAGTTGTAAAGAGCAACCATCTAAAATGCGTATATCTGTAGTGGGTTTGTAGCAAGAGGTGATGAAGGAACAAGAAAATGATAGCTGTGGGCTTATTTATAGCACAGAGTACTTTCCAGTTTTTGTTCATTGAAATTTTTAGGATGGCTGCCTCTTAGGGAGTATGCCATAATAAATCATTTCTCTCCTTTCTGGTTGGCCTAGTGAAGTTTTCAGTGGTAATACTCTAAATGGGGAGTACAGAATCTTGCTTCTAGAAGGTCTGTGTACACTGAGATCATGGCTTCTTGCGCAGCTAGAAAAGCGAGAACAGGATGGATATCTTGAAAACAGCTGTGAGTTATCCTTGCATAGCTGAAATCAATAGCAATTGCATGTATCACTCCCTTGGAGTTGCCTGCTGGCACATTTCTACGTCACAGAATATTTAGAATCTTAATAGTTCACAGATTTCTTCATTTTTGCAGATTTAAGATCCCTGATAATTTAGTGTTTAGTTTGAATATCAAATTACAATTTAAAAATACATCTATGTCATAAAATATGGTGTGTTATTTTTGAACTTCATTGTCTACCTGACTTGCTTGTTGTTAATTTTAATGATCAAGTCCTTGGGGCAGAAGGGTTGTTCTAAGGTTTCACAGTATGGAGTGCAATGATAGAGATTAAGTATGTGGAACGGTGATGAACTGCATCCTCTCTGGCATGAAGTCAAGAGCATTCAGTTTCTGGTTTAACAGTTCATGAACTGGCTTTTGTTTTGACTGATGATGTATTCTTTCTTTTCAGACATCTGGGAGACTCAACATATCTGCTAGCAAACTGTGCTTCCCTGTCTCCCTCAAATGGTGTTCCTTCACCTAATGTTCATCTCTGGGTTCAACACTACTTCATAGCTCTTGCTATTGATAATATATCATCTGCAGAATTATGGAAATTAATTGTAGGCAAGATATGAAAAACCATCTTCTCTCAGCCAGTCAGAGTCAATCACCTGATATAAGCGGAATTTCATTTAGTTTTTACTTATTTGGCTCATTTTCCTACAGAAACTTACACATCACATTGCTTTTGCTAATAGACATCCGGTCTTGGCAAATAGTTATTTTCCTCTTCTGGCTTTGTCAATAGGCCTGTCTCTCTTATTCATATGGCACCTATTGTCTAAAGACAATGCAAATAGGCAGGTCTCATAGCCCATAATTTTTTTCATTTTTTATTTCATTTCCTTCAGTTAAGGAAAACCTTTTTTTTTTTTCTTTATTGCTAGTTAAAGGACTGAGGTAGATCTTATCTTTATAGGACACTTTCAAACATAGGCCAGCCACAAGGTTTTACCTTGTATAGACATTGCTCCAGCATCCTATCTTCCCTTCCGAAACCTCTTGCAGGTGAGACAAACTGTGCTAGCACTGAGATCAAGTGTAGAGCCAAAAATATTAATTTATATTTGGCTTTTGTTTTTAGTTTTCAGGTTAAAAAAATCTTTATGTTTATTAATTAAAGAAATATTTCAAGTGCATATAGCCATAATTTATAATTAAATGTAGGGATTTATTGATGGATTCATTAATTTATAGATCCACTAATAGATATAATGATTTTTATCAATAGTTTAATGATAAATAGTATCATTTATTATATTGATAAGATTACTTTATTAGACTGAAGTAAACAGGAAAGAGTAATGGTTCATGCTTGCAGCATAATAATGGTTGCTGTAGGCCTGCCATTGGTCTTACACAGATGACAAGCATTATAAAGTAAATAATCAAAATTTTTACTACTCTTGGCACAGGTACTTGGAAAATATATTCAGTATTCTGACTTTCCCCTCACTTTCCATGCTGTTTTCTCTATAAACATTCTGCCAAATGTAGAGAAAATTCCACTTACCACTTGTTTGATTCTCGTCCTGTGCTAGGATCTGTTCCACACCTGTACATTTTTCATTCATGCTGTGCCCTTATTGGTTTGAGGCAATTTATTAACTGTGATTGTTCAGAGACATTTTCTACAGACAGCTCTTTCTTGATGTGGGACTTTGGTCTTCCATACCTGTGGACACACGGCAAAAAATAACTCCGTGTGGCAAGCCTTTTTGGTCACCAGCAGTGCTGCTGAGTAAAGGATTACATAGGCATGGGTGGTAGCTACTAAACCCATTTCTAAAAGTGTCTGAATTATGTTCTGAAAATCAAGTTTTAAATACAGATGGAGTTTGTGTTTTCTGCTGTTGTAGGAACTCACTGTGTGTTGTAACACACTATTTAACATCTGTTGGTTTGTTATTTTCTTAACCTATAAAAAGTTGGTGATATGTTCTGTATTCCCTAGAGAGGTGTGAATACAAATTAATTTATTACAACATGCTTTGGAATCCTTAAATGTTACAAAACTACTACTGATTAATGAAAACTTTTTGCTAAAATATTGGGGAAAATAGTGGGCTTGGGTCTATCTTGGGTCAGATTCAGTATACGTTCATAGTAATCTATGAAAATCTATAAAAACACGTTTACTGGCATTTGTGTTTGTAGTTTTTTGAACTTATTAGTTAAGATCTGTTAGGCATAAAATTTCTTATTTTCAGTATTACTATTCTGATTTTTCTTGTGTGTTGGTTAAACTAAAGGTGTACTTTATTCTTTCACAATAGTGAAATGTGCAGGTGACTAAAAATTCAATAATATAGCTTTTTCAGACGAAAGAATAAGCAAAATTATATTAAGAATGGAACTGTAGATCATAGCTTCAGCTTGATCTGGGAAAAGGTTGAGGATATATGAAGTAGTTCACATACTTTTTCACTAAAGAAAAACTGAAGTTAAAATTTTGGTTCAAGATTCTTGAGGTTTTCAGTGCCATATATAATTGAATTGATACATAAATATGATATTGAAACTTGGATTAAATCTGTATTTTATCACTCTAAGATTCATAACCAGCTTCATTGGTAAATAAGCCATTTTGAGACAATATAAGATATCTAATACAGTTACCAGATAGACAGCTGAATCCTTTGTCATAGACCTTATACTTTGAGTGAACAGACTAAATGATCTTTTAATGCAGATTTATGTTCTGGGAGGCACAGAACAGAACTCATGTCATTTCATGCCTTTGCCACTGAGAACTATCTTAGACAACATGTACTCATGCAACCTGTTTTTGAAAGAAAAGAATTAATGCAGAAACTCAGGAGGTAAAAAAGGTTTATTTTCCCTAAGCAATACGAAGTTATTTATCTTGAACTCTTCTTCCAGAAGACTCTCTAATCTTGTTAAATTCTTCAGTGGGAATATTTGGAACCTCCACAATAATATTCTTAAATATATTTATTTTCCAGCATTTCACATTGTTGTAGCATTATCCATGAAATGTGGCACCAACAGATTTTTATATTTGGGGAAAAAACCAATAAGGTGTAAAAGAATTCAATAATCCTTTACATTTTGAAGAGGGAAGAGGAAAAATAAAATTTTTTGCAAGAGCTCTGTTTGTAGCCTCAGGAGTTCAGTATATCAGAGTGGAGGTATTTAAATAACAGGAAAAATAAATTTGTTATAATATTACCCAAGAAAAAAATAGATAATTGTAATCCCTTTAATATTTGAAATTCTTCTCTGAATGCCTGAGATGTAAAAAATTAGATAAAGTACTAGGACTATCTCTTTGTTGTTGTAATTTTAATATTATTAGAACCAGGACTATGTTCTCCCGTATTGGAAGGAAGGATGATGTGATCACAGGGAAATGGGAGTCCATAGGAGCCAAAATTCTTCAATGTAGTTTCCTGCATTAAAGCATTAAATTGCTTGCAAAGTTTGTGTCATGCTTCCTCTTACTTGCCAAGTCATATGATCAGCTCTTAGGGTGGATGCAAGCCTGGCCTATCTTTCATCCCATTTCATCTCACTCTTTCTCTAAAAGCTGCTGTTCAGGAGGTCACTGGCAACTGCAACGTTGCCTTTGTGTTCTTTCCGGTTTTGCTAGATACAGGAATTTTTAACTGATTGATTGGGGAGGTTCTTGTGTTATTGTGGGGTTTGTTTTTGGGGTTTTTTTTAAGGCTTCCATTCACATGATTTTTCTTAAATTTTCCTAATGTGATGGAGAATATTCTGCAGCTGCATCTTAGAGGATTTTAAAGACTGCTAATGCTGAAGAGCAATAACCTATTTAGAATTGTAAAGCAGATAGTGATAAGTTTCTTAACACTGTTGTAATGCTAATGGAGGTTAGGAAGCGTGCTTAAAAGGGAGAGATGCAGAAGAGCAGAGCTTTCAGAATTATGTGGCACTTTGGAACCCATAAGCACATGGAGGGACCCACAAAAGCTTTTGATTGGGATACCTGGTTTGTAAGTTGCCTGTGATAAACCTTCCATTGTATTTAAACAGAGACTAGTTTCAACTAGTCAACTCCTGCCTCCAAAAAGGAGGTTATATAAAGCTAGCTAGCTGTCTGGAACAGCATTATACCTTCAAATGAATACTCTTTGGAGCAGGACATTTGCTGGGGTAGGAGGGCATTTAACCCTTTGCTGTGAGGCATTGCTGGCACCTAGTTTTCTGCATTGTAGTATACCACAAGCAATGTAATTGTACTGTCTGATGAACTTTCAGACCTAATGCCAAAACTTGTTCTGATATTCCACTGTTAAAGGATATTCTGTGTCCTATGAAGCTTAGCTTTTCAAAAATCAGGTTAAGGAGGCTACATTTTGTCCTTTATTTCTTGGTTTTATTGTGTTTGCTGAGCATCCTGACTTAGTGAAAGATGTCCCTGCCCATGACAGATTGCCTGGACTAGATGATTGGTAAACCAAAATAATGTTGAGATTTGGCTAAGATACAGCAAAATCTTGATCACAGGGCAATGTAGTTGTGAACACATAAATTCAAAGATACTGTGGATAATATTGAGAAATTTGAATACATCATAAACATGCACAGTATAATATATATTTTTGGAAAAACTAAATGCTCTTTATTATTACAACACTTTTAAATACAGAAGGTAGTGTCTTTAAAGACCTTTTCTGAAAATTATCCTATTAAATTCAGTATACGTATGTAATTTAATGAATCAAGAATCAAATTAGTAGTAATAAAATAAAGCAGTCATTTGGATCTGAAAATGTTCTGCTACAGTTTCCACTACAGCAGGTGATCAATAACATAGTGGAGTGGAAAAACTTGAATTGATTCCACCATCCTTCTTGTGCATATGCTTGCATTTCTGGGGCTACATCAGGCTCTACTGCTTCAATGTCTAATAGTATTTTAAATTCCTTTTCATTCACATTGAAAAGCAAAACGTGTTGCCCTTTCTGATCTGGGGTGGCACAATCAAGAAAGCTTACTGTGTACAGCTGAAACAAACAACCCTATGGAAAAAAATTATTGAAAACTTTTACAGAGGTGTTTCCTTCCTTTGAAGGTGGGTGTGGAAGGGAGTGGGGGTAGTTTGAGTTTCCTATTAACATAGTAAGGGTTAAATGAAGCACTCATTCTGAATGAAAGTAGCCTCAGTGTCCTTATGAAAAGGAATATAAGACCTATGGAGCTCATCGATATTATAGCAGGGGCATTGTGGGCTGCTGAAAAGAAAATGACAGCTGAGACATGTTGGAATCCTTAATGCAAGAGGGAAATGGCCAATGTTTTTATAAGTGTTCTTCCTCACTAAAACCTTTAAAACACAAACACAATTTGTTGGCATATTTTGTCAATAACTGGAGCTCAAAGGAGCAAAGATTTTACCAGCATATTAATTTTGTTTTGGGTGATTCTAGACCTTGTACTGGAAAAACCACCCAAATTTACCACATTAATTTTGAGGATTCCCTCTTCCATGTTTGTAGAATGATTAATAGTACAAAAACCGCATAAAATGCCCAGCATAAAAAAAAGTCCTGTTCCAATTACATTTGTTGCAATGCTCAATAGTTGCAGCTTTAGGATTTACAGGTTATAATCTAAACTCCTAGTCATATGTTTGGCTTAAACACCTAAGTATTTTAAACTGATAAGTTTTCTTTTCTTCAACTTCCCTTTCAGTGCTAGAGCCTTAAGGCTTCTGCTCCTTAGATATGTTTCCCTACACTCAGAGGTTGAGGTCCTTTAAAAAAACCAAATTTTCTCACTTGATATAACTGTATGAATTGGCATTTCTTTAAAAAAAATTAACAATAAATCACTAAATAATTCAATATTTTTTTATTAAAATCACAGGACTTGACAATACTGATTTCCAGTTAAATCAATGGACATTAAATTAATCCTTCTTTATATGACATTACAAAAAGATCCTAACATCCTGTTCAAAATTTAATTCATCGAAAAAGGTTGGAAGGGGACCTCAAACATCTGGTCCGATGTTTTTGGCAAAAACACTGTCCAGACAAGATGGCACATCACCCTGTCCAGCTGAATCTTTAGTGTCTGATGTTGGGGAACTCATCACTTCCCTGAGGAAATTATACCAGTGTCTGATTGTTCTCATTCTGCAAATTGCACCCTTGTGTCTAATCAGAATCTCCTGGGAGTAGCTTGTGCCTGTTACCCCTCATACAGAGGGAGACTGCATCTTCTTTGTAGCCACTCTTGAAATACTGGAACATGGTGATAGGTCTCTAAGCCTTCTTTTCTAAAGTCTGAACAAAACCAGTTCTCTCAGCCTTCTCTCAAATGGCAGAATCACAGTCCTTTGATACTTTGTGTTCCTCCTCTGTACCCTTTCCAGCCTTTCTGCATTGTTTTTGTAATTCTGACTTCTGGTCTGCAAAATTACCTCATTTTAGCATGGTATTCTTAGCTTTTTACTCCCTAAATACAGTTGATTCTCTTTTATATTTTACTGAATTCATTTTTAGGAGTCAGATTTTTTGCTGTATCAGCAGAACTAGTATGAATATTGTTCTTAAATTCCACTTGGTACGTGCCACTTCATTACTTTCGGTTACCTTTCCTTTTTCATTGAATGAATGCCATTGCCTTTGCAAATGCTGTTCCCTGAAAGAGAGAAAAGATTTTTCAGTTCTAAAATCAGACAATTGCTATTCATAGAAACAAGTTTTCAGCCAATAAATACTATAGAAGCCTGGATTGAAAGGTCACTGCTGCGATAGCCAGTCAGGGTCTGTTTTATTAATGGAAGTATTATGTGTCTTTGTTGCATAATGTGTTTTGCTGGAAGGTGAAGCTGTACAGCAGTGAGCTTTCTCTACAGGCCTATTCTCTTGGCTTTATGTTGAAGACAGGCTTCAGCAGTAAATGGCTTTAAGCTTGTCAAAGAAAGGTTATTAAAAATGTTCCTGCCTTTCAGTCTCCGTGCTCAATAGTGCAAAAATTCAATACTGTAGGGATTTTTTTCTATTTAGTCATGTCATTTGGCATTTTGCCTACAGCTAAAAATGAAATACCATCTGGTTTAAGCTCACTAATGATTCTGCATTGTTACCTGAACTGATTCACTAGTTTGTTGTTAGAAATTAAGAAATGAACTTGCCGTCTGCTAATTACACTTTGGTTACTATGTTTTGTTGAGATTTTAAATCTCAGTGATTTCTTGAAGTGGTGATTTGAAATCATAATTCTTTTGTACTCACAGACTTCTGTACTAGTGCTCTGGGTTTTCTGCTGCCTTGACACATTTCTTTTATCACAATATATACTTATGATGTAGTGGGACCTTGTCTGCCTTAGGGCCCTTAGAAATTCACTGACTTCTGGTGTGAGGTGACTGGCAGGAAGTTAAAGTGCAGGTGCTGAGGACAGAGTTGCTGCTTTGCTGAGCACAGGCATCAGGTGAAATAAAAGGTGAGGGATTGTTTGGGGCTCCCTACAATGATATTCATTGACACAGGAACTGCTATGAGCACAGTTGAATCTGACAGGGCATGCATACTTTGGCTACAAGGTGATGGGAGGCTTCCACAGACCTGGGCATAATGCCTGCATAAAGGAGTAATCCAGAATAAAGATGATGCTCTGTACTCATGCAGCATATCTGGAAGCTATTCCTAAACTTACAGCTGTTTTCTGATGACTTCTGTGACACTTGTTGACTGGCAAAATGTTGCATTCGTTGTAGAAATCTCTTGGATGTGAATCAATGGGCAGTGGAGTTTTGTTCTGCTTCACAATGGATGCTTACTAGCAGGGAGAAGTGGTTGTCTGTGACACTGAGCAGCCTCTGGTCTTGGAGATGATGTGGGCTTGTTCCCGGATCCCACCCATCGTAAAACTGCTCCTCGGGACTGAGGGATATCATAGCATTTCTTGACAAACTTTACTATCTCCTGATCATCCAGCATAACTGGATAATAACGTGAGCTCGTGAGCCTTTCTTTTTCTGATGACACCCACTGCAATCAAGATACATAGTACATTTTGTCCTGCTAGAGTGGAAAAAGGTATTTTTCCCAACCCTCTAGCCTGAATGTAAGGTGATTTCAAAAAGAGGTACTAGAAAGCATTAAGGGACTGTTTTGTGTGACTGACAGATCTAGGAACAGCACCTTTATTGAAAATAATGGGCAAGGGCTTTTGTTTGGTATTATCAGAGCTGGGATGTGTGCCTGTATTCACAGGATTAATTCAAGTCCTTCAAAGACTGTCTAGGACTTTCAGAAAAGTCATTTATGTGATCAGACCAGCAACACTTGAAAAACAATTGTTTCTCTGGAAGTGCCACTGATAACGGAAACAGAGATGCTTCTCTCATTATGAAAACTGATTTTTTGAGGTTCCTGCCCCAGCTGCTTCAGATTGTATGAGGCCAAAACCCAAATGGTTTTGCTATCTTATGTTCTAGCTACCGAGCAGTGCAGAAAAGACAGTCCTGTGTGACTTTTTGACAAAATCTATTAGCTTAGGAAAGAAACCTTAGAATTTTACAAGCAGCACCCTTCTCAGAAGGATGTCTTTAAAGCCTTGAAACTAATGTTTCAGTCTGAAACTTGTCTCTAGTACACACTTATGTTACTTCTAGAATATTTTATTGTCTTGATGCTGTGGTACAGGTGGTAATCACTTCATGATATTGTGATAAAATATGAATAGACCACTTTAGTGCAAAACAGGAACTGTTTCAAATTCCTTGAGTTTAAAGCTTTTAAGTTATACCTTTTAAATATTTTAGCTGCATTGTTTTTCATTCTGGTTTGCAGTAATGAAGTACATATGTATAAACTAGTAAGTATAGTGGTGTCATTTACAAGGAAAAATTCTGTTTGTTGGGGGGGGTCTTTACTGCTGTTGGCAAACATTTGCATGTAAAACCATTTAGAATAGTACGAAAACATGCTCTGCATTTAGCTGTGACAATTTTCAGTAGCTACACATCAAAAAACCAAGATGGGCTTTGATTGAGGTATATTAGGTTTTAAATTTGAAAGGTTTTATTACTACTTCTCCTTCTCACAGTTAGTAGTTGTACTTTTATCTGTGATCAAGGCCTTGCTTTTAGATACTTAATTTTTAGAAGAGTCATAATACAGGTCTATATAGGTTTCAAAAAGAAATTTGGTGACATTTTGAACTCTGTTCACATTATTTTTTCTGAACAAGTTAAAGCCAGAACTATCACACAAGATGTCAGGTATGAATAACTTAAAATATCATATTTCTAATGCACATTGCCTTTGGTTTCTTTAGTTTGCTTAATGACACATTATTCATAGCTTAGGACAGAAATGCTTTTACTTAGCCAAATGTAGGCAACAAAAACTGTGAATACACGTTATTCTAACTATCAAAATCAACGAATCTTGTTATACCTAAATTCTGCTCTCTTCTTCTGTGTTTATTATACAAAATTCAGTGACATAATAACTATTCACTAACACAAGAAACCTTAAGAGAATATTGCGGAATATGGGGTTTGGATTTTGAATATAAAATTGCTGGGAACTTGTTTTAGGAACATGATCATCATCATGTCATGGAAAATAAATGTCACTTCAGTGACTGCCTGACTTAGATTTCAGCATGTTTTTGTTCAATACAAGAAAAGTCTCAACAGGTATCCTTAATGATGAATTAATTGTCATTTATAAGATGCAGCTATTAGTTTTGCAAAAGGCATATTTGTTAAAATGAAGAATTTAATGAAAAAGTCACAAGGGGAAAGAAGAAGTTAGCAAACAAGCTGTACTTCAGTTGGTGAAAAGGCCTAATAAGTTTTGAATGAAGTAGTTGAAAATATTTTCAGACTGGCAATGGTAAGTGTGCTGTATAGTTGAAAAGGATCCAAAAGGATCAGTAAAGTTCTGTGAAAATGAACTGTGGAAAACCAAAGTAGAGAAGTTTAACAAACTATAAGCATATAAATAAACAAATATAAACATAGAAATAAACAAATGGATTCATCACATAAAATGCCAATGATAAGCACAACATATGTTAATGTAATTTCTAACAAACATGAATCAGAGAGAACTGACTTACAAATATTAGCACAGAAGTTGAGAAACTGTGATGGTGGAGAAGAATGAGGGCAAAGAGGAGAGTAGAACAAAAGAAGAGAGAAGATAAGAGTAGTCAGATTATTCCCCATAGGTTTTATATCTCTAAGTCTTAGATATCCATCAGGACAAAATGTTCTGGTGAAGGACTTTATGCTTACAGGGCAAGGTTTATACAGATTGCTACCCTGTCTGCATAGCCCTGGATCTTCCTTGCAGTTTCCCTTGCTGAAGCTGAGAAGGGCTGCTTGGTGGGTGTATTAAAGGCACTAGAGGAGGAAAACATCAGCCCATATGGGTGAAGGTGCCAGAATCTGGAGTTCAATGGGGAAAGGAACAAAATGAAGCCATTATTTTCTTGGCTGAGGATGTGAAATCCCACCAGAGCTATGAGGAAGATTTTGCATGGACATATGGGACTTTGCTATGAATACCTCTCACTGTGGTTCCCAAAGCCTTTCATAAATATGAAATGGTTCCAAATGTAAAAGTCCAGATCTAAATGCAGAATCCCTAAGAGGTTAAGCCTGTGTAGATCTGAAGTTCTGGGCTGGCTGATTATAAGTGTTCCTGAATCAAGAAGTTTGGACCAGGAGGCTTATTTTGGACGTGAATGAGCCTCCCTTACTCTAGTCCCAGTTCATGCTCCCTTATATTGAAAATATTTGGAATTTTTTTTCAACTCAATGGAAGTCTGAATAATATGCACTGCTTTTTGTATCAGATTGATAATTTTATTCTCTTATGCAGGGAATGTTAGTTCATAATCTGTCCCTCTATTGCTTTTTGGAACTAAAACTTGTCTTACATTTTCCTTTTAAAAAATAATCTAAAGTGTTTTGAACTGTAAAAAATGTTAACTGTTCCTGCTGGGCATATTCCCCAGGATGAACATTTTAGAAGAGCTCCTGCAAAAAAAGAGTGGAATCAGAGAAGGGAGAGAAAGATGCAGCAATAATTCTGTGGCCACCAAACTTCTGAGGGCTTGATTTTGCACTTTAATATTCCTTTTAAGTTTTGTACTTCTTGTTACTGTCTCTTTTCACCTAGATATTTCCAGATTCTACAACTCTAACCAGAGTGGTAGGGGTATTTTTGTAATTAAATTAATTGGATTGGATCCTAAATTATCTTTATGTAATGTTCATCTAATATATTTCTATTGTCTTTAGATAAAATTGCTTCAGATTTGATGTGAAATTATTATATATTCTTTTAGTGTTTTGTTCCCTGTTCTGGGAGATGACAAAATAAATACAGGCCTCAAGAAAGCTCAGTTTATCTGATTGTTTTCCTGCCTGGTGCTGCCAGAAGGGAACGGCCGCTTCCTTCTGTTGCTGTGTGGGTCAGCTTCCCCAGGCTTAGGGACTCCTTATCCTGCAGCTGCCCAAGAACACTGGCACTCTCTTCTCCAGAGAGTTGGCAGCCACTCCCGGCTTATCTGCCCAGCACAATTAGAGTATGCTATACAAAGTTTGTAGCTTTCTATTACAAACACCTGCTGAAGCAAATGAGCCAGGTCATCAGTTTGTGACTTAGTACACCAAGAGCAAAATGTTTTGGGAGTGAAAAAGCAACCACTTAAAGACAGTAGCACAGCATTATGAAATGGAAAATAATTCAACCTGAAAAATTTCCAAGTGTAAAGTGAAGCAATGGTAATTAAACCAGAAATCATGCAAGTCACACCTCCACTGAAATAATGTCTAAAAACAGAAGAAAAGCTTTCCACAACATTATCATGTAATATTCATGTTCCAACTCATGTGATAAAATACCAAGTTATAGAGTGAATATTCATATAACATTACAGAAAAATTGTCTATTTATTTATTTGCTGTCAGTATAGTAAATATAGTGACTTCTATTTCTTTTTAAATAAACACATAAAAGAGTAAAAATTGGAATCAATGGTCTTCAGATTTTCATTCTCCTACCTCAAAGCCTTACAGAAATCAAGCAAAGGGAATATTTTTGTTAGCTATCACTTGTGTCTACTATCATGTCTGGATGGTGAGACATTTTCCACACAGGATAAACTCAAGGCATTCATTGAGTTTTTTGGGTAGGGCAGATATCCAATGGCTGTTCATGCAGTTTACAATTTCTCTCCAGGGCTGTTCAATCATCAAGCAATGAAAAATGTCACTTGCATATCAGAAGCAAGACTCAATCAAACACTCAGAGAATTTCAGTAAAAGACCTTGTGCTGACTACTTTAACTTTTATTCTACTGAATCTCAGAAGAGGGACAAATATAATGTTTTGAAACAACTATTACCATGAACACAAATACTCTGTTGAATAAGAAAAGTAGCATTCCTCATTTTTTCATGTACAAATGCAAAACCTCTTCCTTGTTTAAATTTTCCTGATCCATTCTATGAAAAAATTGCTTTTCAATACCCTGGGTGAAGTCATGCATTCCTTCTGAGCAGGACATATTCCCATGTCCTTGTAGCTGGCAGGTTCTCACAGTGCTCTCAGAGCCTGCAATGCAGCTTAGAAATATATTTTCTAAAAGCAGCAAATTTTAAGTATAATTGATATGTATATTCATTCTCTGTGAATAAGGCACTTGTTGCTTGTCTCATACCACCACTAGTAGAGCACCAGCCCGTGGCTTCCTCCCACCAGTCTGGATAGCTACCAAACTGTAGGCAATGTCCAGATGTCATGATATATTTTTTTGGAATTGGTATGTGAAGAAAGTTCAACAAACAGCTTGTTCTGCTCCCCAGTTAAAAACCATATGGAAGATGGGAAACAATAGGATAGTGTAGGACAGAGAGAAAGTCCTAAATGACCACTGCTTCTTTTTGCTGTCTTTCTATAGCAAAAGGCACAATAGGTTTCATGGTCAGAAATTATATGAATAGCAGAAGAACCTTGTATTTAGAAGGTTTTAATTTACTGATAATTTTTTTTTTTACATATTCAAGAGTCCTCTCAAAATGTTCTTGAAACTTTTTTGTCACTTCATACATTCTGAGAATTTGGGGCAGGCAAACAATTGCAAACAACTACAATTCCATAAAATTTTCAAAAATAACACAAGAGTGCAACTTTTATCTGACTGGCAAAACCAACTTCTGTGATGAAGATTATTCCCTTTTCAAACTTGTATTTTGATGGAAGTATCAGGCCACGATGTTGTGAAGGAGTACCATGATAGCATGATGTGTCTTTAATTATCTGGGCAAAGAAATTAAATTCCTTTGGTTGAGATGCAATTAAACAAGTTATATTTTCCACTGTCTTGTTTTTGAAGAATTCCTTTGGTTTCAGTGGATGCATTCATGATCTTTAGGAGTACCTGAAAGGAATACCTCTGCTGGGTAGGTGCAAGTTATTTTAAAACTGAAAGGATCTGAAACTCTGTGAAGATAATACCTATATTTTAGTCCAAAGTTTGGACTGCACCTGGTATAGACCTCTGCAGTGTAATCTGGCTACTGATAACACTGCAGATGCTGCGCCATGGGATTTCATTACAGGATACAGACCTCAGGAACTAGGCAGGAGCAAATGATATTATTCTTATTATCCATATAAATACCTGGTTCAAAGCTGGTCTACATACATCAACATATTTTGTACATGATCATGTTTTTATGCTACAAAATACACATAATCTTTAGAAGCAATTGTCTAGAAGAGCCAATCTTTACTCCTGGAAAATCAATTGCTATGACTTCTGTGCATCCAACTAATTTTAAAATTTATTCCCTTCAAGCAGGGAACCTTTGTATAACTCTTTTCCTATATTCTGAATGATTTATTATAATCTCTAGGTTTTTAAGTTTCTGTGAGTTTTCAGAATTTTCACAGACTTCATGAGGATTAGTCTTCCTGACTTATAGCCTTAGTGCTAGGATAAAGAGATCTGGAAGGTCAATTATTTTTTTCTTATCATAAGTAAGTAACAGAGCAAACCAGTATACTTTGAACAGTACCTAGAGTTCAGAGGTTAGCAAGTGAAAAGAACATCAAGTCTACGTGCTCAAGAAAAAGAGACACGTCATGTTAATGCCTCAGTTTGGGCAACACAGCTTATTTTGTCCTAATGCAACTACTCTCCTGAGGAAATATATTAATACACATTCATCTAATATTCTCAAACACCAGCAGCTATCTTGTGCCATGTAGGAGTTTCTAAACATGAGTTAATTTCAGAACCTTTTAGTAAAATATGCTGGGCTGGAGTGATTACTGTAAATATACTTTCCACGTAAAGAAGCGCCTTTCCATATGTTTTCAGGATAAGATGTGTGCTTTCAATGAGCAGGATTCTTGGCTAAGCACTGGAGAGGAATTCAGGAAAATTCAGATGTAATCCAACTTTGCCATTAGGGAGAGAAATGAATTTGGTCAAGTCACTTAGTGTTCCTGCACCTCAGTTTCTGTGTGTATGAACTAGGGGTCTAGTGCAATCCACATGAGGCACTATTAGCTAAGATATTCTGTTCCTTTTTACTTGTAGAGGTAGAGCATATTTGGAAGTTCTTTCTAATGGCTCCACATTCAGCAATTAAAGATAAGTAAGTCACTTTTTAGTAAAAAATATTTTATTCTGTTAACAATGGAAGTCTTGCACATATAGTATTTTAGTGCAATTTTGTCCCTACTTTTGAATTTTAAAGCTTCAGGATATCATAATGGCTTATGGTTTTGCTGCTTTTTGAGTAGAGATAGAATAACTATGCTTTTTCCTTTTCTTTTTCATTAATGAGTTTTTCTGTGGTTTAATTTATGGATGTTTGGGCATGCTGTTGGTCAGCATGCACTCACACTTTCTTTTCCCTTCCTATCTTACAGTCCTTTGGCTGGTATAATATTTTTATATCCATTTAGATGTGAATGGTTGAATACAACATACAGTTGTGCATTTCTGTATATGCCTGTTACATCAGCTACGTACTAGTAGCCATCAGTCATAAAACCTTCAGTGAAAGCCCACAAACTCCAAGGGGAGGGAGTTCTGGAGTATAAATCTGGAGATTTAGATGTAAGTGGTTCCTTGCCTGTGTTGGGATGAAGCCTTACATCTGAAGTTTGTTGACTACATGAGATCACTAATCAAGGCTTATTTATCTTTTGTTGACACTTAAGAGTGCTTCACTTCCCCCGCATATGAGAATACAGTCAAATACAGTATAAGATACTTTACTTGCCTGTACATTCAGAAAAAATAAAATTATTCTGTCTTTTCCAGGATTTTAAATTACAAATAAATAGCAAAGCTATTGTACATCTCAATTTTCTGCCACTAGAGAGCACCAAAATGTTTGATTGTAATGGACTGATTGCATTAGCTTCCCTCGCCTTAAAATAGTGTTCTTTTATGCTGTACAAGTCTCTTCTAAAATGTCTGCTTTGTCCCATTTTTAATACAGATGTCCAATGAGAAAATATCTGCTTCTAAGTATATCATATCAGAAAGTATATTTTAGACTTTAGGCTAGCAATAGTTAAACCCTATTTCTTTCACAGTTCTTCCCACAAAAACCAAATAAATTTGCTAATTCTGCCAACAGATATTTTGAGCACTTGACTTTGTGGCACTTGATTTTATTGAGCAATTGTAAAGTGGAAAATACAAATTATGATTAAAGACAGAATTCTGACTGTTTTTTCTAGATAGAATTGCAATTAATGTGATTGTATCAGCGTTTGAGTTGGGAGATGAAAATCTGATCCTGACTTGCTGCCAAAAATGAGAGGTGCTCATGAAAAAGACATGAAGTTTGGGGCAGATTTCAGATACAGACTTCCTTGCTTGTTTGCTTCTCTGTGTTGCAGTGGTAATACTGCAACCTAAACTTGAATGCAAATGCTGATTCAGGTGTGCTTGAAAACAAGAGAACATGTAACAGAATGAAATTTTGTTTCTGCTTTTAGGAATAGAAAAGCTATTTTATTCTCAGTCATGGGGGAAGAAATATCTTTAGGTGTGGGGAGTGTACTTACCATTCAAAAGGAGTTACAATTTTTCTGTACTATTCACAAAGATTCTCCAGACCCTCATCCCATGAGGATCTGTACTCTGTTCCCGGGTTTGCAAGAATTGCCTTGATGGCCTCAGCATTGCAATCTCCATTCTGTCACTTCATGCCACACAAGAACTAGAGTAAGCTGAGGCTCTGAGGGTGTCCTTTTTAGTAAGTAACCTAAGTCAAAGGATCTCAGAGAATGCCTTTGTCTAGTAGAAGATGTACAAGAGAGTAGATTGAGAATCAAAAAAAAAAGTGTGATAATAACACGGAATGTGGTAGTTCTCCCAGTCCCGAATTGTGAAACTTTTGTGATACTGAGTCTCTGAAGAGATATACATATGAAATATTCTGGACTAGAATGGCCACTAGAGTTGCGAAAAAGAGATGCATGGGTTCTGCTATCACAGCCAGTAACCAGTATGTATAATTTAAAACATTAGGTTTCGATTATTGTGGAAATAAAGACCCAGGCTTATTAGTCTGCCAAGAATACGGATTTCTGGAATTTAATTTCACCTTGGTACTTTTAACTGTACTTTCACGAATAAGTAAGCAATAGTATTTCAGTGCATTAATATCACAGGTCCAAGCAATAGAGAAGTCTTCTTCTGGACAGCACATCATTATGTGTTTTAAACATAAAGCTACCTTTCTATCTAATTGCAAATATATCAGTAAGAACACTGCTTATTCTTTTTCCTGATTAAAAGTCCCAACTCTGTAAATGCTGATCAATCCTGTGCTAAAAATGCTCATTTTAGCATTACAGGACCTAATTTATCTGTAAAAAGCCTACTGAGACTTTAGTAAAATCAAGTTATCTACATGCATAAAAGTCCGATATAATTGGTGGTGGTTGCACACGCATCCAATAGATGATCCTATTGGATATTAGAATACCAAGCCTTGCTATTGAGAAGAGCCCTGAAAAAGAGGAACAAAAAATACAATAATAATCACCAGCTTGTTGTACAAATCATGAGGATGTGCAAGACTTGGTATTAATTTCAGTAGTTTTGATTCAACCAAGTCCTCAGTCCAGAAAATAAAGAACAAAATATGCCAAAACATCTGAGCATAAAAATATAGTCAAATACATCTGCTTTAGCTAATCCCTTAACTATAACTTTTTGTGTAAATATCTCCTTAGGTCTCATTCAATAGCCAGGGTCTTCTGTTCTTAAATTTAAGCACTTGATGAAATACCGTG
This sequence comes from Vidua macroura, assembly GCF_024509145.1. Lineage (NCBI taxonomy): Eukaryota > Metazoa > Chordata > Aves > Passeriformes > Viduidae > Vidua > Vidua macroura. Next base: position 52,585,489 of record NC_071576.1, read on the forward strand.
ATGAACAGTCACAACCTGATGAATATGGGCAAATTGCCTCATCCAGGACCATCCAGAGCTCAGAAAAAGTTCAAATTCTCACATGCCATTTACTTATTAGAAGGAAAAAACAGTTTTGACTATTCTTCTGGTGATCTCACAGAAGCAAATCAGAGAATCATTTAAGTTGGAAAAGAACTTAGATTATCAAGTCCAACATTTAACTGAGAACTGCCAAGTCCTCTGCTAAGCCATGTCCTTAAGGCCAATCTTTTAAATAGCTCCAGGGATTCCACCACTGCCCTGGGCAACCTGTTTCAATGTTTGACAACTCTTTGGGTGAAAAACTTTGTCCTAATATCCAATTTAAGCCTCCTCTGGTGCAACTTGAGGCCATTTCTTCTTGTCCTGTTTTTTGCTGCCTGGGAGAAGAGGCCAACTTCCACATTACTATGATCTCCTTCCAGGCATTTGTGGAGGCAGAAGGTCCCCCCAAGCCCCCTTTTCTCCAGGTGGAGCTGCTCCTCATCAGACTTGTGCTTCAGAACTTTTAGCAGTTTGATTGCCTTTCTTTAGACACTCGAAGATTTCCAAGGTGACTAAATGAAATTTTTGTCAGAATTACATTTTAATAGTACTTTAAAAAATGAAAGTAATATTTCTATGTGATCAGAATGCTTGGTTATTTTCAAAATCTGAATTCAAGGAATTCTCTAGAAACACTGTTTGGTTCTTTTATTTTTTATACCACTGATTTCTGCATGTGTTTACATTGGAATAGAGATTTAAAAGATCATTTTCATTTATGTTTTAAAACACATTATCCAACTGCTTCTCCCCAAATCATATTTTTCCTGGCTCTGTTTAACTCACATTGCATCTGTGGCAATAAATATCAAATGAAAGAAGGAAAAAAAAAAAAGGTGAAGGCAACTCCATTGTAGTAATTAGATTACTCTGGAAATAAAGCAGTGGATCACTAAAATCTAATTTGGAAGTGATGAAGTGCATGTGATTGCCAAGTAATTATTTCTGCACAGTCGTTGTCCATGGGGAGAACAGAATTATTGGACACTACACAATGTTAATGATGCCATAGTTTGACAACCTCATAAACATGCAGAAGCACTGGTCTTTCGAGGACATTTTGTGACAATTTGTATTCATCCAAAAATCTGCATTAATATGTGCACCAAATCAGTCTGTGTTAGCAGCGCTTGTTGTTGTTTATTTTTTGCAGAATGAAACTTGAATGTGACCTTATGATCAGAATTTAACTTTATACGTTGACTGATTTGCAGAAGATGATGAGATGTTGATGGAGACATAGAAAGAGAAATGATGCAGTTATGGAAGTATGGAACATTTAAATTTTGCTTGTAATATTATATGAAGTTTTTTCTAGACAATGGGAAATGTCGAGATTGCAACCATGGCTCCATGATTATTAAATGTGATTATATTGTAACACCGATAATATTTTCATTCTATTTCACACTTGTATTTCGGATCCAATTTTTACTAATCTAAAAGAATGAATTTTTCTTCAGCAAGAATCACAATATCTCATGGTTGACTATTAGAAAAAATGCCAAAGTAAAGAGGAATGATTATAGTATAGAGGCACTAACCCTATACCAAGGGTCTTTAATTCCATAAAGTATGTAACAGTATCAGAAATTTTAATTTTATCTTAATTTTAAAAAATCAAAGCTTGATTTACATGGTTTTTGTTTGCAAGCTCTGTTCCTACATAATGCAGAAGATCAGCTGAGTATTCAGAGCTTCCAGCAAAGTCCTGCCACTAGCTGGAAAGGAGCTCATGGTTAGGGTGAAGTAGAATGCCTTTTTAATGCGAACAACCAAACATGCTCTGTTCTGAGAACATTGCATTATTGATGCTGCTTGAGAAGGAATGAATTTTTACAACATTATTCTTATTTGGAGGCAATAGCACTGTAACTGACCCCAGTATCCAGCTGCAGTGACACCATAACATAAATAGTGAGGAAGCATTCTACCCATATTTGCTCACATTCTACTAACTTGACTCACAGAATCACAGAAAAGTTAAGTTGGTAAGGGACCTCTGGAGGCCATATGGTTCACTTCCACTTATCAAGTGGGGTCATCTCGAGCAAACGGTCCCAGATTTTGTCCAGAGGGCATTTGAATATCTCCAAGGTGGGAGAACTCCATGACCATTCCAGCCAAGTTGTTCCAGTGCTCAGTCTTTCCACTCATACTGGTAGATACAGTGGTGCTCATTTTAGGTGTCCATTGGGATCAATCGCCAAGTTATCCAGCATCTACTTCAAATGAATGCAAAATTGTCTCTAGAAATTGTAAAAACAAATGAACAAATTAAAACACTACTACCACCACCACCAAAACTGATTTTCTCAATCTATTTTATCAATCATTTTTTCATTCTACTTTATCAATCTTAGATCAAAAACACTACCTGCTTAAGGTGAACCCTACTTCTGCAAATACTAATCCACATTGTAAACTAGGTTTCCAAGCGGAAAAATTAAAGACATATATTCTTCTAATAGTTATTTTTTCTAAGTTATTATAAAGTAATGGTTGCTCTGCTTTTACTTTATAAGAGCTGGTGTGGTGGTTATGAATTCTTTGGAGTAGCCTTTGTATGTTCCAATTGGATTTGAGACTCCTCTGTTTAAGTCTTGTCTCACTGATGAGATTAGAGACAACTTTGTGGAACTGCTTCATGCCTGTCCCCACTTTTTCATCAATGATTTAAAATACTCAGCAGGTAGATTATAAATATTATAAGGTGTTATCTAGAAAGAAACTCTGATGAATTGATAAAGACTTCCTGAACTTAATTCCTAATAGAAAATACTGACTCTAAAAGTAGCATCCTTTGACTTGTACCCATTTCATTGTTTTATCAGTGGGCAAAATTCACCTATAAAATGTACAAAGTTTTTCTGGTACTGTGGCATGAAACATTCCTGTATTTTTGTTTTTCAAATTAAAGACTTTTTGCAGAAGTTTTTACGTAATTTTTTACACTAAGTGGTAGATTCATAGACCCTGATGCTCATCTGTAGCCTAATCTCATGGAAATGTTTTATCAGCAAATTTCCTTATCAGGGTTTTGCTCCAGGCAAGGGGAGTCACCTCCACCTTTTTGGATGACAGTGAAACGTGACTCCAAAAGCATTTTCTAACAGTCTTGGTAAAAATAATCTGATTTAAAAGCCACAAAGTAAACTAGAGATTAGTAGTAATAAGAGTAAGAATTTAGATTGAGATTTACTAATCAAATATAATTTGTAATTTTTTTCCCCTGATCCTGCTTTGCTGAAGTCAGTGGGACGAAATAGAATCAGAGCTTAAAATATCAATTTTCTAATCAATATCTGAAGTTGCAGCTAGCAAGATTTGTGTGCAATTGTTTAAGCATGTTTAAGCATAAAGAACTGAATTTCAACCAAGATCTGTGTTTAGAAAGCGAGATGTGCAGCAGTATTGAATCACTTATATTGCATTTGGGCTATACAATAAGGTTTAAATACTATGGTACGCAACTCAGTAAAAAAAGGGCATAGCTCTTACTGTGAAGTGTCATGCTGCTCTCTGTTATGGGATTTAAGAATAATCACAGTGTCCTGAATGATCAGCAAGGGTAGAAGGTTTTCCTTTAGAATACAATGATCTATTGAAACAAGTGATAATGAAAGCAGTTGAAATACTTTTGGATTCTGAAGGAATCCATTAGATTCTGAAGGATTCTGAAGGATTCTGAAAAAATCACTGTTCCTCTTAGCTGTCTTGACCAAATAAGAGACAGCACCTATATTCCATCATTTTCACATATGAAGAAATTCATACAGAAATGTTGTGTGAGGGAAATAATTTTCTTTCACTATGTCTTCCCATGCTCTGCCTTCTGCTGAACACCTAATGTGTCATGCTTCCAGTCTGTGGCTGAGAGCAAAGTGCTCCAGGCTGTTGCTGGCTCCAGGAAAAGTCTGGGGTAATTAATACTCCTGCTACCAAATTTTTGGAAGTTGTATGCAGCTGTCATAGGTTGGAACCACATCTTGCATCACCCTGTATACTACCAGTGAGGAAATGAGAACTTCTGAGTTGATTTCTTTCCAAATTGAGTATATATACTCATATATAGGAGTAAAATGAATCGATTCTCCAAAACTAGGTGGTGTGAATGCTATTTAAATGACATGTCTCATCTAATTTCTCCTGTGGCTAGGAAAAAAAAAACCCAAACAGTCTTGTAAATTAAAACATTTTGACTTCGATGTGTGAGTGGCTGGGACCAGATCCCTGTCATGCCTATCTACTGTCACTGAGAAAATAAGTTGGAAAGATAGCATGCTTTCCTGCTGGCATAACTACTTTGAGGATTAAGTCAGTGAATAAAAAATGTATGAGAAGCAGAGAAATGTAACCTGAGCGTGTGCCTAAGATTGGTTACCTAGTTGCTGGCATAAGTGAGAAAAAAAACCCCTTAGCCCTGAAAATGAGAGTTTTAGATGAAGCTCTGCAAGAAGACATTCCTATGAAATAGATTTTCTGCTTTTCACTTATGAGAGACATTGAGGAGGTTAAAAATATTTTTCAGCTACTATTGTCTCATTTGCTTATAGAAGAAATATCTAAGAAAGCAGCCTGCAAAGCCATTGTCCGAAAAGAGGTACACCACCATATTCCAATGGTCCTTTCAGCTGAGGAAAGTAGTTGGAAGTGTATTTTAATTTAAAAGACTTGTAAAAATGAATTATTTCATCCTATCCCTCTATATCTGAGTTTAATCCTAAAAGCAAGATTTTTAACTGGCTTTAGTATGCTTTTTATCAGGACTGGGATTGTTTAAGTCTCTTACCATCTGAGGAACTTGTCAGAGATGCTACCTTCTCTCATCCACCTGCTTGTCCTCTCTTCTGTAATCCTTTCAGGGAAGGGTGGTTCTTTCCCTGCATCTTGTGAAACCTGCAGTACTAGTAAAAAGTAATCACTATTTTCAGTTTCACATGACAAAGTCATATTCTCATGAATGAGTAAACTAACAGAAAGACAGGATTTTGGTGTTAGGTTATTATCTTTCCACTTAGTATATAGAAAGAAACAAAGGCCAGGACTATATATTTTGGGAAATCTTAGCCTTGGTATGATAGAACTGGTCCCACGTAGTGTTTAGTCTGCATTTCTCAATATAAACTCACAAGTGGAAAGTCCTAGTTTGGGATAATGGCAGCCACATAGTAATTTCAGTATTTAATTCAGTCTACTTTGAAACTGAGATCCTTCCCCAACCCAGGTACTTACATATCTCCATGGATTAAACTGAGCCCAAAAGATTTTACATGTAGAAAAGAGAGATTCTGGAGTCACCCAATATTTCTGAATCATTTGTTGGCAAAGTTCTTACATCATCTCAAAAGTGGAAGAATGAGGACAATTTTAGTATTATCATTTCCCCTACTCTGAAGAAATGCTGTTAATAGTGCTGGGGAGGAATCAACATCTTTGTTTGCTGTAAATGATATGATGGTGACACAAGAAATGCTACTATTTTGAGCATCTGCAAATATTAATCGAATGTATCATTATAAGAAAAGCATAATTTACCAAATGATTGATAAAAATGCTATGAGAGCCCCTTTTCCATGATCACCATATCAAAGCTACAAAGGACCGCCAGTGCTTGCAAAGTTATTTAAATGGATTTCTTCTTTGTTTCTGGCCTGCCACTATAATATAAATGTATTTTAAACTGAAAACTTAGATTGAGTGTTCTAACACTGCAAATTTACTTGTGTTTTATAGAATTACATTTACAGGCCTGGTATACTCATGAATTGTATTTTCTCAAGCCAGTTATAAGACAGTAATGGGTTAAATTAATCAGGCTGTATAAATGTGAGCTGAACATATGGTCAGGCCCTCTGAGAGTTTTAAAAAGCAAATGTCTGCTAAAACAAGTAAAGTCCAGCTTTTTGTGAGTATGTTGTCAGCATGAATAGAGTCCTCCTATTTGCCACAATGAAAAAAAGGGGAACATCTGCAATGAAATGGAAGGAAAATTAATGTTTGAGTAGGGACAAAAAGGCAGACAGGTGGAAAATCCATTTGGGAAACTGGTGTGAAAAGTTGTGAGAAAGAAGAAATATTTAATGGCTGGACTTGTAATAGGAAAGAGAACAACTCTAAAATGCAGGTCCTCAAACTGCTGCAGAAGTTTTAATTTTTAATCAAATTATTTTTGGTTTTACTCCTCATTACAACACCCCAGACTAATGCAATGAATTTGCAAAAAACCCGATCTTGTAAAATTAAATGTTTGTCTTAAGATTCTTACTAGTTTTTGGACTGCAAGTTTTAGAACTGATGAAAGATATCAGAGTTTTTTGTGCTATTTGACAGATAATAAAATAAATGCTTGAACTGTGACATCTGTATGATCTCAGAGTAAAAGATATTTATGTCCTCTTTCTTTCATTTTAAAGAAGTACTTTCAAGCAAAAAAAAAAATGCTAGTGTGGAAACTTCTTTTATTCAAAAGATTTTTTAACCCAAAAGTTTCTATTTTATTTTTAAAAACAACCTCTATAGTTCTGCAAATCTATTTGACAAAGCACAGGTATTTTTTCTGATGTCCTTGAGACACTGTTCTCATCTGACTTATGAATTGAAAATTAGTTTGAGTTGATAGTGATTGAAGACTCAAGAAGTCATAGGTCTCCTAAACAATAGACAAGGAAGTCTATTTTTCCCTATTGGATTTTCATCTACAAGCAAAAATTACGACATTTTATCTCCAGGTTGTCAATTTGAATGGAGCCTGGAACAAAGAAGTCAAGGACACCATAGCCTGTTGAGAATGAAGCATCCTTTCAGGGTCCTTTCCTACATGTTCCCTATTGTCTCCAAGCAATGACTAAGACAGCAGGACAGGAAAATGTGTTTATAGAAGAACTGTTTTTATATTATGCCTGATAAATAAAGGTTCATCGACCCTCATAATCAAATTAGTATCTTTGTAGGGTGAATCAGAGCCAAATAATGTAAACAAAGGCATTTTGCTGCCTATAGGTAATGCTTAATGATATTATTTCTTTTTCCTACCATGAGAAGTTTACTAAAAGTATTGACTTTAACTCAGTGGTAAAGCTTATATGTACCTGAGTATGTCTAGGATTTCTCTCTCTTTTCAAGACTATTGAAAAAATTAATTGATCTTTGAAATCTTGAATATCCATGTTTAATCCTTTCACTGTGCCAAAAGTGTTTCTCTTAGGAACCGGTGAAGCAAATTTATATTTTTCAATTAAAAGTTTAAAAGCTCTTTCCCTGCAAAGTTACTGTATATGTATACATAACATTTATTTTTAATTTTTAATGGAGTAAATAGTTTGAGGCATGCATCAGTTTTCAAATTCCATATATATCACTGAAACAAATTCTTGTATTAGCTTATGATAAATTCAGAGCTTTTATGTAGCATATGTAAGAATCTTCATTGCCTGGATCCAGCTTTGAGCTACATTAAGGCAGTAGGGACCTCAGAGGCAGAAGTGGCATGTTAGTAGTGGCACAGTAGAATGTATGCTTTTATTGAAATCAGCAATGAGTTCGTGTTTTCAAATTAATATTGATCTGTTCATGTCCATGGAAGTTACTAAGGTGACATAGCAGGGAGCATGGAATATCTTGAAAAATCACTCGTTGATAATTGTCACAGAAGGGCAAACCTGCAAAGCAACCTCTTAAAAACCTAGAAACAATTGCAAACCAACCTGCTATACAATAGGTGCAGAGGGATCATACAACTCACTGACTTGCAAATATGACAGTGGTAAATTTGCACTCACTTTTACTCATATGCCATTACAACACTAATTGAAAATCTTTAAGGACAAAGATAAAATTCTTCCTTTTGTAATAAATCTTCCTAACATCATGGCCTTGTTCTACATATTATCCTACTAAGTGCCAATATTTAGCCTTTCAAGCATAAAAAAAGTGTATTACTTACAACATAATTAACTAACTGTAAGAAAACATTAAAATTAATAGGATAGTAGTGACAAAGGAGTAAAAATTATTTTCACCCCCACAGTCCAAAAAGCATTCAGAGTATTAAATTACATATTCAGGTTGTCTTTTGAAAAAAGCTTTGTGAAACAAAAGCAAACACAATGACTTTTAATTTCTGTCTGCAAGCCACTGCATACAGTTAATACATATGTTAAAATATGCACAATGTGTCTCACTTTCCACTAATGAGATTTCAAAATCCATCCTGATTTGCTGCTGTTTACATAGGGAAATTAAAAAATTGATTGGTTACTTCCTTCCCTGGACTTCTGCACCTTGCCTGGCTGCTTGCCGTGACTAGGCAAACCTTTGGAGCAAGGAGCAGACTTTGTAGCAGCAGGAGCTGTGAGGAAAGAGGCTCTGGGATCAATTAAAATGCCAGGCTTTTCCATGCTGGTTTCCAGAGCATCTGTGCATGATTCCACATACATTTAGGGAATTAAAGATCAGACAAAGGTAAACATTTCCATGCTTTGCTTAGCATTTCATTAAAATGAGGGTATGAAATATGACAAGACCATTCAGACTGAAGCTGTGTTTAGAGTCTCCATATTATTTATTTACATACAATTCCTTTGTTATTGCAGGTATGTCATAACTATGGGCTGTTTGAGTTACTGTTTGGGTGCAGACTGTATTTGGAATTTTAAATCACTCTACCTATTGTGAAATAACATGAGAAAAATATACATTATCTTAGCAAAGAGATGGGTTTTTTTAGACATCATATCCCCTTGGAGACACAAAAAAGTATATTTGTCAAAAAATCTCTCTAAGTAACAAAAAGGCAAAAGAAAATATTTTTCGAATTGTCACACACTCAGATAAATTTGGTAATTTTGTATCTTGGCAGACAATTTCAATATTCAACGTCCTGGCCAACCCACTCCAACCACAACTGCCTTAGAAAAGCCCTTCTTTGTTTTGAAGTAGTCAGCAATACCTTTGCAAATGAAAGGTGTCTTCCCCTCTTTGTCTCAACAATAGCCTATTCCTCCAGGCATATAGACTTTGTTTCTCTGCTGCATGCACAGAGCAGAGCTCTGACCCCTCTAGCATGCAGTCCCAGAGATTAAGGTGGAGAAAGATGCACCACCTTTTGTTGCTGGGTGTAGGTGGGGCATGGAAGCAGATGTCACAGGGAAGTGATGGGATACTGCCACTCGGCTTGGAGAAAGCACTGTCAATATGAATAAGCAATTGGGACTGAGAGAAGACAACACAGAAACAGATGTAGAATTAGCAAATAAGGAAATGATCTGTAGAAATTATGGAGACAGCATTCCAGTTATATCCAAAAGGGTTATATATGAAAAGTACAAAGAAAAAAAAAAAAAGCATTCCAGGGACACAAAAATGTTTACCTTGAAATAATATCTAGTGAAGACTTTGTATGTGGGTATCTTATGTTACCAGATTCTGATATTTATCTCAGAATAATGTAATGCTTTAAATATTTTCAATATTCCTTTAAGGTATTAACTCTACTGGTCACTTTTCTAGCCTTCTTCAAAATTTCAGCTGAAAGAGTTTTACCATCATTCTATAACCAGAGACTATAAACCATAAAGGTTCCTAACTGAATTTTACCTGCTGAAGTAAGTTTGATGAGAATGTAGCAGTTTACATTGCTCAGAAATATGTATGACACGGTGCAAGTTTTTCTATTCTACATAAAAAAATATATTGTTCATTTTGTGTGATGGATTGAAAGGCGAGAGATGTATAAAATCTGGGTACTGATTGCAGCAGCTGACAGTTTTGTGCTGTTAAGAACCCAGAAAAGAAATGTTGTTATGAGAGGAGGAAGAGTGATTTTTCCCAGATTGTGGTAGTTATTTTTGTACTGCTGCTGCCTTCTCAAGACTACATAGATCACATCTAACACCAGCCAACTTCTGCTGCTTGAAAAAGGTGGTGTCATTTTTTCCTTAAGTACAGATTTATGACCTTTTGGAATCTGAAATATTTCTTTACAACAATTCTTTTTTTCTTGTAATATGGTTATATCAACCTATTTTTTTCCAGTAGTCCAGCTGTATGGAATTGCCAGCCTATATGTTCAGCCTTATCATCTAGATTTCCAGCTGCAAACCTGCTTTACAACATTAGAGGATTTGTATTCTGAAGCTATAGGAAAGTAATACCTTTTGGTTTAGAATCTTAAATGGTTAATAGCAGAAGGTTTGTAAAGATCCATTACCTCAGCATCATGATAATTTACAATGTCCTCTTACCTTATTTTTAGTTCTTAATCATTTAGTGTTAATTTAAAACCTGCCAAGAACATAGAAACAAATTGCCTAATCCTTCAGGGGAATACATATGATTACTTTGCATGATATGGAATAACAGTTGTATCGATAATGGTTTCACAGGATGGGTGAAAATAGGTAAAATGTTAGCACTGTGTGATTATATTACAAATGCAGACTTCAAAAACGTTGAACTGCCTCATCTGTCTGCCTTGCTTTGGGCTAAGTTGTATGTATTTAATTCAGGAATCACAGAGAAAAAAATCTTTGGAATGGTTAATGGATTGCTAAGTTCAAATATTTTTTTCTTTCAATATTGAACCTGTGGCCTTTGCAGATGACTGCCCCAGTAGCATTTATTTTTTCCCTTCCTTTTTGGAGAAGAAAAACTGTTATTCTGCCTTTAGAGAGTGTTCAGAATCTCCTCAGGCTGGCATATTTTCTGAGATGAAAGATATATGAGATATATCTTTCTGAGATATAATTTATTTATTCCATCCTTCCATTAATCCAAAGACTAGTTGAGAAAATAGATTTTGTTCCACCCTCTTCTTCCAGGATAAAATCTTGATTCCTATCAAAAGGCAAAGCTGGAAAAAAGGGTACTGAATATTCTGCAGCTTCTTTAGAGCCAGTTCACCATCTGCTGCTCTATTAGGTTTTGGTAATAAAAACAATTTCCCAAGCCTAGTAGACTCTTACACATACCCTAATCTATTTTTAAAACCAACACCATCATGTGTACTGGGTGAAGTATGCAGTTTCTGTAGAGCAGTTTTACATAATTCTTTAGTTGATTATGATTAAAACTGAATTTTTCTTCCAAATGATGGCTGAAAATTGCCTAAGGCAGCATCATTACCCATGTTAACAGTAATTAACACATTGAATTAGCACCTTGGACAATGCAGAGTGAGTACCTCCCTTTTTATTCAAACACAACTGTTGTCTTAATGTTTTATATAATGAGCACTTTTGTTTTCAAAAAAGTATAAAAGTATATTTCAAACATCTTCTACCCAGCAATTTGATATCTAAAGTAGACTTCTACATCTTAAGAAGGCAAATTTTAATTCCAAATTGCAGAGTATGCATTTAATTATAGACTGAATGAATACCATTCATGGTGCTTTTATTGCTTTTATAATTGTTATAAATAAAAAATATTTTCTAATCACTTTTATAGGAACAGTCACAAGATTTGACATTCCTTTTGCACAAAACATGCTCACAATCAGGGAAATTTGTGGATGTTGGGCAAGCACAGTGATGATTCTGACCTTGTGGTGTCTGCTGTTTTGCCATATGTGGTTTGAAGAGGACACAGAGGTCCCTGCTCTGGTCCTTCTGCTTCTCTGGCTAGCTCTCCCTTTGAGAGATGAGGAGGAATTGGAGCTGACAGGGTTTCTGCAGGATTGAAGCCAATGGGAGCACCAAAGAGCACACATGAAACGCATACTCATGTTTTGTTAGTGGTGGGCTGTCCACCTTGGAAAAGGACATTTTAATATAAGCTTAGACCTCTTCTCAGGCATACAAATTATAAATGAAAATACCCTGAAACAAAAAATCTGACTTTTTTTTTTAAGGGAGAGAACATACTTGAACACAGAAAAGGGGAAAGGATATCATGTTAGTCTAAAACATATATTTGACCATTACAATTGGACCTTTCTGCTTTTGCGCTGCTTCACTGATGCCAAATGCCTCTGCACCTCACCACAGGAGTGTTTCCCTGGCTGGAGATGATCCTCAAGTGGCACTTAGCTTTCCTCAGCTGTACCAGAGAATCCAAGTTCTCCCAGTACAGCTTTCAAACTGTCGGTCGTACTAACTGCCTTAACAATCTAGGGGAAAAAAAAAAAATCATACGTTCCTGAATGTTCAGAGGAAAAAAGCATATATTTGTTTCTCAAAGCACATTGCTCAGTTTAACACATGCAGTTCTCAATAAAAGCAGTGGTGCACCTGGCCAAAAACCTTAGCAGCTCTTTGAAAATTTGCCTCTAATGTGAATAACCATAAAGTGTATTTAAGTGCAGACGAGTAGGCTTCTACTGCACAAGCAATTGTAAAAATAAAATGTCTCCCACTGCTGCCAATGCATTACCCTGAAAGATTACTACAACACATGTGCTCACAAATGCAGCACAGTCTAAACTTGGCTTACTACAGCAAACCACAGTAACCCTTTCCAAGAAAAGTTTCAATGGTGTTGGCCTTAAAGGTTATTCATACTCTTGGCAGATGACCCAAATAACAGAATGCCATGGTCTCTGCTTGTGAGCAACCAGGCCTCTGCTTGTGTGCAACTGTGGTTCTGCTTTCTGTGCTGCCTCTGTGCATCTCCCAGCACAGCATCTCTTCCTGCCATGTGTGACTGCTCTGGGCAGTGCCTGTACAACCATTCCCCCCAGTTCCGTGTTTTCCAAGACATGCTACTGCTACTGTTCTCCACAATCCAAAGTTGTGAATGATGGTGCAACAAGGAAAAATTGTACATTTCTATGCATTGTTTTAAAGTTCACACAAAATCACAGAATTACAAGGTTGGAAGAGACCTTCAAGGTCATCCAGTCCAACTCAACTAAAACATGGCACTGAGCGCCACATCCAGTCTTTTTTCTAAACACATCCAGGGATGGTGGCTCCACCACCTCCCTGGGCAGACCATTCCAGTACTTTATCACCCTTTCAGTGAAAAACTTTTTCCTAATATCCAACCTATATTTCGCTTGGTGCAGCTTAATACTCTGTCCTTTTATTCTGTCAGTGCTGCCTGAGAAAGAGACCAACCCCCACCTGACTACAACCACCCTTCAGGAAGTTGTAGAGAGTGATAAGGTCACCTCTGAGTCTCCTTTTCTCCAGGCTAAACAACCCCAGCTCCCTCAGCTGTTCCTCACAAAGCACCTGAGAGCACCATACACAGGACATTTTGAATCAGCAACTTCTCTGTTGGAACATGTCTAATAGGAGAAGAAAAAACGTGTATTCCATTCTTTATCAAAGAACAACAAGAACTTTCAAAACTATTATTTCTTTGTACTTCATCAAAACTCATTTTGGTTTGCTTTTTTTTTGTTTGTTATTAAAATGAAAGAACTTGATACAATTTGGAAGAGAAATGCAATCAGCAAAATACTGCTGCATTTCTTCACTTTTGATGTCGGATTGTTTCAGGGTGATCTAGGTCCTAAGCTTGAGTAATTAATAATATTAATAATATATCATCACAGCAGTTCAGCAGTGTTCCTCTGTATTCCATGAAAAGGTCCTGAATAGATTTTTACTGTATGTTTTGGTTTTATATTGTTCCTTTATTTTTTTCAACTGACTATCATTAACAGGGCAGCATATTTTGCCCTTAGAAGAAGTATTTAAGGCAATCATTGCAGCACTTGGCCTGGTATTTTTGTTCTGAAGGTTAGTTTCAAGTACATCTGTTTAAATTATTGTAATCTTAGACTGTTGCTTTTTAAATGTATCTTTTCTGAATTGATTTCAATCCCTGTGAACTATCTCCTGCTAGTAGTCACCAAATACAGATACTACCTACAAGAGTTGTTTAGTTTATTGTTTATAAATTATTCTCATTGTGCATATTATTAAATGGATAGAATAAATTTGATATACAGCATGTAAGAATCTGTTATTAGTGATATAGAAGTGCTAATTTAAGAATTTTTTTTCCCTCAGATGACCATCTGCTTCAAAAATGGAGAAATAACAGACAATACCAAATAATGAGCATCTATTCCATTTCTGGAAGCATGAAGAAGTAGATCAAAATTATACTACTAAAAATAAAAAAGATAAAAAACTTTTATGAATCATCAACTGGCTCTTGATTAGCCAGCCCATCAGTTCCAAACAATGGATGAACAATCAGTTATTATGCCATAATCCCACCTAGTGAGATTCAGAATGAGGATTTATGAATCAGCATTTCATTGTCTTTCAGAAGTTGTTAAATTTTTGAGCAGCATAGCATTCATTCCACGTAAGTCAAAATACATGTAACTATGTCATGAATTATTTTCATTTTGCATGATGTGAAAATACATCTCCTTTTTAGAGTTCTTCAAACAGTTCCAAGGTATACTTAAAGTTCAGTTATCTCTTAATTTGTTTAACTAAGATAGAAAAGGTAACAATTTTGTAGTTTCTCTGGTAAAGAAAACTGAAAGCACCAGTTTTTCAAGCACTGCCTGTGCTCTTGGTTGTAATGCTGGGTTTCACAATGGCAATGCACAGAGCTTTCAGGGCACAGCCAGGATTTTACTTACAGGTATTTAGTTTCAATCTCCATTTTTGTTTCTGGGCTCCTAAATGAATGAAACTACCCATATATTCAAAGTTTTACACATAAATAAGCATTTACAGAATTGGGGCTTTTTCATAACTCTACTGTACAAAGTTTGTAATAAGCTCAAACCATATAATTTGTTTCAGGACATTCCTGGTTTCATATTCCATTTCCTTAGCTCTTTGTTAGGTTTTTGTTTGGTTTTGTTTGTTTGTTTTTAAACCTGTTGGATTATATTGATCAAGAAGTATTGAATTTTAATTCAAGGGGATTAAAAATACACTTCCTTCCCAACATAGCATCATTATACTCATGCTAAAATTTCATAGAAAAGAACAGAGATATCTACCTCAAGAGTGGACAAAACAGATAATCAAAACTATTCTTTCACTGACAACCATATAGAATATTAAATTAACTGTTACATATGTAATTAATTACTATTTAATGAACTGGAAGAAGCTCCCAGTTGAGATCATGGCTCTATTTAGCCTGCTATTACACAGAAAAAACTCCAGGGTTTTCAATCCCCAAAAATTTTTCAGTTAGCTAGTGATTGTCTAGTTTCATTATCCTGAAAATTAAAATGATAGAACTTTTTTTGTGCACCTGACAGATGCAGGCAAGAAATCTTCTTTACTATGGGAAGAAATCCATTTGAGAACTGATATTGGCTAAAATAAATAAATAAGCTTTGACATTAATTCACAATTTAAAATATCCTCTGAAATAGTTTAGAAATTACACTAATTATAATTTAAGTTTATTGAAATGAAAACTTGGGTTTTAGAAACCATTTTTCATGTTAATTTTGGAGTATTTTACAAAAAGAGGCAAAATAATTGTTCTATTTCACAGAGAAAGCTGAGACTGAGGGGCAGGAAATAATTTAAAAATAGAAGACAAACCACTGGCAAGGTCAAAAAGAATAGATTCTTTAGTCAATACCCTATTCACAAAATCACATTAATTAATATTTTTCTTAAGAATTATGAACCTGTAGTCATGCGGCTTTTCCTGGCTTCATTCAGATAGTAATTGAGAACACACATGAGTATGTATTAGGGTAGATTGATATGTTTATTACTTCTATATGAAAATGGAAGACTGATATACTAGGGCAGAAAGGTGCACACTGCCAATTCTGCGAGGATCTCTCCTCATTTAAAATGGAATATATGTTTTCAAACTGGGAAAATGCCTGAGCCTCCACCCCACAGTCATTATGTGGCTGCAAGTCTTAGCTGAGCCAGTCACTCCAGTTGTAGTAGGATGGGGTGAATTAGCACTGGTATTTTTGCTCTTGGCTCTTTTTCCTAGTGATATTCAAAAATTCTGGGTAATCCAGGGAGGACCGATGTTCAACAGCCGCTGTGGCAAGCCTTCTGAGATGGCAAGAAGCTTTTGGTGCCCTCTAGCTACTGTGTATAGGCAGTGACAGGCACACCCCAATTTTTGTATATAGCTTCTTGTTCACTAGAACCAAGTGTGACCTAATATAGTGTGTTATTTTTCATATAGTGTCCAAAAAAAGTGTAAGATCTTGGGTCAGAGTGACAAAATGCATGTATTGCTTCTGAATTTTCACATTCCTTGACTTCTACAGGCAGCATCTGGTGATTTGAGTCCCAAAACATTTAGGTATTTTACTTTCATGTCACTGTTAAATATTTTTGAGACACCTTAGAGAAAATCTGTACCATATGTTATACTTTCAAATTATATATATTAGCTATCTCTGTACTTTCAAAATGAATCATAGAATTATAGAATAGTTTGGGGTGGAAGAGATCTCAGAGATCATCTAGTTCCAGCCCCCAGTGACATGGACAAGGACACTGTCCACTATCCCAGGTTGCTCTAGTCCAACCTGATCTTGAACACTTCTAGGGATGGAGTATCCACAACTTCTATGGGCAAAGTGTGCCAGAGCCTCATGACCCTTACAGGGAGGATTTCTTACTTCTAATCTAAACCTCCCTTCCTTCAGTTTGAAGCCATTCCCCCTTGTCCTATGCCCTTGTGAGAAGTTCCTCTCCAGCTCTCTTGTATCCTTTTAGGTACTGAAAGGCTTCCAAGGTCTCCCCAGAGTACTCTCAAGGCTGAGCAACCCCAACTCCCTCAGCTTGTTTGCATGGGAGAGAGGATCCATCCATGTGGACTTGGTCCAACAGATACATGTTTGTAAACAAAGAAAAAAAAGATGGTATAGAATATTAACACACTGGAGATCATTTTCTATTTTATTCCAGGAGCCATTTCCTTCTTCCAGTCCTCTCCCCATCAGTCCCTCTCCACAGGTACTTTCCTCCCTATGCTTGGACCCATAGGTAGTGTTAAGGCCCTCTTGTCCCTATCTTTAGTATACTTATTTCTTTTCTGCTGCATGAGAACTGACATAAGTGGTTGTCAAACTGATCTGCCCTTTTATGGTGAACAATAATAATATGAGGCCAATCTTTAATAGCCCATAAGCTTATTTAGACTGCACTCACTGTCTATCATTCTTGCTTAAAGAAAAGATAATGTGGTTCTGGTTGCAAACTAAAATGCAAAGCTTACACATCCACTGATAATTGAATTCAAGCAGGGAATACCTTCAGAATCAGAAATCTTTTTTATAAGCTTCTGCTGCAGTTATCAGACAGAGATTGAGAGTTTATGCACATACATAGCTAAAAATAATGTCTTGGACCAAAGATCTCCTATTATATTGTTTTCTAATTATTTTGTGGAGCCCTCTGTAAGAATAATGATATTAATGGATTTTAATTGCATTAGTGACCTTTTCTGACACACTAGTCATGCAAAAGAATTATAAATTCCTAGAGAATGAGTCAATGCCAGCTCCCACAGACTGAGGCAGGAAAGGCAGGAGGAACCACAGAAATTTTGCTGTCTATTAAAGTTTTATTTTATTATCCAAAATCAACCTCATAAGGAAGTGTGAAAAGTTACTCACATTCTCTACCCTCTTTAGTCTCACAAAGCACTTGTGTTCCTCTGACAAATTCTGGGAGCATGCTTACATGACAATCAACAATTTCAGATGACTGAGTTGCATACTGGTACCATGCACACAACCAAACTTGGGCTGATCACCTATTTGCATAGAGCTGTGAGGTATTTTGTGTTCAGCACTGCGGCGTGGGATGCAACACAGCACTTCCCCAACCACATTGCAATGTGTGCTTAGAACAAACAGTTTAAACTTAGCACAAATCTGTCTATGAAGTCCTTGACCACCCATTTGACATCAGCATATATCCAGGTAAAGCTGCATGGGTTGCTAAATCCTTGTCTGGATTCTCAAGTTATGCACATCTACCTGAGGAATAAGAATAATTTTTTTGATGAATAGATGTAGTTACACCTAATAGTCTTAGAAGTTATTTCGTTTTCAATGTGGTATTTTCAGATCATCATAGCAAAAGTGCTTCAAACAGTCTGTACCTTCAAATAATGAGCACACTTACATGTCTGTAAATAAATTTGCTGCAAAAAGATATATTTATGCACCAGTTCTCCTGTGTGTTCCTGAAAGACAGATTCTTGTGCCCTTGTGCAGGTTCTGTATCTATTGCCTAAATTTGTCGAGTTACTCACCATGAATCATATCCTGATTGCAAAACATTACAAAAGGCAACTACAAGAGAAAAAGAGGCTATACCAGGGTAGAATACATCTAATCACAGAGACCTGCCATGTACCAACTGCTTGCCACCAGTTTTCATAAAATTTAATTTGATTGCAACACAATACAAGCAGGTTATGTCCCATGGAATCTGCACTGCAAAACCTTAGAACAGTATACATTAGTTGTAATTTTATCTTATCTCTGATAATTATGACATATTTCACCTGAGACAGCTTGCAAGTAATTATCTGATATAATGTGTGGGTTGGATGTGACTTATCTGCTTATCTGACAATAACAAATGTACATCTTTACATGTCATTCATCACATTGATTTTACTCTCTTTCAGCTAAAAGTTGTCCTTTGGGAGAGAATTTAAGAAAGAAATGCCACTCATGCTAGAGTTTCTCCTAACATTTATTTGGCTATACTGAAACCCTGAGATTAACACATTCATTTTAGGTGGGTTTTTATGTTTCAGTTATAAATACCCACTGAATATCTTGCGAGGTACAGTGTTACTTAAAAGTAAATTGTGAGAGAAGGAAAATGCCACTCTGTAATTGATAATGTTACTATGGCAAACTGTTGAGTCAAGTATAGTGTAGGTTGCATTGATCATCAGTTGGAAATTCCATCCATTCTCACTTTATTATATAGCATGAATGTCAAAGGAACTTATATGTTTCAGTAACTGAAGGGGAAAAGATGTGAGCTACCTAATGGATACACCTTTTCTTTGCTGCATTAATTTACTTAGTTGTAGGAATATGCTTCTTTGGAAGCTGTTGCTGTAGTGCATACATTTGGAAGTCAGCATGTTATAAATAAAGCTGGTTATTAGGAAAATTAATAATAATTGAAGGATTCCTCCCTTCTCTTCTTCCACTGAAAATAAGAATCATTTGCAAAATAAATATAAGCTTTTTACATATGGGAAAATAAATATAACCCCCCCCCCAAGTATTTGAATGTTTTACCTGACTTTTCCAGAGACTTACTGTTATGTCTCCTAGTTTCAATTAGTTAATTATTTTTAATCTATGACTCAATGTTCAAGTGTATGAGGACTTTTTTATCATTTGAGAATCTAATATTTTTATTTTTATTTTTATTTTTTAAGACTAATTTCTTTCTAATAAACCAGCAACTCAATTAATTGCACAGGTCTAGGTCTACTGTACAGGGGAATCATACATGATTCTGCACCAGAAGTTCTGTCTATGACCGTCTAATGTGCTTTCAGTCTTAGAAATCTGTGTTTTCTAGCAGTTTGCCTGTCAACATTGCATAGTATTCAGATGAAAGGAGGAGCTACAAATATATTTAAAGAGCTTAATCTATTAATAAATCTTATTTATTTTGGAGGAACAATGAAACACAAGGCTTTTGTTTGTTGGTGTCCAAGCTGCTTTATGTTGTCTACATTGATGAAGAAGAGATGGAGGGGTGGGATGGGGCTGTTTTGCTTTGAAGAGAGAAGGAGTCTTAGAGATTACATACTGTTGCTTGGTTACAGCCCTTGTTTTTCACCTCTCCTAGGGATAAGTTGTGATGTTAGGGAAGACAAAAAGAGCGGTTTTTTCCACAGAAAACTCTTTACATCCGGAGCTCTAGATGGGGTTCTTAAGAGCTCCTTCTCTTAAGCATGTATGTCCTAAGATGCATTTCATTGTTTTCCTGTGATGCTGTGCATCTGTATAAAGATGGCAGATGTCTGCTCTGAGTACCCTCTTGTACATATGTACAGTCATCATTTCTGCTTTCAATCTGCTGCCAGCATTCAGTGAATTCACATATTATCGTCCAAAAAATTGTCCTGCATGACTGCTGAAACCAATACGCACCTGTGCTCTCTGCACAAAACAGCTGTCATATTTATGACTCTATTTTGATACAAAGCAGTCAAGAGGGAAGCCAGCCTCTAAAAAGATATACGAAAGAACAAATAATTTAAAAATTATAATCTGATACATTGTAAATGAAAATCAATGGCACATCTTTTCTGTATTAAAATGAAATTAAAATTTTTAATGTGCCTCCTAGGTTTTCTAGAGCGATGCTAACTTTCGGAATGTGTCAGTGATGTTCCTCTGCAAATAACTCCTGCCCATTTTACTGAATCCAACTTTCTTTTGTGCCCATTTAATATCCTCCTCTCCATCTAGTTAAAGAGCAGACAACTTCTTACATGTGATGAGAGATTCTGGACCCAAGGTCATCTAAATTCAGAACATGGTCTGAGCACAGTGTGGTCTGTAACATTAGGAAGCCTGGACCTCCTCCCTGTAAGAGCAATAATACATAAAGGTGGTTGTAAACTCAGCCTACAAAATCACAAAGTCACAGAATGTTGTTTTGGAAAAGACTGCTGTAAATCCTCTAGGTCAGCTCATTCTACAGCAGAAACTTGTTCAGTTGGATTTTAATATCTCCAGCATTGAAGGCTCCACAATCTTCTTGAGAAATCTCTTACACTGCTTGACCACTCTTACTGTAATCAGGTTTTTACTTCACTGTAAATTGCATTTCCTGTGTTTTTATTTCTTTCCATTGCCTCTTCTCTCATGCCTGGTGTCCTGGTTTAGGGTAAATTTGGGATGAAACCTCTGAAAGGGTCCCTCTAGAAAGCAAATTCAAGTGACACTTCTGCCCACCAGTTTGGGAGACAAATGTCCTTCAAGAAAAGTGGAAAAACCTGTTTCTTTAACAAGCAAAGTATTCACAAATATGGAAAAAATTAATGATACTAAACAATGGAAGCTCTTGTTGTTCTGAAGAGGTGCAAATTCAGAGAGTCCTTTTCAGGGGCTGTAGCTCAGCTCTCTCTGTCTCTTATCAGTCCCTCCTGCGCTGGAAATGCTGCATCCCGGGCCCCAGTGGGCCACAGGCATGAGCTCCAGGTATTTTTCTGGGTTTTCAGTCCAGAACAGGTTCAAACAGTTCCAAGAAAAATAAAAGCCAAAGTATGGGGAACTTTTCTGCCTCAGCTAGCTAAAAAAACTAACTACAAGCAAAGGAGAGTTTTGTCCCACTCCCTGTTTGTGCTGCAGACGACACGGTCTGTGTGTGTGTGTGTGAGAGAGAGAGAGAGAGAGAGAGAGAGAGCTGAAGCTCTTATCTCTATTTTTTTGAATACAGCTGCCTCAGACATTCCACTCCTTCTCCCCCCATTTTACTCTTAGATCTAGTTTTAAAATCACAGAATTCAATATCCAGTATAAGCAGAACAGACAACTGGGGATACAAGCATTATAAAGTCATCCTAGGACACCTGGGTGCTACCAAGAAGTATCTGGCTCCATCTCTTCTCCCCCTCTACCACCCAGCACTCAATCTGTTGATGAGATATCCAAGAACCTTCCCCAACCTAGAATACCCAGCCTCCCTCAGCTTTCCCCAATGCTTCAATCCCTCAGTCATGTTTGTGGCCCTTCACTGGATTTGCACCTGTTATGTCCACATCTCTTTTGTACTGGGGAGCCCAGAACTGGAGCCAGCACTCCAGCTGTGTCCTGTTAGTGCTCAGCAGCAGGAAGGAATCACCTACTTTGATCTGCTGGCAGCACTCTTTGTAATGCAAAGAGACTTAGAATGAATATGTCATTTTAGACAACTCATTAAAAATATTTTACTAATCTAAAAAGGAAAATATGTTAAACTACTGACTATTCATGCAAATAAATGTTACATTTGTTATTCTTGGATCCTACAAATGCTTGTCTTATACTTTTCCCCATACCTTCTTTTTTAAGATTATGACTCTGTGTTTTTGCAGCGGAGCTGTTGGTGCTGATAGACTTAGAGGATTTTATTACCAGGCAGAGGTATCCAAGTATGTGTCATCCCTTAAACAAGTCCTATTCCTGACACATGTCACAGAAATAGACATCCTCCCATTTCATAATGCTTTGCAATTCATCATTTGGTTTTCTCGTGAAATCCCAATGAGTTAAGTTTTTTACTTATTGGCTAAACGATTTCAAACTCAATTTATTTTGGCAGTTTCTCATCACAGGCTGTTGCTATGATGTATGGCAAGGTATGAAGCTGAGGCCACAAAAAGAGAAAATGGCAGACCAAAACGGATGAGATTCTGGTTTTGCCTATATAAGTAACAAAATATGACTGAGTTTGTGAGGCCAGGATCTCACCCTAAGTCATTTTTCTATGTTCCCCATGCTAAATCTCAAATTTCCTGAAATTCCTGAAGAATTGGAAATTTACCATGAGACATATAAAGCAGAGAATTGTTGGATGTGGATTACACTTCAACCACAAAAGCCCTCTAAAACAGATATGAACTGCGCCCACCTCCATATGTTCATGCAGTTAACTCCCAAATCAGAGAAACTAAGGGATTTTTTTCTTTCTTTCTTTTCCCTTTTTCTCTGCTATCTGACTTCTCTTTGCATGCAATGGGCAGTACTGATAGCTCCCCAGAAGACAATGTGTGGGTTGCTGGAAAACTCAAAGGTAAATATAAATTAATAAAACAGATGAAAGTTTGTTTTCCAAGGTCTGGCAAGCAGAGAGATAATTACTTTTGGATTTAGGAGCTATAGAAATCTTTAGCAGCAAAAATTTAAGGAAAAAATCCTTAGAGAGTTATACCAAATGGTAGAATAATCATCTCTTAAATAAAGCTTTATTTGCTTTCCTTCATTGACTATTGTAAATTCCAGATGCTGCCAAAGCTTTGAATGTTTCATTGATTAAATTGATTACTTTGTTTTCTTATAGAAAACTGTAATCTATACAAATTACATAGTGGAAATACAAACTGTATTAGTGAGACACTGGTAGGTTAAACCTTCCCACACTTTCTCACATCTTACACTTTTTTCACGAAATTTTCTGAGATTTCAATAATATACCTTCTTTAGCATATGTGGCAGAACTGCAATATTTTAGCAGTTTGTTCCATATATAAAGAAATTGGAATAACCATGGATCTCTTACAGGCCCTTAGGTGATACCTCCGCTCTTCCTAAATACAGACACTACTAAGTGCATGTGATCTGTGTCTTTCTGTCTCATACCCCTCACTACCTCACAAAAAAAGCACTGGTATTCCATATCCTATCATTCTTAAGTGGCAACATCTCTTGATCAAAGAACGTTTAGCTGTAGCCAAAACATTTCTGTTTTCCAGTATCTAAGGGATTTTATTTTCCCACTTAAAATTCTGAGCTGTTGGTAGTAAGCAGGCTTTTTAGGTAGAATAATAACAATAAAAACACCTGAAAATAACATTTTCTATGGAATAATTTGGATGGTCTTCTACTGAATAATTTTGATGAAACACATCCTTCAAATCTACTTACAGGAAAATTTAATATATGGGCCTAACATTTTCCTTTATTAGTGGGAATAATAATATAAATAACAATATTAAAAATAAACTAATTATTCTGTTTCATTCTTGATTATTTTTAGTGCTAAATTACTAATTTAAAATACAATATTTATGAGCAAAAATGAAAACTACAGAGAGCAATTTCAGGTGGAATTACACTAATATTAAAATTTCCCATATGCATTTCTAAGCCTTTCTGTAGTTTATAGTGTGTTTTTTGAAATGTGGCAGGGAATTAATCTTGCAATCTGCTGAATTTTGATTTCCCAGTGGAAATCAACCAGGAATGGTCAAGGCTACGAGCTATGTAAAATTATCCTTTGCACATGGGAACACTCAGGGCTGGTTCTGTGTAAAGGCAAAGTAATCATTTGGCAGTGGCAGCAGATAACTGAGGAAAACAAAATGCTGAGAGCTCTGGAAAGCTAGGCTAGCCATGGTACCCCTTTGGAAAGAAAAAGATTCCCCCACAAATATCATTCTCCATCTTCACTTTTCCATTCCCAAAGGAAGAGTAAACCCAGCTCTGCACTTCTGTCTTTCTTACTCCCCCTTCTGCATGGCAGAATTACCTGGGCTGCATCCCTGCATCTCTCATAGCTGAGGACCAAGTGCATCAAGTAAGACAAATTACAGATATTTCTTTTTAAAAGGCATTTTTCTGAATGTCTGTGGTTGACTTTCTTTTTTTTTACCTCTGGACATCATTCTCTTAGTAATGGTAAAGGGAAGAGGATCTGTCAATCCAAATATCAGAATGGCAAGGAGTTCTGCATGCCTGTGGCAAGAAGTTGCCCCAGACTGAAGCTGACTTTTAAACACTGTTGGTTACTCTATTCTAGCTATACACAGGGGAGCTAAAATTAGTCTTTCAGACCTTGGTTACAGCTTGTATATTGGGGTTCAGCTTTCTTGCATATCCTGTACAGTTATCATTGACTCACAGTAGAAAAAGGAAATTCTTTGCATTTACAAGGTTAGTATCTATTGTAGTTTAACTGAATGGGGGGGGGGGCTTGTCTGAACAACTCTACTACTCACATAATATACAGATGTTATCATGAGGTTATGTCAATTTAAAGACAGTCTGTTTACTAAGTACTGTAGTATGCTGTATCTTTAAAATTAGACATCACCTATGTACATAAAGTGTGCCCTTAGTTATTATCAGCAAATAAACCTTTAGTAATGAGGTTTCGGATCTATTGGTTCAGTGTTGGCAATAATTCTCTGTGGAACTGACTTCAGCCCATTAAGCAAGCCTGCTTCTGCTCCCATGGTTGTTAATTTGACGGGACTGTGTCACATTAAGTAGAACAAACATGTTTTCGCCCGCTCAGCCATCCAGAACGGACATGGCTGTTACTCTAACAACTGGATATTGATTGGAAGCATTCACCCTTTCTGACCTAGGGCTGGTACATGAAAACAGAGCCAGGACTGATTAAGAAATTGTATGTGTTTGTGCACATATGTGCAGTGTTAATGGTCCACATAAATTTCAGGCCTTTTGAATTCACATCATGTTAATGCTTTGAGCATGAGATCTGTCACTCATTTCCTGCAGAAGCTGTGAAGCCTCATTTATCTTTAATTATTTATTTGTCTGCATCCTTGTACCCATCTGGTTAGACCATGCTTTCAGGGTCCACTGCCCCATATTGAAAAATTTGTTTATTAGCTGTAGCTCTAATAAAACTGTCTCAGGAAAAGATGGCGTTGAACTGCTGGGATTTGCTTCTGGTTTTGATCTCATGTATAGCATAATTCAGTAGATAGTAGTGTGCTACTTTTGTGTATTCTTGATACAGAGAATATCATTAGCTGGTCATTTCTGTAGACAACTAAGAAACAGAGGAACCACAGGGAAAAAAAAAAAAAAAGGAGATTTTGCATCTATTAAAGAAAGCAGACTACCTTACAATATAAATGTTTGACATACTGCACTTCCTGTAAATTTTGCTCTATTGATTACATTTAGTACACACTTGGATGTGTACATCGTCTAATTTGCAGCACAGAGAGGAGGAAAGGGAGTGAATTGCTCTAATATCCCATGCTGGTCAGCTGTGGCGAGCCAGCATGGAAGGAATACTCTACTTGCCTTGCCACCAGGAGAATCATGAACTTACAGGTAATTCTCCTGGGTTCAGTGAAGTCATGTGCTCTCACCTCCTGCAAACCTTCCTCAACGGAGGCAGGAGTTTGTTGATGATCTATTTTTCATTTATATTCTTCTCAATTTTTTTTCTGCTCCCTCTCTGATATGGTCTTCACCAACTGTACTATATCACTCAGTAGAATTATGCTACATCTTCTCAGCTTTGCTATTTCTAAGAATAGTACCAAGAGGCGATAACAAGTTTTACTTATGAAGGAAAGTACCACACATTGTCTTATAGTCAAAGGTAAAGTTGGGCCACTCAAAGTGAGAAATTACAGGTTTAGGTGCTTTTAACATGGTGACAGAGGAATAATCATAAGGGCTAGATATCTCTCATATATTTCATGCAAAGTAAAATATACAACATTGTGGTATTCACATGCCCTCTGAACAGAGAGGGACTTAGCTTTCTCAGGATTTCTCCTGAGAAAAGCAGAGAAAAGAGAATCAAAACAATAAATATCTCATTCGCGGCTCCTGTGTTTGTGCCCATGTGGACTGTGGTATGGAGATTGTTTACGCAAGGTGATTGCTTGATTGGGTTCTGGTGATGGTGTTTTGGATTCATTGACCAACAGATGGATCAACGTGTGTGTTGGGACTCTCAGGAGAGAGTCACGGGTTTTCTAGTTAGGAAGTTAGTGATAGTTCTTGTTAGTCTAATATAGTTATAGTATAATATAGTTTAATAAAGTAATTAATTAGCCTTCTGAAATCATTGGAGTCCTGCACATCATTCTTCCCAAGTCGGGGGTCCGAGCACCAATACAATATATGTGATATATACTTCCCACTATTTAATATGGGATTTTTTCTAGCACTAGAATAAATATTTATAAATAATACAGGTATTATAAAATATATTATGAAAGACTTTAAATAGTTTTAAAAGTCTAGATTTTTAAAACTTAAATACTTAATTTCCAATGTAAGATACTTAAGAAAACAATGTAATATTATGAAAAAATTTGGAAATGAAAATATAGTTTTAATTATTAGTTTCAAGATATAGCAAACAGAAAATAAAATTGCATTGCTTTTGCATGTCTCTCCTTCACAAAGCAGGAACAAGCAATGCAACAGTGAAGAAAACAACATAGAAGTTCATCTGCAAATAGAGAAGAAATTTTATGGACATGATTCATTAACATAAAATACAAATATACTACAGTGCTAAAATTCAAGAAAAATTGGGAAGAGAAAATGGCATAGCTAAGTAATAAATGAGAGGTCCCAGGCAGCAAAAGATAATGTTCATCAAAAAGAAAAAAATCATATTATATATAAAAACATTTCTCTCTACAATTTTAGTGAAATACTTCTACAATGAAAGAACTTATAAAAAATTATCAGGTTTATGGAAACAATTTTTCAAAAGGGTCTGTTTTGGTATTGAAAGTGCTTTTATTTTTCCACATTGTTATACTTTCAAGCACCTGGAAAAATCAGAAGAAATATTGCTTGAAAATCCTTCAAGAAGAGTATGTGGGGTAATGAAACTTAATGTTTGTTTACTATAGCTCATAATTCGTGAAGCAAACAATCTCAGAAATATGTTTTGATACTCTGCTTTGTGGAGATCATTGGAATTCTGCTGAGTGGACACAATGATGAAAAGTGATTCTGGCATGACTGCATTCAAAGGGAATTAAAGATTCATGGAAGCTCTGTAGAGGGATGTAAAACTGGAAGAACATCAGAATACACAATTACTCGTAGGGGATAATTCTGCTATGATTTTAAAGTGATCAATGCGTCACATTTTCATATTATTAAGCTATAAATTATTTTCTATTATTACCCCAGAAAATCAGACTCTTCATTACAGAACAGTAGTGCTGCAGGATATTATATAAATGTAATCATCTATATAACAAAATCATCCATCACACTGTGATAAGCAATTAGTGTTCAATTGTAGCTAGTCAATATTACTCTTCTAATTTTGTTAAATGTTGAATTCTAATGAATGTTTTGTTTGGAAATTTTAGAGCTGTAATTTACAGAATTGAGCTTTATTGGCACAAGATCTTTCTGATTCTTAACAGGATTTGTATAATCACAGAATGGATAGGGTTGGAAGGGACCACAGTGGTTCATCTGGTTTAACCTCCCTGCTCAAGCAGAGTCATCCCATGGCACAGGATTGCAACCCAGTGGTTCTTGAATATCTTCAGTGAGGGAGACTCCACAACATTTTGAGCAATCTTTTCTGATGTATGGTCATCTACATCATAAAGAAGTTCTTCATATTCAGGTGGAACTTCCTGTGCATCCATTTCTGCCTGTTGCCTGTCATCTCATTGCCTGGCACCACCGAGCAGATGGAGCCTGGTCCATCCTCTGACACCTCCCTGCAGATACTGGCAGACACTGATGGGTTCCCCTCTCAGTCATCTCTTCTGGAGGCTGAACAGGCCCGGCTCCCTCAGCCTTTCCTTCTAAGGGAGATGCTCCATCCCTTCATCAACTTTGTTACTGTCCACTGGAACCACTCCAGGAGCTCTGTATCTCTCCTGTGCTGAGGAGCCCAGAACAGGACACAGCACTCCAGATGTGCCTCACCAGGGCTGCTCACCAGGGCTGAGTAGAGGGGCAGGATCACCAACTTTGACCTGCTGGCAATTGGGGTCCTTGGCCACAGGGCACTGCTGGCTCTTGGAGAGTTTGTTGTCCATCGGGATGCTCAGGTCCTTCCCACAGATCTGCTTTCCAGCAGGTCGGCTCTCAGCCTGTACTAGTACATGAGGTGAAGGACCCTCCATTTCCCTTTCTTGAATTTCAGGCAGTTTTCTGCCCACATCTCCAGCCTGTCGATGTCCCTCTGTCTGGGGTATTGGCCACTCCTCCCAGCTTTGTGTCACCAGCTGAGCTTACTGAGGAGGCAGCTGTCCCCTGGTCCAGGTCACTAACGGAGAATTTAAGCAATACTGGGCCCAGTATTGAACCTTGGAGGGTATCACCAAGTACATGCCTCCAACTAGATCCTGTGCCACTGATCACAACCCTCTGGGATCTGCTGTTCAGCCATTTCTTAATCCACCTCACTGTCCGTTCATACAGTCCACACTTTCTGAGCTTGCCTATGAGGATGTTGTGAGAGACAGTGTCAAAAGCCTTGCTGAATTCAAGCTACGCAATATTCACTTAAAAACAAGAGAGTTCAACAAGCATAGAAGACAGCACGACATGCAACATTACCCATTCATCTCCATGAAAAAATACTGTATAGTAGTAGAAATTAGTTGTATTTATTTTTACTTACTCTGCAGGGACACAGCAGTAATAAATGATCCTTAGAACCTAACCTTTCCATAATTTTTAAATAAATTCTGCTGTTTGAAGAGATTTCCTTGAGTTCAATCCATAGAGACAAAACTAATGCCTAAATGAGTCATGTTATCCCTATTAATAAAAATATTTCCATTAACATTAGTGAATTTTAGATCAGATAAATAGGGAAGCATTATTACAATGTCACAATCTTCCTGAAAATATTTCATGAAGATGGAGAGCATAAACTCAGTTGAAATTATAAATCTTAAGTTATTCATTACTTCTATTGTATCTTTCTAGAGGTACTGCAGTCAAACAGTTGTTCTTTAACTTCTTGTCTTCCCTTTCTCCTTCCTCCTTGAATGTCCTTTTTTCACTTTTGATGCACAATGAAATGAAAAAATATTTTCTAATAGTTTGGGGGCGGGGGTGTGTTTCTGAACAAAAGAATGAGATCAGAATGGGGACATCCTGTTTTCCTTTTTGTATGTGATATGATGTTGCAGATTGACATCATCTTCAAATTTTATATCCATTCTGACACTAAAAGCCTAATCTTATTTGTGTTAAAATTAATAGATAGTTAAAAGTGTTGAAGAGAGGGATAAAATTTACTAGGAAGCCATGTGACTGTGGGACTGGTTAGCATGATAAGGTTACCCAGGAAAATATGACAAAGACCACAATAGAATCTGGCCATCTCTTCAATTTATATGCTGTTTACTGGATTACACTGTTTTTTCCTTGGTAACTGTTAATGATATTTAATAGACTTCAGCTACATTTATTATACAGGTCTTGTTTCTTCATTATATATATGTAATACATCTTTACAAGTTGGAGGATATAGTGAATAAGCCACCTGATCTAAGGTTTAAGGTTAACATTTGAATATGTAATACAGTAATAGTGTTTCAATAAGCAGCAGTATAATTTTTGTCACACATTAATCGTGGTTATTTAAAAACAAATATTACAAACAAGATGGAAATAAGTTAGCTACGACACAGATACTTATGAAATG
This sequence comes from Vidua macroura, assembly GCF_024509145.1. NCBI lineage: Eukaryota > Metazoa > Chordata > Aves > Passeriformes > Viduidae > Vidua > Vidua macroura. The sequence goes on from NC_071576.1 coordinate 52,615,587, forward strand.
GAACAAATAAAAACTCACTAACTTTTTATTTTCCTTTTACATTGATAGTTCATGTTGGCTTCAAATCTAATTTTGAGAAGTATAGAAAATATGATATCATTATTTCAAGCCCACTGTACTCGGTAGTCCCCAAATTTAAAGCCAGAGAAATCTGTGCTTCAAAAACATGTACCTGGTGAGAGAAACTGACAGAAAATGTAGTATTCTTTGCAGTTGTAAATACAATGATTGAAAGGAAGGTGATGGTGATATCATATATCTGTGGTAGAGCCACAAACTGGGGGCGTAATCCGACGTAGTCATAGGAACATAGAATAATACAAACTGGAAGGGACTTCTGGAGATTGTTGGGTGCAATCCCCCTGCCTGCAAAGCAGGGTCAGTTTAGACTTGACTTTGCTTACTGAGAAGATTGTCCAGTCAAGTTATGAGTATCTCCAGGGACAGCGATTTCACAGACTCTCTGAGCAACCTCTCTCAAGTATTTAGCTACTTCCATGGTGAAACCGAATTTCATACATGATGGCACTTAATTTTCCCTTTGTTTAACCAGTGTATATCCCTAAGATTTCAATTCCATTCTCCTAAAAACAGTGGAAAATAGTAGTAGGATCCACCCTCAGGCATCTCTGAAAACCATTTCTCTGAGTACATCCACCTCCTCCTAGAACATAACATGTGTGAGTTGCCTGCCCATGCAGCTGCCTCTCACTCACCTTGCTCAGGTGTGTCAATATCTTTCTCACACAGGGAAACACAGAAATGGACACTGCTCCTAATGGCATGCCACAAAGAGAAGCAGCATCTCTTTGCTCAGTTTGCTGGATAAGGTCTTGCTAACAGAGCCCAGTGTCATTGGCTGTGGATGAGCACACAGCTGAATTCTGTTCTGTTTGTCCCCAGGACCCCGATCTCTCATTGCACAAAGGTCCTTTCTAGCCCAGACTGGGTTGCCAGCAGCATAATTTAGGGTTGGCATCAGATTCCTGTGTCCCCCTCAGAAGTGGCCTAGTCTCCACAGGTATCTGCAATAGACAAAGAGGCTGATCCCGTGGCTTTAATTCATGGGTTCTTTACAACTGTACCAAGCTATCAATGTTTTCATTATCAGAAGGGTCAAAGGGTGTGAAACTAATGTCTGGCTTCAAGGAAAATAAATTATTGTTGAGGAAGCTACTTGAACCGGGCCCTGATTTTAACTGCTCTGTATCAGCTTGATTAAATCAACACTGGATGGGACTACCAATAACATTAGTGGGTTTGATTGAATTGCAATGCTTCAGACAATTGTGAAATACCTTTTGAGTAATAAAATGTTCTGCTTTTTCTCCTCTGCTTCATTTTAGTTTCATCTGTTTAAAAGGAAAATATTTTTTCTGTACCAAAATAAGAGAAACAAATCTGCAAATTCATTAAATCTGGTTCAGTGACAAGGAAAAATAATTGGGAACTGGTATCTTGATGTTTGGGTAGTGGTCTCTACCTACTTTTACTGTAGAGCAAGACTTGAAAACTAAATAATTCTTTATTCACTGATTTTTTGTAAAAAAAAAAAAAGCAGAAAAGGATAAGAATCTGATTTATTTTGCTTTTTAATTTTCTTGTGTTTTCTTTATAACTAGGATGTACACAGCCTTGTGTCTTTCTGTCAATGTTCTTCCTGAAATTCTTAGACTAATGCACAAAGGGATTTTTTCCTGTATGCTATAAAAAGCATTGTGACTAGGATAAGAACAATTCTGCCACACTAAAATAATTTTGATCATGCTTAGGAATCCCAGCAGACATTTTGATTTTCTGTATCCTTTACTTGGAATGAATAGGAATGAAGACATCTATCTCATCAACCCAAATATATTTCCAATCTGATTCATCCTGCAAAGAAGATTAGAGCTTCTTAATGCTATGCTGCTGCTTTTCCTTCAGTGGAGAGAAGTAGTTGATAAAATAGATGTTTAAATCCTCATTACTTTGTATCCAATAGCAGTCAGCAATTTAAATAGGAGTGTTCAAATATGTTACAGGTAGTACTTGTGCCTCCTGCACATGGTTTAGGGTTTAGGGTTTCAGTACTTTCTTTAAAATGCCAGTATTGAGATAAAATGCAGGATTTAATTTTGAAGCTTATAGTGTAATCCAGTGTATTTATTGAAGCTAAATTTGTTCCAATCAATGCTCATTGGTTTTGGGTGCTCTTTGAAGTCAATGGAATTTCTGCTTTAACCCCAGACAGATTCAGGCATATCACCCAAATTAACTTTTAGATAATTTGAAACTTAAATCTACGCTATTACAAGTATATATATTTCCCCCCTTTTTACATGGCAACATCATTGTTAGTGGTTTCTTGTAACAGCTGGGCCCCTGAATTCATATTCACTTCTGAGAATATCTACCTGAATAACTCCTATAAAATGTGTGGAGTTCTGTTCTTAGTGAATGGTCTCATTTTCAGTCAGTGATTAAGCACAATTCACCTAAGGAAAATAAAAAACCCCTTATATCTTCCATGGTTGTGTTGCACAAATTAACAATTTTTTTTCCAAGACACAACACTGTTTTTAATATAAACATTAGGCACATACTTAATTTGTTAGGGTTTTTAAAAATAGTCACAGAAATTGCTATTCTGCAGCTCATGAGCTGTTCCTCAAAGAGTTCTGTTGGAAAGAAAAAAGACTTAGTATGCAACAGAGGGTTCTGTCTTCTTTACAAGTTAGTTAGGCTTTTGCTGTTCTTGCTGTGTGTGAAAAGCTGTGAAGCCTTATGTCCCGTAAAATACTAATAAAGGATTTTGAAAGTCTGTGTTGCTTTAAGAGACACAACTCAGGATCCTAATGGGTGCTTCTCTGTCTGAAAAAAGATCCCTGCCTTTAGGTATTGATTAATTCTTTGTAAATGAGAGCTGCTGCTCAGTCAGTCTTTTGGGCTGTTAAAAGTTCACAATGTGATGGTACATATAATGCTCTCTGTGTAGAACTGAGTGTGGAGTGAATTAAAATTATTAACGAGTCTCCCCTCTAAAGACCATTAGCAAGGTAATAAATCAAAAAGGGATACCACAGCATGATGAAACTGTTACAGCTCACAGTTATTACAACACATGGGGCACTGTCAGAGGACTTTAATCTCCCTCATGAAGAATAATTTATTACAGCAACATCCTCTGAACTTCCCTTGTTGATATAAAAATTATTGGGATGAAGCATTTGGCAAAGCAATATCAGCATTGCTAAGGAGGTTGCATATAGTAATTCTTTTCAACAATCCATATCAGTACCTTCAGTAGAGAATACAATTATCTGATTTTGAACCAAAAACATGGTGGAAGCAAAAATCTTGTATTTGAGACAATTTAGCAATAAACAGATTTCCTTTTAATTTTAATGATGAGAGAGAGGATGTGTGTACATGAATTAGTATAAAATTCTTTATTTGGCTTTAAGGACTGCTCCAGTTATCCCACTGTATGCTTGAAATCATGCAAAACATGCTTCTGCAAGGCAGAACACTTCCAAGCTTAGACAGAAGATGTGGAAGTGGGAGTCTGATTGTGCTTTGACACATGTTATGTTTCTCTGGAAACAGGTGGAAAACATTAAAAAAAGTGTCACCCACTGCCCACTGAATTCAGCTGCCATCAGTGGCTCAATGCTGGTTCCTTACAGATACCCACAGAGATATGCTTTGACTGGGGGTGGGAGAGAGATTGATCTGTCGGGCCACAGAGTATGTGGGTCACTGTATTTGCTCCGTCTGGGCTGCAGGAAACCGACTGCTTGATCAAGAAGAACATAGTAGCTGAGAGCGCTTATGTCAAGAAATACTTCTAGTGCCTGAACAGTCAGGTTTCAAAAAGCATAAAAATGGCTTGGACTGATATCTGCCCGGTATTATTTCCATATGTTGCCTCTGCTGAAGGGAAAAAACAGAATATCTGCTAAGCCTTTGGACAAGGCTGGGGAAGAAAATTGGCTCAGAAATCTTTGCCACTTTTTTCAGTATTAGATGAAAAACTTAACTGCACTTCCTAAGTAGGCTAGCCAAGCTCAGATGTGATGAGGTATTAAGTAAAATAAGCTAAATGTAAGCAACTGAGAAATTACTTTTGTAATCTAAATATGCCATTTTTGATTGTACTGGGCTTTTTGCTTTGGTTTTTGGTTTTTTGGGGGGAGGGGTGGGGGTGGGGCATAGCACATTTGCTCCAAAAGGTGTACAGAAAATCAGATGGAAATTTTGTATCTCCTATAGAACTTATAATTCCACAACTGAGTTGATTGACATGAAGATTTTTGTCTTTTTTCCTCCCATCTGTTCCAGTTCTACATAATCTTTTGAGTATCAGGAAATGTCAATAGTCTGTTCTGAAAATATTGAAGAACCATGTATTTTTCTTTCCCTAGTTACATGCCTACATGGTGTTAGTTATGTGGCCTAATGCAGATGCAATGCATGTACACCAGGGCATGCAATAGCAAACATGCAATTATTTTCATTAGCACATATGTTTAAACATTCTCATTCAATGATGCTATAAACAGCTGTTCTGTCCAGGAATGTGGCATTTCAGGACCCTGAAGGCCAGATAGGTTGTGCCTGAAGGGCTTCCAGGGAAGAAGGAATTGGAGATCAGTATTGAACTACACTGGTGAGTCAGATAGAGCACACAGACATAGGAAAGACATCCATATATTGCCAAATTTACTCATAAATGTTATACTACGCATTTAAGTAAAGTTATATAAATATATGTCTGAGCAGTATTTTTGTTCTTTTTTTCTAAAGTGGTCAGCTTCTAACAGTTTTATGTTCTTGAGTATATATTTTAATAACCAAATGTCTCCTGCAACACCTAATTCTGTCTACAAAGGCATGTATTTTTCAAATTCACAAGGAATTAATTTTTAGAGCTTCTGGTTGCATAGGCCATTGGAATTCTTGGCCCCTACTCTCTTAAATAAACCCAGTTGGGCAAAAACTGAGAAGCAATCATGTATGGATACGCAATCAGATTTTTTAACATAATGGCCAGGATATGCTTAACAGAAATACCAGAAACCTGTAAAAGAGTTACAGCTATTCCTGGTACCAACAGTAAAACTTCAAAAAGCCTTTAGTCTACCCTTGTCCTATAGTTTCATCTTCTCTTTTTCCTTTGTGTATATTTCTCAGACAAAATGCTAACAGTAAAATCATTCCAGACACGTGTCTTCCATTAACTTGTTGAACTGAAGAAACTTACAGCACTCCATTAAAATGATTTCCCCTCTCCCTAAGATGCCCTGTCACAAATCATAGAGCAACTTTAAGCATTACTTGCTTATTCCTGAAAATACTGTAGTCCTGAAAAAAAACCCTGAAAATCCCTTTCCAAAAAGAGAAGTTTAATTCTGAACTGTAGCTCAGAGGCATTGCAAGCTTCTGCTCTAAATTATCTTAGATGAATTTGATAGCCTGGGGTTGTGTTAGTAGAGATTGATTGAAACATTAGTTGGGTTTAATCCTGCTGCTTGGGAAAAAGGAATATAAATTGCAAGCAGAATGGTAGCCCTGAATGAGATGATCAATACATAAGCTCTCTCAGAAATCTGACGTATTACATTTTACATTAAATTATTCAATAAATCTGTGCCAATATTAATATGGTCCATATCAGAAGGGAATGATTAATGTTTTTATGAAATTTTATTTGAGCAAGTTTATTTTTCAAAACCGTGATCACACTTGCTATTTTTATATGGCTCCTTGAAAGTATTTCCCCAGAATGAGTCCCATTAATTTTCTTTTGTGTGAATGGAATTGAACCTTCTAGTTAAAAAATGATGGACAGTAATTAGAACATAAATTATTTAAAGGTCTTGCAGTTTAAGCAGACATAAAAACTGGCAGGCAATTAAATTCATGATAAACTCCAGGGGATACTGGTGGAAACAGGTGGAAGCAAGTATTTTATGAGATCTTAGGACAGGCTTAGGGCTCAGGAGATGGTGACATGTGGATGAAAACTGGCATTTTTCAGTCTAATGCTGGCTTAACAAGATGTATAGGAAACCTTATTACACTGGTGTGAATGTCCCCTGTGGGCTAGAGTGAGGCTAAAGCTCCACATTTACAGCTCCAGATGGGAACAGCCAGTCCCCTCTTTGTAAGCTTCCTCTTGCTTCCATCCCTTTATATGCAAAAATATCTGTGGTGTGCATAGGCTTTGAAGACTGGTTTCACAGCTACTGTAGAACCAAGTGGAGCAGAGAGCATTCTGACATATGAGCAAGGCTTGCCAGCATCAAAGAATTTAGAGGAAGGGATGCTAGGGCTCTGATGCATTGTACCTACACTGCCCACATAAAAGCAGGAAACTCAGGATAAGTAAATATTGCCAAAATCTCTCTGCCTAATCAAAAAGCAAACCTAATTTTAAAATTTTCAACAACAAAAATGTTGTTTAATATTCACTTCCCTTTTTATTTTAGAACTAGCTATTTAAAATCTCATTAAAATTATTTTATACTAACTTATATTTCTTTTAAAGAAATGCGTGACCATCATGTCAAATCTCTTTTTATTAGCTGTATGAACATGCAGTGTGTACAAATCTATACTTTTTTATTCTCCTTACATATGTTTTGTATTTGCAGTAAGTACTATGAAATCATAGGTGTGGTCAAACAAGCTGGGTTAATAAATGTATACATGTTTAGTATTTTCTTTGTACATTGAGGCAAAGGTTTCCTTAAACTGCCTGCCTTTATTTGTGTGAGCAAGATGAAGATGTGCAAGAACTGACTACAAGACTACCATGAAGCTATAAAATGATTGCTAAGTCTGTCTTGCTATTTTGATATATTTCAAGACATCATCACAGTGGGTTTGTTTTTTTTGTTTTTCTAAGCCTGGGCCTGCCAAACAACAGTCATCTAATATAACACAGATCTTACAGCTACCTTATGGGACAGCACTTTTGAAAGCATTATCGAGACTCTGCTGGATGTGTTGCTGCTTTAATGGCTTTTTTTCATTCTCCCAGAAGAGTGGAAATTGCAGCTCAATAATACAGGTTTTTAATTACATCTTAGCACACCAGTCCAGTGATGTGGTACACCAAAGATAGTTGTTCTTTTCTGAGCAGGTGGAACACTCTGAATGCTATACAGAAAATTCAGCCTGTAGAAAAATGGAGATTTCAGCAGTTATTCCTGTTCAATGTAGGGAAAATGTATCTAAAATTCAGTATTTCTTAAATGAAAATCCTGGGAAACAGATGCTTTGAAACATTCTATTTTGTTTCCACATGGTGTGTAAGAAAAACTACAAACTTTCACATCAGAAGTACCGAAACAGGTTGCTTTACTCTTGACATCTCTTTTGACTTTCAACTAAACGATATTTCAAAGAAACCAGAGTAGTGTTGTTCCAAGTTGTTCCAGCTTTTGGCAGACAAAGGCATTGTTAGGCAAAATAATTATTTTATTTTTCCTAAAAGACAGTTTTATTTCTATTAGGCTTAGTTGTCCTTGCTAAAAAATCCCTTCTCTGTCATGTCTGGACTCTGCTATTGGAAGCAAGCTGAAAAACCTTTGGATCTCACTCCACAGAAAGGCTCTGTGGCAGGTGTCTTCAAAGGACTGCATTAATTTCTCTGTATTGTTTGGGCTTGCCTGCATGCAAAACTGCAGTCCTGAAGCATTTCTGTATAACTCTGCAAATAATGAACTTTCCCACTGTAAAAACCTTTCACCAGTCCTAGCATTTCTACAGCTTTCTGCATATCAGACATCTACACTGGGAGGCAGACGTGATAATACATCACAGGCTCTGGACTCAGCTCTGTGAACACCCAAACTGGATGAAGTTCAGGTCTGATCTCAGGGTGACCAAGAAGAGGTGGAACCCTAATGTAAGTAGTTTGGCCTGAGCACCTCCACCTTTGGAAACTGCAAGAGGGAACACTGAGGTTCATTTGAACACCTTCATTTGAACTGTCAGCATTTTAGTGAAAGTGGAACCATGCTTAGCAGTTTTGCTGAAAATCAAACCTTCTAATTCAGTTCTTCTAAGACAGTTCTGTGAGAGTCGCCAACTTCTATTGAAAACAAAATACCATTTTCAAGTCCTCATACATCTGGAAGAAAGCTAGACAGCACAATGTAATGACATTGTTATGACCCAGAAAGTTAAAAGAGAAAAATCTCATCACAAGTGAGCAGCTGATTAAACTAATATTTGACTCACAAAAATTTTTACTTTTTTTCCCTGTAAACACTCAGTTTTTGAGGCTTGGTTAATGCTTTGTGAATGCTAAAGATTAAATATTAAATTATGGATCCTCTGATTTTGTATGCTCAAACATTGCACTAAAATATAATGATCCTTAATTTGGTGAGGGTTCTCAAAAGTAGTAATCCTTCATTCAGCAGAACTGCCCTGGTTCATTTCTAGAAGGCCGCTATATCTTTGGAGCAAAGGTATACTTGGCCCTTGGTGTGAAAACTTTGCTATGTTGCACAGAATATACTAATACTATACATGCCATTAAAGTATGCTATAGCCCAAAAAAATTTACAATAGTTTTCTTTATGTTTTGAGGTACTTAAATAATGATCAAATCAATGAGGACATTTAGAAGGGCAGATTTAGGCACTATACTATGCAGTGTACACATTGAATTGTGCAATTTCATTATGCACAATAATACTGTAAGCTATTAGGGCACTGTTTCCTGTTTATAATCCACACCTGATTTCTGTACTGCAGAAACAGACTTAAAAGCTCCAGAACCCCCTAAAGAATTTATTATTTTTAGCTCTTTGGAGGGTTTGTGATCTTTAAATCCAGCCATATTTCTTTAACTAAATCTGGTTGTGTGTAACTGTCAGTAATAATGAACTATTTTAAATACCTAAAAAAAGCTTTTAGTTTGCATTATAGCTTAGCACAGCATGCACAACACATAGCTGAGCAAAAGTAGTTTTACCACTCATGAAAACAGTCCTGTATTTGACAGGAATTTGACTAAATGATAAAGTCAGTAGGCTTACCAGCACTTTTATTTCTTTGCTGTAAAATGAAAATACAGCTAAATACACAGATAAATAATGCATACTATTGCTGGGGAAACAATTTCCTTTTCAGCTTTTTATACATTGCCATAAATCTTAAGAAACAGTTTTCAGAGTTGCACAGGGTATTTGAGTATATCTTTTTTATTTAAATTGCAAATGAACATATAAATGCCAAAGGCCTGGATTTTAAAAGCACCTTGAGGGACTGGTAATCTTATTCATGATTCTTTTTCCCATTTAGGGAAGAAAATATTTGAAGTTAGTATACTAGCACTGGTGTCCAGAAATATCACAATCTTGAAAGTATTTTTCTCTCTGTAAGACGATGAAAAACATCATAAAAGTATATACTAGTGACTAAAAAGCCTCATTTATAAATTAAACAGTGGTCACTACATTGCCAAAGTTGCTATAGCCTGTAACTGTGATTAGGACCCCACTACACTAAGTATTGTACATACAGTGTAAAATAAACTATACCCCCAAGAAAGCATAAAATCACAGAAATGAAATGTTAATGAAAGCATTGCCATGATAAGCTCACATATGGGAGACTGAATGAACTGCTGTGGAGGCTCTGAAAGCACCACATATTAAAAGTACTTATTATGGCTTCATCCTTTGTGTCAAGATTTACTTCATTTGGGAATTTAAGTGTCATGTAATTTTTTTTTTTTTTTTACTTTAAAAATAATGAGTAATTTTATTTCTATTTAATAGGAATCAAATAAGTCTCACGTCTTCTCTGTTCTACAGAAAGCCACTTTATATTCACTTAGAGACTGCAGTGGCAAGGGGACCTGGGGTCTCACAATGCCAAGCAGGCAGATCCTAACTTGTTTGCTTTGCCAATGTGTGGAAATCACAAAGTCATTTGGGACTGGCACACCACAAAAAAAGTCAGGCTGTGATGATATGCTATGCAAAGGCAGAAGTACTGACCAAGGAGCTGTAAAATGCCAAGAGGAAATCATGATGAGTAAGACATAGCTTGAACTCATGTCATTTCTGGGAGTTAAAAAGCTGACAGGCACACTGATCCATTACTTCCCTCAGTTCAGTCCCAAACTCTCCATGGAAATTAAGCATTGTAGCTTTCTTTTCTGACTTGAGGCCAATCTTCTTTCATAACAGAGCAGAAGGAGATGCTCAAAAATTAATCTAATAACTCAGTAGTACAATGACTAATATAGGCTACAGACTTGAATTCCCTTCCTTCCTTCCTTCCTTCCTTCCTTCCTTCCTTCCTTCCTTCCTTCCTTCCTTCCTTCCTTCCTTCCTTCCTTCCTTCCTTCCTTCCTTCCTTCCTTCCTTCCTTCCTTCCTTCCTTCCTTCCTTCCTTCCTTCCTTCCTTCCTTCCTTCCTTCCTTCCTTCCTTCCTTCCTTCCTTCCTTCCTTCCTTCCTTCCTTCCTTCCTTCCTTCCTTCCTTCCTTCCTTCCTTCCTTCCTTCCTTCCTTCCTTCCTTCCTTCCTTCCTTCCTTCCTTCCTTCCTTCCTTCCTTCCTTCCTTCCTTCCTTCCTTCCTTCCTTCCTTCCTTCCTTCCTTCCTTCCTTCCTTCCTTCCTTCCTTCCTTCCTTCCTTCCTTCCTTCCTTCCTTCCTTCCTTCCTTCCTTCCTTCCTTCCTTCCTTCCTTCCTTCCTTCCTTCCTTCCTTCCTTCCTTCCTTCCTTCCTTCCTTCCTTCCTTCCTTCCTTCCTTCCTTCCTTCCTTCCTTCCTTCCTTCCTTCCTTCCTTCCTTCCTTCCTTCCTTCCTTCCTTCCTTTCCTTCCTTCCTTCCTTCCTTCCTTCCTTCCTTCCTTCCTTCCTTCCTTCCTTCCTTCCTTCCTTCCTTCCTTCCTTCCTTCCTTCCTTCCTTCCTTCCTTCCTTCCTTCCTTCCTTCCTTCCTTCCTTCCTTCCTTCCTTCCTTCCTTCCTTCCTTCCTTCCTTCCTTCCTTCCTTCCTTCCTTCCTTCCTTCCTTCCTTCCTTCCTTCCTTCCTTCCTTCCTTCCTTCCTTCCTTCCTTCCTTCCTTCCTTCCTTCCTTCCTTCCTTCCTTCCTTCCTTCCTTCCTTCCTTCCTTCCTTCCTTCCTTCCTTCCTTCCTTCCTTCCTTCCTTCCTTCCTTCCTTCCTTCCTTCCTTCCTTCCTTCCTTCCTTCCTTCCTTCCTTCCTTCCTTCCCTCCCTCCCTCCCTCCCTCCCTCCCTCCCTCCCTCCCTCCCTCCCTCCCTCCCTTCCAAACTTCCAAACTTCCTTTTCCCTCTCTCTGCTTCCCACTTTTCATTCCCCTTTCTGTTTCTCTCTCCCTCCCTCCCTTCCTTCTGGTTTTAGTCATCAGCCAGTAAAACACTGCAGAATAATACATTGTCAGTCTCTGCTGCCTAAGCTGCCCCAAGCTGTGTTGAACAATTAAAAATTCATGGAGGTCTGCAAGAGAGAAAGCAAGTTTGAGACAAGTGAGAGAGCCTACAGTCTGGTGAGAGCATTAAGTTAGGAAGGGTGAGATATGCTTCTCCTTTTCAATCAATAAGTAATATAATAATTTAATTATTTATTGAAGTAAATATTAGGAATCTGATCTCTCTTCTCCATGTGACACTGACATGTTACTATTTCTAGTCCTCATTTCTGGGGTAAATTATTTATGTATATAAACTGCCTGTGAGATTTTGAGTTTATTTATGTGTTGAGTGTCACACATAAGGGGAAGATAATTCCACATTCATTTACAGTATGATGGGCTCTGAGATCAGCACTACCATTTAGGAACAAGGCATTGGAATCATAATATAGAGATGCATGCTATGTCCAGTGCTCAGCAAAGGTCAAAAAGAAAATCAAACATTTGGAATTACATGAATAGGAAAAGATAATGAAAGAAAACTGCATTAAACCATTGAACACATCCATGGTTCAACACCAGAAATGTCATGGATAGCTATGGTCCTCTGACCTCACAATATATATATACTGCAAATAGAAAACCTTCAGAGACAAGGAATTCTAAAGAATGGAATGTCTCCTGTAGACAGTAATCTTCAACATGGAAATTAAGGCAGCTTAATCAAGACAGATGTCTTCAAAATCATGAGTAGAATAGTGAACTGTCATTTGTCTTATCCAACTTAAGAAAATCAGGACCATCAAATTAGAGTAGGAGAGGCTGACAAAAACCAACCAAACAAAACCCCCCCCCCCCAAAAAAAAAAATTCCAAAACATTAAAAACAAGAAGGAAGTTATGGTTGTGTTAGGCCTGTGAAATTGTTTGCTTTAGGGCACCTTTGATGACAAAATATATTTTGTCAGGAGGAGACTAACAAGCATTTGGAAGAGAGATTAATTGATGATTACTAAGTAGATAAATATCAGCAGGCTTTGGGAATTTTCCAAGCTGAAAATTGTTGGAAGCTAGAAGAGCATGAACAAGGGAATTACTGTATATTCGTTCTTTCTTTGAACTCTTCCATAGGAGCTCACTTTTCTTCACTTTGGAGTCAAAGCAGTAAGATGTGGTCTGACAAGGACAGCAATTCTTGTCCTCTGTGATCCTTCCTTGTGTGTGGATCTGCTTCAGCAGTAAAGATGAAAGAACTGGAAAAAATATCCTCATACAGAAAAGAAAGGGTAGATTTCTTGCATCACACTTCAATGAGCTTCAGAACATGCACTAGAACACACAAGAAACCTATATACTTCTATGGAGATTAGTTTCAATCTTTTAAATCTCAGAATAATTCTTTAGTCATTGTCCAGCAGAGTTTGTTATGAAAATTCTGTGGAATAAATGACATAATTTTGTTACCTGATAATTTTGTAGCCTAAAAGCTAACAGCAATAAAACTTTCTGGTGTACACCCATGCATTTGTTGAAATATGTGTGGGTCAAATGATTCATCTTGATCCTCACAGACTTTTTCATATTCTTGAAAGTCAGAAGATGCATTTGGTTATTTAGAGATTAAACTTTTTATTTTTCATAACCAGAAAACATATGGGCAAAAAAGAGAACAGATACTGTTGTACCTGCCAGTCTGAATCAGCAGTTATGGAAAGCTGCCTGGTATTACCATACTTGGTGTAGACCTGAAATCCAAATAGAGACATATAAGTTGCTTCCAAAGCACTAGCAGACCCAGTTTTAATAATCACCTGGTCAGAAACATTTGGAGCAAGCTCTATTCAGTCTGAAGATTAATTCTTAGGAATTCTGCCTTAGAAATTCACTGTAAAAGAAAACCAAAGACTATAATTCCTATAGCAGAATGCAGCTTACTAAAGAAAATAAAAATATTGTGGATGTGATGTTGAGAGGCCTGCATTAAGAATATTTCCCAAAAGTATATTTTTCCTTTTAGAAGTAATCTCACATATTGCAAGGACTAGAGATAAACTTGTGAATCCAAAAATGTACTTTGTTGCTATTCAGACAAACACATTGCACACTCACTTCCATTACATGATCAAGTTTCATCTTAAAAATATTTAGATTTCTTCCTTTCAACAACCATACAGAAAGTTGTTTTAGGATCTTTTTGGTCAGATAGTTGGACAACTGATTATCTAACTTCTATTAATATAAACTAGTTTATACTTTAATCCTTATCTTACACTGTTTCAGGCTTCAGACATTTCCCATATTTGTGTTGCTGCTAAAGGATATTGAGATAAGATAGATTTTCAGATTTTTACAATGATAGAATATATTCCTAAACATCAGTAAGTGATGAATGGACGATCCCATTTACACTCATTTTTAACATAAATATTTAACCATTTTCTTCCTATAGTCTTTATTACCTTAATGTTCACTGTGGCTGATTTGAAAATCTTCTTATGTTATTTATAATCTTTGGAATCTTAATGGAGGTTCCAAGATATATCTCTGTAGTGGTCTGACTGATATTATTTTTTCTATTCCTTTAAGATTTAATTGTGCTCTAGGCATAAACCAGTTGTCAACATACAGAATCAACACGCAATTTAACAAAAAGTATTTTAAACTTACTGACATGCCTTCTGGGTTTTTTTTCCCTTTTTTTTTTTTTTGTCACTTTCCCACTAGCTCAATGTTTAATCATAACTATAATTTTTATTCTGGTAAGTTGTGTCTGTCTATCATTCAAAGAGCTAGAATGAAATATTGTTATATCTGACATGCCAGTAGCATTTCCCTTTTGTCAAGGGTTCTCAGTGTTGTAGTTCTTATTGGAGGACCTCATCTTTTTTATACTCTCAGATTTTTGATCAACTTATATATTCTAATATCCTCAAAATTATCCTTGAACATCTCATTGCAATACTAAATAGTTTGTGTTTTCTTCATCAAAATAATTATATTCAATTTCTTTCACAATCTGCTTCTTGGTAAAGAAAGAAAGAGGTAAACTTCCAGTGGTGTTTTTCAAGAGCAGAGCTGTTTTTTCACATTGCAGACTGGCAGTGACATTATGCAGTGCTTTAGGAGGTGTTCTTTTTATGGACAATACCCTGGTGGCACACACCAGAGAAGCAATGCAGCAGCAGAGGCAGCTGAGGTGGTAGCATGTTTTTAATGGATGAAACACAAGAACTTGCCAAATCTGTGAGAATGTGACCCATAGGAGAACTTGTTGCCAACTTCTTCTCTTTTGTAATTTTTCCTCTTTCTTTTTCATTGTATTTGACATTTTCCTGAGACTCAGTTTTGTAACTCTAAGCACCTTATGGCGATGAACAGGAGAAATGGGGCCTTCTCTGATATGGAAAATAGAGAAAGAAAATATGCCAAAAAAATGTTTCAAATACTGGAAAAACATTTGTGAAGTGCTTATTACCCTCCTGGTCTTCAGATGCTGGTAGATGCTGAAAGTCTCCATTCCTTGCACAGTTGTTTGTACATAGAATAAATATACTGTTAATTTCTATCCCTAATTAGAGTTGCTTTATTTTTCTCTCCCAACCTTTGCTTGAAAAAGAATATCATCCTTGGCTCTTTGTAGAGAACAGCAAAAGGCTGCCTAGTGGACTTTGGTGCTCCATGTGTTGTGAGCCATGCAAAAGCTCAGTACTTGCATCAGTGAAACAAAAGAGATGTGGGGACATAGATAAATATGTGGCCTCCTTCATCTTCTCTCCTTGCTATTTTCACACATGTAAGCAAATCTTTTAATTAAGCATTTTTTATTTTGTCTGTCTTATCATGTGCTTACCAGGCATTTTCTCAGATAAACCCAAATGATAAGTTTAGAGAGAGAATTTTCTAATAAAAGATTGCTTCACAGGTGAAGACAAGCTGTTTGGAAAGCAACAAGAGCTCTGTTCTCAGATGGTGAAGGAAGGGCGTGCCTCTAAGTTTGAAATGCTGCATTTTGTTTGAATAATTGGGATAATTTTTTCACACATGTTTAGGTTGTCACTGAAGAGTAAGAGACATTAGCTAATGAAAGTTATTACTTCCACATTTGAAAAAAAATACATAATTTCAAAATCAGATTTATTCTTCTGTTTCTCTATGAGTGAATGAGTTTAATTTAACACATGCAGATACCTTCTTACCATGTCTGTCAAATGCTTTCAGGCCTATTTTACAAAGGAAATATTTGGCAGTTTTTGTTACATTTATTTTAAAGGTATGTGCAATAGTCTTTGCACCGCTAAAAAAAAAAAAATCTTCCCTGAAGTTTTAAAATCTAATTAATAATTTCTGATCACTGAACTAGTTATGTGCAAATGTGTTTTCTCTGTTAGAGTTGTACAGCTTGAGAAGTCTTCACATGATTTTTTTCCCTGCTAACATTTTCACACCTGATCAAATTAAAGATGTACTGTACAAGGCCACTTATCTAAAAATTTTTATCTGTTATCTGTGTGCATCCATGCATGCTTCTTTAAGAAAATGCTCTGTATCTCTGCAACAGTTTCTGACTATCATGTGATGCAGGAATTACCATGGTAAATACTTGTATGCATTTTTTTTTTGTACAGCACAATGAGAAGGTAAGAGAAGCTGCGAAAGTTGGTGGCAACAAGTTATTGTTGCCCTTGGTTTGCGTAGCTAAGTCATTCACTGTGATAAAAGCATTGCTGTTGTCTTAGGATAGAATCTTTCTATTTTATACATTAAATCCAAAGTAGGCATATTTTATTGCAAAATTAATTGCATTTCTTGTATATTTGTTATTTATGGCTCAGAGAAACACATTTGCTTGCATTTAGGAAAGAGAGAGTGAAGAGGTCTTTTGCTCATTAATCTCAAGGATAAACTATTAGGCCTTCTGTATTCTTCTGTAACATTTGTATAGAAATGAATATATATCTCAAAATGGAATTGACAGACTCCTATCCCTTAAGGGAAATATATATTTCATGCTGTTTAAGCAATATGAACGCAGATAAATCAGTAAAATTGCATTTTCTTACATAGGATTACTATGATTGCTAAAGCATTTTTCTTTGAAATGCTACATTTCAAGAGGTGCAGAACCTGAAATACAGATGTTGCTTTTTAGGAGATAATAGCTGTATATGCCCCTATTAATATAATTTTAATGTCTTCTAAGAGTTGTTTTGTGTGAGCACTACCAAGTCAGAGCAACAGCCTGTGCATGTAATCTCATTCCCTGGCAATTGTTCTGATCCCTCAAGGAGCATTTGTTACTCATTCACTGCATATCTGCAAAGCTAAGAATCTTGAAGCAGTTTATTGAAGGGCCCAGTAAAATCCTGTTTCTTGCAATTTACTGCTGAAAGGAGAACAATAGAAGTATTATAAATGGAAACACAAATCTGTGCCTTAGACGAGAGGCTCCAAAATGGAGATAGAGAAATAATTGTCCCCATCAAATTATTTAGAACTAGTTTTAAATCCTGTGAATTGCTGAACATATTCAGCACTCACAGCCTCATGTTACAGGAGTCCCATTTACAGAAATGAGTGTAGAGAATGTATTCCCCTGCAGCTCAACCACAGTTTTCAGACTCTAATGGGTCAAGTGCTCTATGAGAATCAATAATTAATTTGGGCTGAAATTAATCAAACTTCAATCCAATGAATCCAAGTATGGGTGTATTTTTAATTCTTCACTAAAACCATAGTTCTATAGTACATTAGTGCTAGAAACTGGGAACTATTTCTAGCTCTGCCCATAGCCTACTATATAAATGTGTCGTGCTCCTTTCAGTTTGTAGTTTACTGAATTTAGATTTTTCCAACATGTAAGATAGCAGAATGATCTCTTTTCTATGTGAAAATGTCTTTGAGATGACTCAGGTAACATATGAACAATCAGTAGTTTTGATGACATCATGAAAAAAATTTTAGATCAGCTGTATTGCAGCTGCATCTTTCTTCTTTGTTCTCTGCTCTTCCCCAGACAAGCGAATCAGCCATTCTGCATGGTCACAGAATTGAGATTGCTCGACCAGTACCTTTGATGGTTTCCCAGCACAGCACATTCCACATCCTATCTCCAAAATGCATGCCAAGTGACCAGCCAGTTCACACGACAGCAACTTGCATAATGGAAAAGTTGCCCAAGAAACATCTTCTAAAAGCAGCATAAAGTATGAACTGCTTACATTTTTTCTCAAATATTCCTTTGAATATTTGAGAAAAATGTTGAGGAAAAAAATTTGAAGATAAAAAAGATGATAAAGGCTGCTTTCATGGTAATTTGTGTTTGTACTGGTGTTTTATATCAGGATTGTTACGATTTCACATATGCTACTTGAAAGACATAGTCATAATAAAATCTAAATTTCACGGATTCCATAGCTACCACATCTGAAGCTAGAACAACTGCCTTCATGTAAATTCCAAACAGGCAGAGGGCAAAGAAAATGAAAAAACCAAAATATTACATCTCACCTGAGTTTGAGCAAAGAATTCTGATATTATAAGTAAAGTCTTTTGCTCCTAGTCTTTCTCCTTGTCAATATCACAATCTGCCACCTGCTAGATTTAAAAGCCCCACAAAGCTGCATTATTTTCCAGTACTGAGCCATGGGCTGATGTCACTCCTTGTATAAGACAATAATCAACTGAGTTTTCTCTTGAGTTAGTTCCAGTAATGAAATTATCTATCTTGACAGTATTCACTAGCAGTGCACAGTAACTGCCTTACACAGGGGGTCTGTACTATGTATTTATTTCTATGAATTTCTTTTTTCAAACTTGCACTGAATTTTATTTGGAGGAAAAGATATTACTTTTAGTCTATTAATATATGTCTTCTCCTCCCACTTAAGAATTGTTAGAGATAGTGACCTTAAGGGAATTTTTGAGCATCAAGTTACATACGCTATGTGCTAATGCTCTGAAGGGAAAAAGGAAGTTGCATATGTCTGATGTTTTCTACAGTATTGATCATTCTCTCAGTGCTGCAGGTCCTCTTGGGAGGTTCAGAATGATAAAAGCATGCTTCTCTGGATGTAAATGCTTTTACTGAATATCATTGTAAAACACTACCAAAAAAAAAAACCAAACAAAAATATATTAAAATAGTTTATATAGTGAATTTTTTTAGGACTTTGAATATTTGAAAAGCAGAATTTAAAATAGCTTTAGAGCTCTTAGCAATGTTGTCTTTCTGTACATTTTATGTGCAAAATAAGAGCAACATATATCAACCGATCCTTAAAACACCTTATCATACATGTATAGAAAGATATACACTGAAATTTCAGAAGCAGGTCTACATCATCTATTTTCCAAATGTCAAGTGCTTAATTAAAACACTATTTTAGGAACATTTCTACACTATATTTACTGTGTATCTGGTATCTTTAAGAGGAAAAAGTGAGAAAAGTGTGAGATTTTAGCAGACTTTGCCTTGTACAGTGTCGGGGGGAGTAAATCCTTAGTCAGTATGTTGTTGCCACTAAAAATTACATGATAGCATATTCTCTATGTTGTAATCCTGAAAGGGGCTCAATTTGAGCCAAGAGATATTCAGTTTTCTTCATCTCTTGCTGAAGCAACTGTGTTCTGCCAAGCTATGTAAGAAATGGGCTGCTTTGCATATGTTCTTCATCAGATGATGAAATAATAGAAATGTTTCCTGATGATCTCACAGCATATCCTATTTCCCAGTCTTGATAGTGCTCCCTGCAGTTCCACAGGTTCTCTGTACAGTATCTGATGCAGCTGGAGTGATTGTGCATATCTATTTGCAGACTGTCCATGTAGTAGAACTAGTTGGCTAATTATGACAATTTTCAGTATTTGTTCCTGAAAAGAAAAGATTACAGAAAAAAAAAATTAGGATTTTATAACAGGCTTCAGATAGAAAGAATATGGAAATATATATAGAATATAGAATATAGAATATAGAATATAGAATATAGAATATAGAATATAGAAAAAATAATTTATGAACAAAGGAAATAAATTTGGTCCAATGCTTTTCCTCTGTAGGTAATTAATCTACTTCCTAATACAAAATATTCTCAGAATATTAACAGAATGTTTTGGGTTGGAAGGGGCACACAAGGACTATCAAGTCCAATCTTTAAGTGAATGGCTCCTATGAGGATCAAACTCACAACCTAGGTGTTATTAGTACAATACTCTGACCAATTGAGCTCATCTCGGGGTCATGACATATGACATACTAGTGACATTTTCTTTATTATTATGTTTCATAACCTTTTATAAAGATTGCTAAATGCTATTTCAGGTCTAACAACTGTATAATAAATATGTAATCTTGTTTTTACATATACTCTACATTAAAGAGCACCCAACCAAAATTAAAACAGGGATGTACACATAATGGGATAGCTATGCCATAAAGATCTCCAAGATAATTTTGGCGATACATGTCTCAAGCTAATAACCATTCACGTTTCCTCATTTCATCTGCCTCCACTGGGACCAATATTCATATTCCAAACCACGGGACAGCTGTTAGCCAGTTCCCATCATTATGATTTTGTTTTTAAAAAGGCAACTTGCCATAAAACATGCCATGTATTTTAGAATTCTCATGTGAAGGGAGTGATGAGTAGCAGACACATGGTTTGAAGACACAGCTTTTGTAAGGAATCCATAGTTCTCCCTCACTGCTCCAGTGACTAATTCTTTCTCCTCCAAATGCCAGATTTGTTATATGAGCAGAGCATATGACTAGGGGGACAGAGAAAAAGTCACGTGTGCATGCTTAACTTTGGCAGTGAACATAAAAAAATAGATGGCTATCTATCCACAAGGCCTTTTAATGCCAGAGTCCTGACAGAAAATTCTGAAAAGGAGAAAAGGGAGAAAGATTTGGTTTAATAGGCTTTTATGATACAGGCAGAAACAGGTGTTCATGAGAGACTAAAAATGAAACTCAACACACTTGCCATATTTGATGTTGAATTCTGTTTAAAATTTTCAGTCAGGGAAATATTTCTCTTCATACCAATGCAGTCTATCTGAAAATCCTAAAAGTAATTAATCTTACTGAAAGGAAAATCTTAATAGTTGTCATGTCCAGCTCCCATAGTAGAACCAGAGAAGGCTTGGGTTGAAATGTCATCTAGTTCCAACCCCCCTGTTATGGTGCTTGTTCTTAGTATATAGGATTCTGTATCTAATCAACTTGACCTAGAGTGGGTAGATTGGCAACCTTTAGGAATCAGAGATAAAGGATTTGAGACATGTCAAAGTATGCAACAGTGTGAATATCTAGAAGTACAGAACTAGACTTTGGAGAGTTTGGCACATCACGTTGCCAGCTCTTCTTTGATGTATCAAATATAGTAGCCACACTGCTAGTTTTCATACACTCAGAAAATGGAACTAGTAGCCAAATTCTCTCTTTAAAAACAGCTGTTTGAAAAAAAAGAGATATTATTAGCTAAAAGATGGGCAGGCAACTCAGAAAAAGAGAAAGATAACATAATTCATGCTCCTGCAAATATTTCATTCTTTATCTAAACAAAGGGCAACACCTTCAAACTATATATTTCACCACTAGATTGGTTGCTGTGAAATAGAAAAATATTTTTATATTCTCAGTTAATATTTTTTTTTATATTCAGTATTTTTCTCAGTATTTGGATGCCAAACTGTTCTTTGTCAGTTGTACAGTATGTACAATTTTCCCCCTTTGCTCAGAACCATTCATAATTCATTGCCTGTATTTGACTAACTGTGTCTCTCATGAATTTCCAAATAAGTGAAATTTCTTATACTCTAGTGGCTCCTTGTGGAGTTGCCTTTTTTAGACTAAGCTGCACATGATTCACTGTTTGTTTAAGGGGTTTTTCTTCTACATTTGCTATAATGTATATAGAGGTTTGGATTCTTAAGTAAATAGCTAGGAAAAATGACACAAATATTTGAAGACAGAAGTTCTTTATAAAGTAGTTCAGCAGTTTCATGACATGCATTTTCAAACTGATTTGTTACTTGGGCTTTTGCCTGACTTTTTATTAATTGTGTGTTAACTCATTAAAAAATGTGCATAAATTAAATCTTCCAAAATTTAAATTACAGATGTGTGGAGCACTTATACTTATTAACCTGCCTGAATCACCTGAATAGAGTAGAGCTGCTCTACCAAAGTTTCATGACTATCTCTTTGCAGCCCTGCTGCTTTATTTCTATCAACATATCCCCATCCCCTTTTGCCTCTTTCTGCAACATACATGATAAAATGAAAATATACTTTCACAGAATAAGAAGCAAACCTTTCAGAAATTGATAATTACTCATTTAGACAGTTAAATCAATATGCAATACTTAAAACCTTGAAATTTTGGAAAGTATGCAATGAAATAGTTGGACTCCAGAGTAGCATGTACAATCATTATATTTGTCTACTGAAATTTTGAAAAAACATGCTCCACTTCATTGTACTCAAAGGCACAAATATTTATCTGTGTGCAGAGTTCCAGTTCCTAAAGAATCCTAATGAAAAAGATTTCATGGGTGATGTAGACCACTATGGCTGCTCTTACCAACCACAGGAAGGACTGGCATATGGGCAGATTAGAGGCAAAAATTTTGCTGTCCAAATGGTTCTCTGGATTAAGGAATCAAATGAAGCTGAGATAATAGATCTGGCCTGGTAATTGCACTTTGCAGATTTGGTCTGTTGGGTAGTGAGTCAAGGAGCACAAGTTGGGAACTGGGCACTGCTGTTCTCGTAAAGATCATTGGATAATCGATTACACAGAAAACAGTTAGTGTAGATGAAAAAAACCCCAACTTGTTCCATTAATTGACAAATATGTTTTGGCTGAGGCAGAGGATTGTTAGCAAATTACTAGGAAAAGGGGATGATGTTTTACTTGAGATGGTTGAATGCCACCCCAATTAAGTGATTTTCTTTTGTTCTTATTCCAACATTTCCAGACTGAAAATTAACAAGCTATTAAAAAAAAAAAAAGAAGCAAAACTTCTTATAGATATTGAATAACTGTACTTCTTGTTTCTGGGATGATAGAGAAGATACAGTCTGATTCTGGTCATATGGTGCATCTCGTTGATGGCCATAGAGCATTTGTAACTGCAGCTGATATGAGGGCTATATTATAAACTTAAGTAGTTTAATTCATCACAAATTGCTCTTAAACATCACAATTGAAGTTCTCAACTTAGTGCCCTATAAGTTAATTATAATTTTTGTGTTTTGATCTCGTTGTCTATTAAATATGCAATCAAGGCCCTCCCAGTACATAGGTGCTGAGGAAACGGAGATCAATGTCTGAAGGACTAGGCCACTATAGTGGTGAGTACTACTGAACTGTAATCAAGGAAAATAATAATTCTGTCTTCAAATTAGGATTTAAATGGGGTGATCACACTGAACAAGGAGAAGAAAACATATTAATTAGTTTATGTTATTACTTTGTGTACTGAGTGACATGGAGATGTCATGAAAAACGATATTGATTCATTGTGCATTTTTTCATAATATATGTGGAAAAGATGCCAGTCAAGGTTGTACATGTAAATTTTATGATTTTTCCTAACTGCTAGCACTTGCCTTTGCAATCTTCAGTCTTCACACACACACACATACCACACACACACACACACACGCACATATACAGAGTGGCAACCAGAATTTCCAGTGACTGTTGCACATGCTCAGTTTGAGGTCTGAGCATCATCTGGGGGCAGCAGAAGATAGGAGGAATTAGAAGGTGGGTTTATTCTTCTGTCTGTGGACTTTAACTTTCTTTAAAGCCTCAAGGGAAAAAGGAGAGATAACTTTCTGATTTTCTGTTCTTTAGATTATAGTAAATTCAACAACGTTAAGTAGTGGGGCAATTGTGAATGCTAATGCAAGGCACATAAGATGAGTTTACCTAGCACTAATAGAGTTTTAAAAAATAAAATTAGAACTGCTATTTCATGTAGGCATTTTCATTTCTTCCATTTAATATATAAATTATGACACATTTTTCGTGCCATATCAGAATGGAGGATTACCTAAAATATGTTTCTTTTAGAATGAATTAGGTTGGAAAAGACTTCTGAGGTCATCAAGTTCATCATCAGCCTGTTACCAAACACCACCATGTCAACTGGACCATGGAACTAAGTGCCACATCCAGTCTTTTCTTAAACACCTCCAGGTACTGTGAAGGTAGGATTAGTAAGAGAGGATCCTGCTGAAAGACGATGTAAAGTCTAGGATTGCTTACTTGGTCATGTGGCCTGTTACAGGTTAGCTCAAAACATGAGATCAAATCTTAATGGTAAAGTGTGCCTGTATTTTCCTAGTAAAGCATTTTATCTACTGCAAATATAGTATTAGCATATTGCAAAATTTATCCCAAACCGTGCTGACTGTCAAAGTTGTTACTGACAATCTCTGTTCTTTCTACAGATAAAGACTGAGGAGAATGACATCTGCAAACCAAAGTATCCATTCATAAATGCCTTATTAGGAATATGGTGCTGATTTTTTATCATACATTCTATTAATCATAAGAAAAACAGAGGACTAGTTAAATTTGTTTTTCTTAGTACAACAAGATAAAAAGTGCTTTAGACATTAGCTGTAAACTGTAAAGCCAGGTTTCAAGCTACTGTGTAAACACTTTTTGTTCATATAAACTGCAATGTATGTTCATCAAAAAAGGTTTTTAAAGAAATTTTAATTTCTAATAAAAATTACATGGACCTTTTATTTTGGAAGTGACCCAAAATTTTTTGAATATGTGACATGTTTATACCCTGTTATTAAGATAGTTAACTTTCAAAATCAGCAATAGAATTTTGCTAATTGATTTTATTGTCTTCTCTGATGTTTGGTTTTGCAGCCTGTTTTGATACTGACCTTTAAATCTCTCCCCTTAGTCACCTGGAGTATTCTTTTCTGTCTCATTCTTTCCTACACTTTCCTTATTCTACATTTCTTTGTGAGATTTTTGTGAGATTATGCCAGGAAGAATCACATGTTGTGTGATTTCCTTCACATAGAAAGGAAGGAGGAAGGAAAGTCAAAGCTGCTGGAAATGAAAGAAAGGAAGAAGGAAGGAAAGCCAAAGCTGCTTGAAATGAAAGAAGCAATTCCACAGGGAATGGTTAAGCCATGCTATCAACTTCCTGCTGTTAAAAAACTTGTATATGATTCACTGTTTTATTTTTATAACACAATCAAAAGCGATATATTTTCAAGATTAAATTAATCAATAACAAAAGAATAAAGTAAGCATTCCAAGCAATGCCTCCAGATCACTTGTTAGTCAAACCAGGGGGCTTTTTTTCTGATATTTCTCGAGGCTGTTTAATTGTTTATGGAATTGTCTTTCTTGCATGACTTACCTTTTTCAGTACTGACAGAAATTTAGGTGAGCATTAAGGCATATTACCTAACTGATGCTGGAACCAAAACATCTGGAACGTCTGTCATTTGGGCACCATAGCAAGTGGAGATGGATACAGCCCTTGGTGAGCAAGAGCCATACCTTCCCCCCTTTTGCTCTGTGTCATACAAACTTCCTTTTTCTTTGCTTCAAATGCTCTTACCAACTCATGCTAAGTAAGTAGTAGAGACAGGAGATTGCAGAAGATCAATTCAGTGACAGAAGGATTTGAACATTTCTTGGAATATGAGAGACTGATAGCTGAGGCTCTTGATTCACTGCAGCCACAGCCATAGCCCAGAAGTACTCTCAAGCTGACCTACTTCACTGTGAAGTCTTGTGAAAATAAAGCTTTCATTCTAACAGACAATTAACAAATTCCAGGAGCTTTGAATTTGAGGAAAATATATAGTAAGGGCCTTCTCTCTGTTTCTTCTGTTCTGTTAAAAAGGAACACAGAATGAACTCTAGTGAGCAGAAGCACTGTGGAGAGAGACTATCCTACCTGGTGGTGACAGTTCCAGAACAGAATTTCAGTGCTTGCAGAGTGCCTGTTTCCAGCAGTGTTCAGTCACCGGTGTAACAGGGACAATTTTGAGGAACTTGGTTTATCTTTGTAGTGACATCAGCACCTTCAAAACACATTGCCTCCATAGGGAGCAGAATTGGATATTTTTATAGAGGAATAGCACATGATTCTCCAAAGTGTCATAGACTGGGCATTGAAGTATCAGTAGGGAATTGATCTTAAATGAGTGTCGATAGTTAAATGTTAAATTGTGATGCTATTTCAACACAACCAGAATTAGTTCAGCTTGTATGCTTTCTGTCAAGTAGTTTTTGTGTCCTCTCAAATTAAATTAATGCACAAGAACAAATAAGCCACTGATGGCCCAAAGGATTCTATTCTAAATAAAATGTGGAGTATTTACATTTAGTGATATAAACGGTAAATTACTGTTGCATAAGGCTGGCATTGTATGAGCAAGTTTCTAGGCTAATAAAAATATTCTAAGTCAAGAAAATAAATTAACTAGAAAATGCTTTTTAGAAAACTACCTTTTCTTTTTACTCATATGAAACACAAAGACACATAAAAATGTCCTTTAAAATAATTTCCCTGAAAATGAAATTCTGATTTCTTAGATTTTCATTTCTGTCTTTTTCAAAACTGAATGTCTTCAGTATATAAAAATGAGAGAGAAGTGTCTTTAATTGGGTACGTATGATTGAGATATATGGAAAAAAATCAGAAATATGTTTTCTCAAACACATATTTGGAAAGAATATTTAATGTATATAATTTTTAATGTATTTCATTTTCAGATTATTTAAAATGAGCCAAAAAGTTTTAGAGTTTTGACTGAGATTATTATTATATTTTTGTAATTAAAGAGCATATGTCAACAGTATTTTCATGTTCATGCAATGGACAATACTGTCTCACAAAGCCACTTCTTCGTAGTCCCATCACACTAGCAGTCAAGAAAAAGCCATTGAGAACCATCACCTTCAGGATTCCTGAAGCAGAGTTAGATGGTCAGTCTTCACCTTACAGTGCTGCGTTGTGGTTTTCTGTGTGACACTTGTATGTGCCAACCAGCATCTCTTGTATATGCATACATCATGTCTATATATATACACACACATATTATATAGATTGCACATCACATACATCACAGTTAATTTGGTGTTTCCTCTCTGCAGAGTAAACTGTTTGTGCTTTATTGACTCTATGATCAGACATAATTCCACAAAAAAACACAACTGAGAAGAAAATTGACCTTATCTTTATCTGATTCAATTTTAATTCCACAAAGCAACATTTACAAAAAAGAAAATAACATTGGAATTTTCTAGATTAAAAATGAAAAGAGTTTTGTTGATGGTTCTGATGTTTACCTTGAAGAAAATTATCATGTTCTCCTCACAAACTCTTTTAGTGCAGGCCCACTGGTAGCATCTAGCCAGTGTTGGCACATTCAATTGATTATACAATACAAATTCTAATTCAATGTCAATTTTCCAATCTTAACAATGCAATACTTTCTCTTTTACATGCTTTTTCATAATTCATTTTCTACTTCCAAGCATCATTTTTGGAGATGGTGCAAGTGCAAAATGCTCAGGGCAGTTAAGGCCTGTAAGTGTCCTGGTGGCCCTGGCAGAGAAACGTCATTAGATGCAAGGCTGGGTGCCACAGAATGTGGCAATCAGCTTCTGAGCCAACTTCTGACCCCACCTTAGCCTCAGGAGAGAGTGGCCAGATATTTAGGACTTTGTACTCAGGTTTTTTTCTTCTCACTGTCCCTTCCATTTCAAACCATTCTGTGATTCTCTGTGAAAAAGTGAGGAATTTTGTCAGTTCTTCTGTAAACTTTTCCTCAAGTTTCCTACAATGCTTTATTTCATGTCATTTCTAATTTATCCATGTATTTTATGTCTGACTTTAAGTCTGTTTCATACTTATTCTTTTCCTACTTTCTTATAGGTAAGATCCTGTCACAGGTTAAACTGTTGCTAAAAATGTAATTTTGTATTGTTTTCTAACATCTCACCTGTGATGTTTGAAAGAAACTGTTTCACCTGAAACAAAAATTGCAAGGATTATATGTTTCTAATATTAAAATTTTACCAAAAAGCCATTTGCCAACAATCATTTTGAACACTAATTCCCAAACATGGCAAATTTTTTTCTAAGCACTTGACCTCAGTATAACTAAGCACACAGGCTTCTGCAGTGGCTAGTAAGTAAACAGATAATACATTTCATTCTTTGCTGTGCTTTGGGGTTACAGCTGACTGAAGAGACATTAAGAAAAGCTGGAGTGAGCACACTAGCTGGATAGAGAGGATAGCCATAGATATCTAAAATATCTAATTGTAGTTCTAGGTCCTTTGATTAATTACTCTTAAATCTCCCAGCACAATGAAAATTATTCATTCAAAAGACACAGACAAATTTCAAATAAGTACAAAAGCAGCTGCTGTTAAGTAGTTAATCTAGACTTATACTAGCCTTTAAACTCCTTCACAGCTTATCATGAAAGGAACAAAACATTTCATCTTTCAGAGGCAGCAACTGAGACTGTGATGTTATCTTTCTTATGGTACGGCTTTGAACTGTGACATTTATTCTGACTTTCACCCTCATTCCTATTCCTAGCTTCATACTGAAAGAGAATTTAATTCGTATTTGCAGATATTCTTTTGTAACTTTTATTCAACCTTTACCTTGAGGCTTTCTTTTTCCCCTTAGGCAAGTTTTTTTTTTAAATTTGATCAATTGAATTTCATGATCACTTTTGAAAGTAAAGAACACTTTATG
This sequence comes from Vidua macroura, assembly GCF_024509145.1. Taxonomy (NCBI): domain Eukaryota; kingdom Metazoa; phylum Chordata; class Aves; order Passeriformes; family Viduidae; genus Vidua; species Vidua macroura. Next base: position 52,643,741 of record NC_071576.1, read on the forward strand.
ATAGCTTTATCTCTGCAACAAAGACTATGTGGTAACAGAAGGGATCCCACTGTGGGAGATTCAAATATTTTAAGACTTGTCAGCTTGACTGATACTGTCTATATAGAATCATTTAAGGACAGGAAAATGAACATTTGAGGTGTTATTCTAGTCAATTTAAATGCAAAGTTTCCTAACAATTTAAATGGAGCCTGGATTCCACCCCTTCCTTTTACTTACCTTGTTGAAAAGATAACCAAACATTAAATAAAAATCTGAGTAACAATTCCTTTATTTTTTTTTCAACATAGTAAATGAGCAGGGAGTACCAGATGGGGACAAGAAACAGAAACTGGTGACAAGACAAAACCATTAAGTGAGTGTGAACATGGTCTGATTGACAAACAGAGGTGATTCAAGCCTCTGAGACTTCCAAAAGAGGAGCCCTACACCATACATGTGCAACAGGCCTGCAGAGCAAGTCTTTGAACCTCTGCAGAAAAGAAACCTCTGAGCAGAAAGAGCACAGTTCAGAAGAGGCTGAAGAGGTATATTTTAACAACGCTACTTTAGAAAAATGAAGTAGCAAGAGAAAAACATAAACCTATTAACCAAGAAGAAATATAAGGGTTTAGATGAAGGGTCATGTCCCCTCAACTCTCCTTTTTCCTAAAGCAGATAGAGCTGTTGCTGCTTGTCTTTGAAGAACCCAATTATATTCTCCATTTCCCCCTTCTTCCTTCTCTGTCATGATCCTGATAATTGCTTCCTGTATTTTCACATGAATAGGAGTCTGTGAAGAAGTAAAAACCTTAAGACCTATCATGCTCCTTCTCCTTCCCAAAAGAATGGATTCTTCTGCTCTGCCATTGAAAGAAGAAGTGAAGAAGCCAAAGCAGAAGCAGAGAGCTAAAAAAAGAATGTGGAGATTCCTTGAGTAATGTAGCATTCATGGGCAATTGTTAGGTTATTACTGAGTTGTAGCTGGCTGAACAGTGTAGTGTCTAATGTCTGGATTAAAGTCTCTCCTTTGTTCTACATAATTCAAAGGTCTCAAGCTAAGAAAAAGCCCCTACCTATATTTAATGAAAGGAAATTATTTAAATAATTCCAAGAGAGAGAACCTGTAAGATTAGACTGAAAACTAAGAAGAAATTATTTTTATTTAGCTTGTATTTTCTGAGCTGTCCATTTACCACAATAAATACAACAGTAATTTTGAAGCCCCTACTTATCCTACTTTTGAATCTTTTGGGTGAAAATCATTGGGCCTGCTCTGGTTAATGTTCTGAAGCCTTTTGCTCAGTTTGATGTTTCTGCATTATTCTACTTGGTGAAAGAAAATTACTGGAAAGTAAAAAAAATTATTAGAAAAATACTTATTTTTTAATATAGGGTTTCTTATAGTTACTGATTATTGTGGGGTTTATCTAAAAAATGGATGGAAAGTAGTATGTTTCAGTTAAGGAGCCTTGTTGGATAATCAAGAAAAGGAAAAATTCTGCAAACAGCAATGTGTAGCTTTTAGTTTTCTTTCATCTATGCCAACTTTTTCACTAACACAGGTTAATCTGTCCTTCCTAGGTTCACTGCATCTCTCACACTGATCCTCCTGCTCCTTTCTCTTCCACATCTATGCCAGCCATCCTTATGAGAGGACAAACAATCTTGAGACAGGTGCCTCTCTCACCACAGGTGTGCACATAGTTGGAAGCAAGAACAGACAATGTGAAAGGTTGGGTGTGGGGCAGAACTCCCAGATGAGAGACTCTCTCCATGTCAATAGCAGAATTTGTTCTTCAGTGACTATAATTTTAGTCATCTATATTAAAACACATCTAAAAATTACAAGAAACTCTAGTGGTCATTTTTATATAAAAGGATAAATAGAGCATTTTATTAACACTTTTTGCAGCAACAAAAGTGACACAGTCCACATCTTTTTCATTAAACACAGCAAAAGCTATGGTCACGTTTTACATCACTTTGAGGCACAAAGCAAAATACTTCTTTTCTTAAGGTCAAGGTATGATTTGCATTAAAAAAAAAGGAGAAAAAACAATCCTCAAGTTGTATATTGCGGTAGCAGGGTTTCCAATCACTAGCACAATACAATGAACAGACCAAGAATCCAGAATGGATTATTACATACAATAATATTAATTTGATTGAATTAAGAAATGGATCATTCTTGTCATTTTAGAGTATTAAGAAGTGGTCTGGTGTTGCTAATTTCAGTTGGTTCAGTTTGGTTCAATCCCAACAACCCCAAGTATATACAACAAGCTAAATGTAGGTTAATATATCATCTAGAAGATTATGCACTTCATAATGCATTGCACTTATTGCTTGGTACACTAATGTTGCAGTCACTGTTGAGTTATGCTAAAAAGACAAGCATGATGCTTGTTGGCTTCTTTCAACCCAACACTAGTTATTTACCACTTTGGTTTATTGTGAGTTTTTATGTTACTCATATTCAGTGTCCATTATTATTAGGTTTGATTGAAAGACAAATACATCTTTTATTTCAGGGATTTCTAAAATAACAACATTTTCTATAATTACAGTATCTTCAATAAACATATCTATGTATACAACTGTGGCACAATGTGTAAAAATATGAAAGCTCTTAAGGGAAGAATAAGGGTTAAATTATTCTCTGTTTCTTCTATTGGTTTCAAAATATCCTGCAAAACAAATGCATCCTTTTTCATAGGGCTATTTGTTCATAGTAAACTTCTCTTCGGAATTTTGTAAAAGACTATATTCTTTTCTATGTTATATTGCGGTATTTTTTCTCTTTCTAAAGACACCAGTACAAATTCAGAATCTACTGCAAAGAATAGAATAATAAAGCTTGTTTTTTGATAAAGGGATTTGCCAGGCTGCCTGAAAAGTCAGACTCAATATTTTATATTATTTTTATATTAGTTGATAAATGCAGGGAAGAACATGACAATGTCTATAATTTCATGAGACTCTGTAAAGGATAGAAATAAGAATTTGTGCCCAAACATTCAGTATAAAACTCCTAAATAATTCCTTTATTTATCACAGAGTAGCCTGCAGCACGTAATCACGATAAACATACAATATGCCCTATTTGTTCTTTAGGCTTGATACAATTACCGTTAAGGGAACTGGATCAATCCTTGTAAACGCCTAGGACTCAACCTTTCTTCTTTAAGAAAGTCCTTGTCCTAGACTAAATACACAACTCCTACATTGCACTGAGTAAATGTGTGTCTTTAACACAACCTCAATACAGTGTAACAAATATATAAGTGCATTTTTAATGATCAAGTAATTTTGGCTTTCTAAAAAGAGAATTAGATGTGCCAACTTGGTTGCTTAGTTGTGCTTTAATCTGTAATTATGAGTTTTAGCTCTTGTATACTGTAAAATATCTACTTGCCTCTATAGTTTTGACCAGTAAACCCTTAAAACTCTAATGTTTATAGAACAAATATAACCTAATGAAAGTGATAACATCACAACTCATACAGATTGCACTTTGATGTATTTTTTACAGTAAGACCTTCCTGTTTGATATGTGTTTACATGTTTATACCACATTTTATTTCTGTGTGCAAACAATCACAATGAATTTAATCACAAACACTACAAAATATACCAAATATTTAGGTTTGTTATGAATAATCTCTTTCCTTGTAGTTGTATGAGTCTTGTACTTCCTCTTGTACAAATTCCTCTTTTTTCTCCCAGCCATTAGGCCAGCCACCATTGACCTGGGTTGTAGCACCGTAAGACTTGGTGGTACCATAATTTACATAATTCTGAGTAATGTCCCCTGTCTCCTCAGCAAGTTCATCTTCATGAATAAAGCCACATTTCTCTTCGCTTGTCTGTTCTGGGTCTGCCCAGGGCTGTTTCTCTCCTGAAGCAAATATGCCATAGAAGATCACACCTCCGTAATGAACTAAAGCAGCAATGAGGAAGACATACTGCCATTCTTCACGTGTCTGTAAAGAAGAAATTTGCTAAATCAGAGTAGCACACACATTTACCAAATTCTTCTGAGCTGCAAGATTTAAATTAGGGATCGAGGTTGTGATAGCACAGCTAAAACATTCAAGTGTCCATTTCAGGAATATTTATATCCATCTTTCTTTGAAAAATTTATCAGCCCACAAAAGCATCAACCTAATGAGCATATAGTGAAGCATGCCTCAAATTTGCATCCCTGGATGCAAGTCACAGACTCCAGTATGGATATCCTGGCAAATTGTTTTATAGAAAGGACTTTTTCTTGAAACCAGTTGTATCAAACTGGAAGATTTGAAAATAGTATTTCCATTTACCTTGTTCTTTGTCATTGCTCCAACAATTATAGGGCAAACCATTCCAGACAAGGTCCCGACTCCATTAGAAATCCCCATTAAAATGCTAGCATACCTTGGGGCAATGTCTAAATGGTTGACATTGAATCCTGCAATAGAAAGGTCAGTGAGCTTTCACACCAAGAGCAGAGCAGTACTTCAGCTGAGAAAAGTGACATGACATTTTTACTATAACATATTTGGGCTGCTTAGTTGCATTTCTTTATCCCTAAAAGACATACAATGCTTCAATATTCCTAGAGAGACTATGGGGTTTTTTTTATTTCCTTTTAAGAAAATATTTTAAAGGTATACCAGGTTAATTTTCTCCCAAAACTGCAGTTTAAGAAAACCCCTAAACCTCCCAGCAGTGTCTGTGTGGAGTAGAGAACCCAGAAGATATTTAGGCAGGGAAATAATTTGTGTTTCATAGTCCCTTCCATGACCATTTCATGCTGTAAATAACATGTCTTTTCTTCTTCCAGTATATAACATGTTCTTTTCCTATTGCCCACATTTTTCTTTTTGTCACATAGACCAGCAGAAGGGAGCTCTTTTCTATTCTTCTTTTCTATTCTTGTTAAATTGGAGGAAAAAACAGTATCTATAACTGAATTGCTAATTAATTTTGAAAGATATTTACTCATTCTCTTGCATTTTCAGCAGCACAATTCTGTTGAAAATGTATGCAGTAACTATTTAAATAATCTAAAGAGACAGAATGAATTGTTCCCAAAATAAGTACTTAAATAAATGAAAACAGAAACCAAACCTTTGGATACAGATAGTATAATGGAAAGGGCAGGCAGTATGATATGGTCAACTTGGGGAAAGTGCAATACACTTCCCAAATTGTACAAAACAAGAATGATACCTTGCAGAATACATGAGATTAAGGACAGATTTGGTTAGAGGAGATTTTAGATATTTGGCACAAAATGAAAGAGAGCCTGTCTGAGACATAAGGAACCAGCATGGGAGAGGATACTAAAATCACAGTTGGAAAACAAGGGGAGGCCAGGTGACTCGTGTTTGGAACAGGGAAAGGCAAAGGCAAAGGGTTGATGAATCAGCTGGAAAGGGGAATAGCTGAAATTTAATTCAGAAAAGAAATTCTAGTAATTAGGCCCCAAAATAATATAATATTAACAGGCCCCAAATTAATAAAATAATACAATATTAACAAAGCAATAACCAGTACACAGTGGAAAAAACTTAAAAGACTTCTATTTAAACAAAGATGTGTAAATTTAGGTATCATTATGTAATACCAGTCCATTTGTCTTCTATGTTTGATTTCAAGAAAAATCTGTAGTGTACATTAGCATCCTAATGAGAAAAGAGCCTAATTTGCTGCAATGAACATGGAAAAGATTGAATAATTTGAACAGAAATAATCTAATACAAAAGCTGTAATACCAAATTATACATTGTGCATTATACATCATACATTCCTTTATTATGATCATAAATAATGTCCTTTGGGAATTCCAAAGTGAGTGGGCTTTTTAATTACTATCCATGAATAAAAGCAAAGATAGATGTTTTGTCTCTTAAAGATAAAATAGTTTAGTGTTAATAGTAATATAATCTTACCAGATATGGCAAATCCACTAAAGCCTACAGCAAGCACTAAGAATGAAATAGCCACTCCTTTGCTGTGCGAATATCCCACCACCAGAAGAAGAGTTGCTTCCATACCAAAACCTGGTGAAATAACAAATAAAACCAGGCATCAAATTAAATTCCCTCTCAAATACTGCAGGCCTTAGGATGTCATGATATTTCATAGGAACACAAATAAAACATTACCTCAGAGTGGGATACAATCAGGTATTTCTTTCATCTCTAAAAAACACATGTTCTTCCTTCCTCAAATAATACTTATTTTACTAAATATAAATTTACTCTTTATATGCTAATTTATTGCCACTTTCTGTAATTTGTAAGATGAAAAGGAATATTTGTGATGTGGTTAGGTCATTCCAGTCAACTCTCATGGGTAACCTGCTTGTGAATTTTCCAACCCTTACCACATCTAATGTGGCTTTAACACCTCAGAAGTTGAGGATGTAATTTCATGTAATTGTCTGGGGTCTCTTAGCACAGAGGGTGTTTAGATGAAGAGCTAAGACTGAGTAAGTAGCTAAGAGTAGGCAAATTCCCCTCCAAAACCTCATCTATTTCTTTAATAGTATAAATGGTTTTCCAAATAACAATTAACTACATGGAAATGGCGAATGAGAGCACCTGTGTTTTCTTTTATTTAGTAACTACATCTGCATTGCATAAGAAGTGCAGAAAGTATTGTCTCCTAAGAACGTACAACTGTACAGTTTCTTTATTCTATAAAGAACACAATATGAACATCAAATCCCTTCAAGAAATTTTTAAATAAAATAGAAAGACTTACCTCCACAGTTCATTATCTTTCTCACATTAGTCGTTGAAACAATCTGCCTGCTTCTTAAAAAGTCAGCAATTTGTCCCCCAATAGGAACAATAATTGTCATCACTAAATGCGGCACAGCAGATAAGATACCCACCTAAAATTAAAATTAGAATTAGTGAACTATAAACCATAAGAAAATTTTGATTCTTCATTTTCTGAAGCATTCAGCAGCTAATTATTTCTTTTCAGTGTCACACTCTGTTAAAGTCTTGGGTTGTGAAATGACCCACCCATATATCTCACATTTTGCCACCATCTTTTCTCCTTTCTAAACGAGAAAGGGGGAGCAGTGCTCACCACATTAAAGGTGCATATAGAAAGGTGACAAATTTTACTACCATTCCTAGAACAAGATGGCCCTGCTTTTTAAAAGGCACCTGGAAAAAATCCATTTGTCAATGCTTTCTATAAGCTTTGGTGGGATTCTGCAACCACTGGGGGCATCAGGGACAGAATGTAATGGGTCTGCTGACACCTTTCTAATACCAAGCACGATCTGGTTTTGAGCACTTAACTTGCAATGTAGCCCTAAGTAAATCATCACTAAATCTCACCCTGCCTCCACCTCTCCCTGCCCCATCCTTTGTCATAGTTGTTACTTCACTTATTCATGCTGGTCAAGGAAACAGGAACTGGGATGAGTAAGATTTAAGATGTAAATCCATGATAAAGATGGATTTTATTTCCTATTCTTAATAAATACTACAAATATAGCTCTGATATTTATGTAGTTAAGATAAATGCTTCACATTCTTTTTACATACCTTGCTTATTTCAAATCCAAACACTTCCTCAAAGTAAGCAGGCTGACTAATTAGCAGCAAGTAAAAAGTCCAGCTTCTACAAAAGTTTGCAACTATTATTGCATAGACTGGCATAGATGTAAAAAATTTTCTCCATGGTGTTTTGTATTTCTGAAACATAGAAAGGAGATCCAGTTACCATGTTGGTCATTATCAACTATCCATCTTCCCTTTCCTTACCCTTTTTTTAGCTATGGTCCAACAAGCACATATATGCAAAACATATAAATGTTACTACAAAATGCACAAATGGAGAAACTCAGTGATACTTAATTGTATCACAACACTCATGTACAAGTGCTTTTATCTCAGTCATATAAATATGTACATGGACATAAGACCAAAATAATAATAATGTCTTTTAATAATTATGTCTTTAAAAGACATTGTTGCTGTATGTAATGAAATGGATTTGCCACTAACTACATTAATTCTTTCAGATTTACTGCAAACAGGTATTTTAGCATTTAAATATTAATTGCAGTACTCTACCTTTTTTCTTTTTTTTATCAAGTCTCAGCTGAAACTGCTTGGTCAATATAGTTTTTGTTTGTTTTATTGCATTTTTGAAATAAATTGCAGAAATAAAAAAAAGAAAGACAGATGGACAAGCCTGCTGAGTCCCAGCACCTGTCCACAAGCCACCCATCTGTGTTGATCCAAGCACAGGATCCATACCCAGAAAAGTACTTGAAAATCACTTCAGGAAGAATTCAGGCTGAATTCAGCCTACTATTGATTTGAATACTGGCTTTCTTCAAAAAAACCCAGCCCATAGATAGACATGTGCAACACCTTGTATACCTATTAAATTACACTTAAGTGAGAGGAAGGATTAAGTGACTTAATTAATGAGAAGCCAGCCAGAAAATCTAACTTGGTGGTATGGGAAGAATTTCAGCTTAAATATTTTAGAAGCAACTTAACTATTGATACCAGATAATTACTTTAAAAAAATAATGTTTAATTAGAAAGTCACAATAAAAAATAGACAGAAATTGTACAGTCCAAATTAGAATTGTTTGGACATTCTTCAAAGTAACTAATTTCACATCAGATTTTCAAAACCATGAACCCTACTGAATGCTGTTGAGTATCAACAGAGACAGGCCCTCAATAACACCTAAAAATTTCAGCTATCAACAAATGACTCTGTAATATTTTCAGTTCCTTATTTAATACTAAGCAAAGTTTTTACTAAGTCAAAAATTATTAATTCCTGAGTTCAATCAAGAACCAGTGTTCTGACCAAATAGAAAACATAATGAGGGTCTACTGGGAATGGATGGTGTAAAAATTTAAGCAGATGAAGTGAGGCTTAAACAATTTTTTATTTTCCTGAGTGAGGAAACATGGCAATAGTTTCTTTAAAGCTTTTCAGCAGTTACAGAAATAAGATGATTATTAGTAAGCACAATTGGAATGTTAAGTGGCTGGAAAATTCAGAGTTCATACATGGCTCTTAGGTCATACATGGTTCTTGAGAACTAAACCAGTACAGAACTAAGATTATGAGAGGCTTGATAACATGTCTCCAGCAAAACGACTGCAATAATGGGAATTGTTCTTATGGATCTCAAACACACTCTATTGCAACTTGCAGTCTTTCTGGCAGACAAAACATAAAAAAATAAGGATGGGCATTTTCTGATGTTCTGGGGACCTCAAGAGACACTGAGTAGTGCTTTTCCTGCAGTTTGCTTTTAGGAAGAGAAAAACCTTCCAGAAATTACTATATAGGAAGGAAACTGACTTTTCAGATCAAGACATAAGAAAAGTCTAAATAAAGTTGCAGTTTCAAATGTAGCTGTACCTCTTTTTTATAATTTGATGTAGACAAAGGGGCATAAATCCCATGAGTCATCTGCTAGAAGAACTGGAACCTGTGTTCTCTTAATGCAAAAGCAATATCCACCCAGAAATCCACCAGCAGATTTAAATCTTCCCATCCCCCAGGAGTACATTTGTTCAAATTGTTCAAAATACACTTTTAGATCTTAAGGAGAGTGTTTGATTTTTTTGTTGTTGTCTTTATTTGGTTGCTGGGATGTTTCTTTTTCTTACTATCTCATTGGAAACCAGTGTGTGGGTAATATTCTTACTTCCATTGCACCTAGGAGGTTGGCACTCTCTCCAATGCTTTCTTCTATGTATCTCCTTTCTTCATCTGTAATTGTAGGATGCTTTGCAGGACTCTCATATGAAACCAAAAGCCAAAACATGTACCAGACTATACCAAAGCTTCCTTTGGAATGGAAAGAAATACTTTAAAAAGAAATGCACAATAAAGCAGCAAACAAGGAAGAAAAATATGTGAAGAATTACAGCAAATTTAAATGGCAATTGTTGTCCGTGCTTCTTTACTGAGTTCTCTCAATAGATATAATTCTCCAACAGAGAGTTTGGTCCTGTGAATAATACTTGTGCAAAATACATGCAGAACTATAGCACAGTGAAATAGTCTTTGCTTTGTTTACAAAATTATTTCACCGTAAGTGAATATTCACTGTTCTTAACATCGATTTGTACAATGCAATGCAATGAAACAGCTTCCATTTCATTTCACCAAACTGTAAATGATGGCCCATTCAGCTTTAAGATGCTGCTGTTTGATTACTGCACTAAACTTTTTACCTGCAGAATAGAAGACTGGCAATTTTTTCAACAAAGGAATGCACTTCCTGAGTAGTTTATTGAATTTCTAGAATGCTTCCACTTAATTCACATAAATGCAGAATTAATTCCCTTGGGATATTCTTTTCTGTCAGTGTAGGTTAACACAACTGGTGTGAATAAAGTTATGTAGGTCTTCAGATAAAAATCAGGACAACTTATTGAGGGCAGGTACTCTAAATTTGCAGTTTTATCAATGTGAGAGATGTTAATGTGACCAGAGATACTATAGGTCTGCCCAGATGTTTGCACTGCTTGTGCTAAAAGTGGTGAAGGTTTCAATGTGAGCTAGCTTTTCTTATTTTATTATGTTGCTTTCTTACATACTCTTCTCCTTAAATTTTGTTCTCTCATTGTTCTTTTCTCTTGACTGTATTTTTAGATTAGAAGTCCCACTTCTCTGAGGTTTTTGTCCTCTTAACAGTAGCTTTTACATTTTTAGAAAGGGTAGAGAAAGGTCATACAATACTGGAATGAAATGAGCAGAAATGCATACCATATACATAGAACACAGAAGACCACCCAGTATATTGCACTAGAATCCCAGCTAAAGGCATTGCAATGACAGCTCCTGCATAGGAACCTACAAAACAAAACATGTGGATGAACAGGGAGAAACAAATCAGTTTCAAAACACTCATGCATTACAAATAGAAGGAAGACAAAAATACAAAGTTGCTTACCACAAAAGGAAGTGGTTGCTAACCTACTTCTTTCTAATGGGGGGGCCCACTTGCTCCAAATACCGTGGCAGGCAGGGTAGGTGACCCCCTGGGGAATGAGTGTGACACAAGTTAGTTAAAGCTGGCCAGTCACTCAGTTAATTGTCTTTGCATGAGTTTTTTATTTTTAATTGCTATAAACAAGAGGTTGAGAATGCTTTGCACCTTTATAGCAAAATCTGAGTACAGTCACAGAAAAATGGCAATATCTATTCAAGTTGAAATGAGTTTTGTATATCACTTCAAATCATTAAAGAGACCATATGAAACAAATATAAAACATGTTTCCTTTTGCTCCCCCTCCCACTTCCAGGAAAGAATTCCAAATAATTAAAGAGTATTAGTGCGCAAGAACCAGAGTCAAAGGAAGGATGACAACACAGACTCTCTTTAGTCTTTCTAATGCAGGACCGATTTATCCAACACTTTTTTTTTTTTTACCTAACATTTAAAACAAAATTTAGGAAATACAGATTAAAGTGCTACTGCTCTAAAACTAGAAAATAAGATCTATAACCATTTAGAAATATACTCTTAAGAGAAGTTGTTCACACAGGTCTTTAATGAACCTACTTGAACATATAAAGTAAGTATTGGAATGGTATTATTTGACTTGATTTTAAACCAGCTACCTTTTAGGTCTCTCTTCAAAACCAACCTTTAACTTAGCAATAGAAAAATTAAACCTGCAGTGTTGAAATTTTAAAAGATGTTATATGAAATGTACAGTAATTCTGATTAAGATATACAAATGTACACAAATTTGTGATTAAAAATTATGGTATATGCATATAAACCACATATATATTTTATATAGATTTTATTCTATATTTTATTCCATATTTTATATAGAATAAAATATAGAATATATATTCTCTATTTTCTATATATTTTATTATATTATAATATTATATATTATCTATATATTTTATTCTATATTTTATTCTATATTTTATATAGACTCACTTTTCTCCTAACCTGATATTTTGTTTCCTCTGCAAAAATTAGAAAAATTAATAACTTTTTGCAATTACTGAGGGTTTCACAAATATTGAGAGGATGAGCCTCAATATGCAGAAAATTGTAAAATCACTTCTTCTGTTTTGAAAGAAGATCCTGTAACCAGTTTCCTGCTCATTTCAGTATTTTTTCAATTAAAAAAAAATAAAGATAAAATAATAAGATTTTTATTATTTATGATAAACCTTCTTCAAAAAGCCTTGTTTGGAATGTTTTGCATTCATAATTCCTTTGAGCAGTATTGGAGAAATGTGTGTCTACAACAGTTATTTTATTGTGCAATTAATTACCCACTTGCTTCTCTTCCTCTTATCTTTGCAGTGAAACACACCTCTGTGCATGCAGATCACTTGCAGGAATGGATTCAGATTTATGCATATATACTTTAAGAAATTGGTTGACAGTCACCTAAATTTCAGGCACTTTCTGCACTCTTTTTTGGAATCTTTTAATACAATTAAGTACACTAGTTAAAAGCAGTCCATGCAACAGAGGTTTTCTGGCCCTGAGGAGTCTAGAATCAGCCATCGGGGAAAAGGGGAAAAGGGGAAAAGGGGAAGGGGAAGGGGAAGGGGAAGGGGAAGGGGAAGGGGAGGGGAGGGAAGGGAAGGGGGAGGGGAGGGAAGGGAAGGGAAGGGAAGGGAAGGGAAGGGAAGGGAAGGGAAGGGAAGGGAAGGGAAGGGAAGGGAAGGGAAGGGAAGGGAAGGGAAGGGAAGGGAAGGGAAGGGAAGGGAAGGGAAGGGAAGGGAAGGGAAGGGAAGGGAAGGGAAGGGAAGGGAAGGGAAGGGAAGGGAAGGGAAGGGAAGGGAAGGGAAGGGAAGGGAAGGGAAGGGAAGGGAAGGGAAGGGAAGGGAAGGGAAGGGAAGGGAAGGGAAGGGAAGGGAAGGGAAGGGAAGGGAAGGGAAGGGAAGGGAAGGGAAGGGAAGGGAAGGGAAGGGAAGGGAAGGGAAGGGAAGGGAAGGGAAGGGAAGGGAAGGGAAGGGAAGGGAAGGGAAGGGAAGGGAAGGGAAGGGAAGGGAAGGGAAGGGAAGGGAAGGGAAGGGAAGGGAAGGGAAGGGAAGGGAAGGGAAGGGAAGGGAAGGGAAGGGAAGGGAAGGGAAGGGAAGGGAAGGGAAGGGAAGGGAAGGGAAGGGAAGGGAAGGGAAGGGAAGGGAAGGGAAGGGAAGGGAAGGGAAGGGAAGGGAAGGGAAGGGAAGGGAAGGGAAGGGAAGGGAAGGGAAGGGAAGGGAAGGGAAGGGAAGGGAAGGGAAGGGAAGGGAAGGGAAGGGAAGGGAAGGGAAGGGAAGGGAAGGGAAGGGAAGGGAAGGGAAGGGCTCAATTATTTTTTTCCTCTTTTAAATTATCGTAAATCTCTTATTTATTCCAACAAAAGCATGGCATGGTCAGCACTTAAAATATAACCTTAGGCTTTTGTTATGTATTTATTCTATGATGATGACCAACAAGTAACTGATGAGAATTAAACCAGTACAAGCCTTATGCAGTGTAGGAGTTTAGTGAAACATCAGTGCTAAATGCATATCTCACTGGCTTCTCATTTTGCCATGACATTTTATAGCTGAAGGAAAAGCAAATAGTTACAATTCATACATTGAAATCCTTTATACTCAAAATCAGTAATAAATTTAAAACCATTTTGATCTTCCTTCCAAACCTCCAGTTGCTAGTTAAAGGCTAACAAACACCTATTACATTTACTAGTTGTTTTACAATTTTCCATACCTCTACAAGGCCCTGCAAGATCCTAACGAAGATGACACATCCATAGTGCACCCTGGCTGCAGATGGTATTAACATGTTGAGGGAAGATGTCAGCAGTATAGCAGCACCAAATACTCTGCAAAGGAGGCAAAAAGGGGAAAGTAAGTGACTTCAGTGCTCTCCCAGGTGACTTGTTCTACATATGCTCATATATCAATATAGATGCTCCCTCCATGTTCTTTATATGGGGAATATACTGTGGATATAATGACTGGATAAGTGTCTACTTCCATCTTGCGTAATAATCTGTCTGGTAACACCCAGACCAAACATGGATGTGTTTATCTATTTAGCATAATTTCCTAAGGAAATATGTCTTATGCAATCACAGGAATAGATATTACTTTCCCTATAAACTCCCACTTTAATTTTCACACTAATTTCAACCAAATCTGATTGAATTCTCCACCCTCTGGAAACAAAATTAGAATTTGTCTCCAAAGGGTGTGCTAAAACAGATGGTCAGTAAAAGAGTTTCTCATGTGTTTTAATTGTAAGAAAGTGACACCATACATTTACTCCTTATAAAGCAGAAGAGAATTCACTTTCATACAGGCCAAAAGCATCAGGAAGAATTTTAGAGCTGGGATTTTCTTGGACACAAGAGTTAATCAATCTGGAAACACATATCTGTAGAAACCAGATAATTCTTAGTGCTGTTTTTTCAGAGGCTACTCACCGAAAATTGCTCATTTTGATTCCACAGCATCCTAATTTGAAATAAAGCACATCACAAAGTCTAAATAAATGCATGAAGTGATGATTCATTTTCAGTTCCAGGGATTTGACTGAATTTGTATTTGATTTGATTAATATCCACCTCTTGTAGGAGGAAATCTTTTCCCTAGCATTATTGTGCCTTTTTTTGTCTAAAGCTACATAATGCAAATATAAATATGATGACATATGACATCACAGTATCTGATGTGGAACTGGTTTGACAGAAACCTTTGACTTTCACTTGTGTTCTTCAGAAACTGGTACAGTGCCATAAGTCATTGAGAAACAGACCTTGGGCTAAAGATACAGGATGAAAATTCTCCTCAAAGACACAATATTCCACATTCTGTATTTAGAATCACAGTCTGAAACAAATCTTCAAATACCAAACTGAGCATATGCCACTTTTATTTGACACATATTAAAGGGCATGGTGAGGAATCTTCGCTAAAGAGCCCTAAATCTTGTCTCCTCATTGTGCTCCCTTTGATCGCTATCTCAAGTTAAACAACATTTAGCTGTCTGTACAGTATATTTCTGGCTTTTCTTGTCAGCATGTTCAGTATATTTGCTGGGACTGACTGGGCACGTGATTGTGTTGCACTGTGAGGACTGTTTTGGCCTAAATTGTCTTCTACTCTTGATTTCTTAATGTGTAAGTTTCTACTCCAAAACTACATGCACTTCATTTCCCTACAATTTAATACCTCCTTACATAAATGCCAATGGTGTCTTGTCCTGTTAAAATCACATGAAGATAGAATATTAAAAAATGCCATCTCTTTACGAGGATGAGATTCAGAAAAATGTTGCAGTAGGTAGCTGTTTCTTCAAGGAAATTTACTCTAGTTTTTTAGTCCTGTATCTGAAATCAGCTTCTGTTTGCACGCAACTGAAAGTTATGTTTCCCAGAATTGCCTATGTTCTCATGTTTGGTGAAGAGAAGCTGTTTCCTTGAATCTGTTCCTTCTAGAAGACAAAGGAAAATGTAACTGAAGGAATGATCAGAGACATGTTCCTTCCAGATTAAAATCTTGCCTGTATTTAGACACAGAAGTACTGGTGAATATTCAGTTACATCAGGGTGTAGACATGTAAATTAAATAATTCCGCAGCGTCACTTGTGAGTCAATTCTCTCAACTATGCTTTATAAGAATGATTTCCTCTCTCTCTCTCCAAATATCTAAGGATTTAAAAGTAGAATAAGTTAGAGTTAAATTATAATTCTTGCAAGAAATGACTTTTTTATGCTTTTTGTGAGTCCCTATTAGAAGTGATGTCATGCATGGCTATTTTAGTGAGTCCATTTCCTCTATAACTCTTAATCAAGAGCAAATAAATCTTCCTATATTTGCTTTGCATCTCTCAGCACACAATCATAAATATTATAAGCATTTCTCCTTTGGGCTCTTTAATCTTCTTATGTTTATTTCCATAAATACAAATTCTACCTAACAAAATATTGTTATATAGTGTTGGTTTTTGTAAAACCTTACTGTTTTATTGCTTGAAATATGTCACTTAACAATATTTATTATTATTTAGGTCAGGTAAAAATAATTTTGAACTACAGTCAATCAAAATATATTTGAATACAGCTCACATTTGAATATATTTAGTCGGGAAACGGAACATTCTGATTGTTCCTAGGGCATTTCTAAACTATTTTACTGACTCACATATCAAACTCTCAAATTGTGTAATCCTTTTTTTTTGCTTACATTTTTTTCTGTCTATTAAGCTAGTGATTTATGATTCTTTATGTTTAATTTCTGCACCTTGCTCAATTTTTCTACAACACTAACTCCAGCAATGGGTTAGAAAGCTTAGATTTCTTATGTTGTCATGGCAAATTAAATGTGTGTGTGGTTCCATTGTCATATGCACTGATGGTTAATTTCATTCTCAGACAGATATAGCTCCCTCACAGTTTCCAGCTTCTTTAGGAGTGTTCGTTCCTCTCCACAGCCCACTGCATTTTTGCTCAAGTACCAGTTTGCCCTCTTGATGTTCTGATGTCACATTGAATGGAGAGCTGTGGCCCTTATTGGACACACATTTAAAGCTGCTATGCCATGTTGTACCTCTCTTCAGTTGTGTTTCCACAGCTGGGCTCTGGAGTGAGCCAAGCCTTGCTGAGCTCAGCTTTGGAAATCCATGTGGCTGCACTTTCATTCAGAGGTATCCTTGAAAATCCATTTCATTCTGGGCACACTCCAAACCCCACAAAAGGTTTTAATGCCATGGCACAAAGTAAGAGCTTTAGCAGACTGAAGGTAAACTCTGGGAAAACTGAGTTATATTACAGAGATAAAGCAGGCAAGACCAATGACACTGCCATAATTCTTGGCCCTTGCATTAGGATGGAATTAAAATGTCATGACATATCTTCAGCAGCCCCTAGCCTTGCAAAAAAATTCCTTTCTGACTCAAAATCAGCAACTGTGCAACTATATCTGGAAGAAAACAACCATATACAGAAGAAGACAATAAATACAGTAGTAGTATGTCAAGGAGAGGGGAAAAACTCCAGTAAATTCTGGTCCTTGTAAGTGACCAGAAGCAGTCCTGAAACAAAAAATTAGACTCAGTCCCAAAAATCAGAATCTGACATTGATCTTCAGTGTTTTGCTGACATTGGCCTCAAAGGTCATGAACTGTGACTTTAATCCTCCTGTAATATAAGCAGTAATAATAGCAAAATCATATTTGAATGTGAGACATTTGGGATAGGAGAAGAGAAAGAAAACTACTTTGACAGCTCAGGAGAAGTGCTTAGAATGGAATGAGGTTGCAGGGGGAATTAATCTGTTTGTGTCCCAAGTCAATTGGTTCATTTTTCTTTTTTAAGCAAATGAAAAATAAATGTATTTATAGGTTTCTAATCTCTGCATCTGCGCAGCAGCACTATTGTCATCTACCTTTGTCAGGCAATTCCCATTACATGAGCATTTTGCAGCATGTTACAGATATTATTACGCAGCTGGAAGCAGCGTCAGCTCAAAAAGTGAGCTGAGCACAGTGCACTTCAAGTGCTGAGTGCCAGACAAATGGATGGCATATCAGGTTACATATATCTGCTATCTGATATCTGAAAGTAAGGCATCCTCGTTAGAGGCATCCTTTTACCCCAGTGACTGGGAATGAAAATTGCTGCAAAGGTTTCATAAAACTAAAGACCTTTTTGGATGTGTATGTGGTGGAATCAATTTCTCATCTGAGCCTCCTGTATTTTTATGTATGTCAATTTTTAATATGTTTGTTAAATTCCACAATTATCAATGTCTCAATTCTCTGAATAAGCAAAGTCACCTTGAGAAAATGCAACTTATACATGTTGAATGAGTCTTTTCTAAAGCATATTAAGTACCTTAGCTAAATTCGTCCTTTAAAAAAGATTGAAAAGTAACTCTGTATATTTAAAACCGATTTTTAAATATTTATTTAAACAAGAAAATGCTGTAGTTTTAAGATGTGTAAATATATGCTGCATCGGTGAATTATTAATGTAATTTCATTAAAATTCAAAAGAATTAAAGAACAGTAAGTCTTGGTCACTTAGAACTACAAAACACTATTGCATGTATTTAAACAGATTTGCATTGAAAAATACAAAAGTACAGAAAGTATTCAATGGCTTCCATAGAAAATTAATTCAGGTCTGTAACTGAATAGTTTTTCCCACCAAAGTGCCACTGATCATCATGTAATGGAAGATCTATCTACTGAATGGGAAAGTTTGATTATTTTGTTAGTTTTCGAGGGAATAATAGAGTGGGGAAGTGTGTGAAAGCATTTTGCAACACTACAATAAATTAAATAAAAAATATTATAAATTGGTTTATTGTGACTGTAAACAGGAACCTATGGAAAATGTAGCCCTTCTTCTTTTCTGAAAAACCTCTGATTTGACAATTTCACATGAATATTGATCATATTCTAGAGAACATTATTTTCATTGGATGAAGTATGTGTATTGATCAAATACTTGATTTGTAAACAGTGATGAAACATTTTCTGTAGTCATAGTTACAAATTTGTTAGGTAAATAGGGTGGAAAATAAAGAGGATTGAAAACATGAGCTTTCTTGTGAAGTTCTCCCAACCTAGTTCAAAGATTAGATGAAAAAAACCTGCCATCATAAAATAAATTAAATATATTTGGATTCAAGTTGGTGAGTTGGTGTGCCATTTTCCTTACAGAAATCACACGAAATATATTGAACAAAGACTTATTTTATGAAACATATATAAAAACTTGAGCTGGGTTTTGACTCTCCTTCGCTGTTCTTTCTTGAACAGTGCTTGTTTGGGAGAGTCCTCGTGCAGCAGCAGCTCTGAGTAGCAGAATATGTATCACATAATGTGACTTTTTAGACTATTCTGTCAGCTTAAGTTTTCTAAAATGTATTCTTTTACTTTGACTCTACCTACTATCTTTCATCTGTGACACACCTTCTCCTGCAAAGGGCAGCAACAGGGCATGGACTTGCTTGTGTTGTATTTTCATACAATCCAAATAATATTTTGTCTGAGAGGAACTGCAAGGCTCAATGCTGTATTAAATGCTTCATTTTTTCCAGTAAAACACAATGTCTAGAAAGAAGCAAGACAGGAGCTAATTGGAATGTCTGTGAGCTTATAGCAGCTTTTCAGAATCTTTTCTTCTGTAAATGTTGCTGGCAATAACAGCTGGTGATCAACTTTTTAACTTAGATTTTTCTTTTAATATATAGAAATTTCAGGGGTTAACTGGCAATTAACATTTCCCTCCTTACAAAGCACATCTCTACCTATATCAGGTGTGATGAGGGCCTTCTAAGACTTTGATACAGAACATGTGCATTTTGATGACCTGAATTTGCTATGGTTTGATCTGCCAGGTTGGAAGATAAAACAATCCCAAAATATTCATGAGACTTTAGCAAAACAGAGGATATAAGGGACTGGATCAAGCACCGATGTGAAGTGCCATGCAGAGATTATGCTGATGTGTATCAGCAAGCCAGAAGAAGAAGTCCTTTACATTTCTGCCTTCTTCAAACCCCACTGATGCCACTGACTCATACCAAGACCACAAACAGTTTTCAGACTGCACCTTCCATTGCTTGTTCGCAGACCTGTTTTTTGATATGTCAAAGTGTATTTTATAAAAACTTCGGCACTGTTGGATGACAGCATCATTGGAATGGATGCTAAATGTAAAAGAATCCTGGGTCACTAAATTCAAATTGTTGTTCTTACCAGCAAGTGCATTACATTATCCTTTCATAAACAGATCAGTTTCCATCTGAGAAGTTACAAGCATTTGCCTTACTTAGTAGTTTTTCCTTTCCAACTTTTTACTTCATATATGCAGTATATGTCTCCTACCCATGTTGTTTTATTTTAATGGTTTTAATCTCTTCAGTTTCCACAACCTCAATCCTATTTTCTTTCTTTAGCATCACTAAGCAAATCAGATCCTCTACACCTTGTGTTGCTTTTTTTCTTCATTCATTTGCTCACTCTACCAGTCCTCTCTCTTTCCTGTGTGAATTCAGCTAGAGAATCTGTCAACCTGTGGTTTTGTTTTACAATTCATTATATCTAGATAAAGCTCTGACTCATTCCTTCTAACTCATTAGCTTTGGGACAGCTTGCTCTTTAAATATGTAATCTGCTAAATAATGTTTCAAACCAGGACTGTTTTATTCAAATCACCTTACCAACATGCAGGGCTTAGGCTGTGGTTCAACTGTCTCTGCTGATTTAGAGATATATAACACATTTATCAAAGGAATCATCTATAGGCTTAATTTTAAAATGCTTTGTGGAGTTGTCTGGGAGGATAACTACTATGTGTTGGACTCAGAAGCTGGACATCTGTACTGCTTTTTGGAGTGTTTTCTGATTCATGGGGCACATGTTACAGCTGATTATATCAGGATTGCTCAGAGCAAAGGCAGATTCCTTCAGTGCAAAATGACAGTGACATTAGTGTTTTTATGCAACCAACTTAGAAAACATTTTGTTGCATCAACCCCAGTGTCCAAATTGTTTTGGACTGCAGTAACAAAGCAAGTAGGGGTGATCAAGGATACCTGTTGCACAGAGTGCGTGCAATTAATGCTCAGAAGCATCCCTGGGTTTTGTTTCAGAGATAGTTTTATTTATTAGATACCACTGTTAATGCAGTAAGGATTTGTGGAAACTCAGGACTAGAAGAGAACTGGGGGCAAAGTTATTTGACAGCATTGACATATCTAGATGATATAATCCTAATAAATAAGGAATTTCTTTATCAGCTTGTTCTGAAAGGGGTGTCATGACACGGGGGTTCTAATTGGGTGATCTTTAAGATCTCTTCCAACCCAAACCATTGTAGGATTTTCTGAAAGTATCTGGTGTAATTTTATGAAAACTGTATAGTGGATTTTATACAGATAAGGATTTCAAAGGATTTTCATCAATGGAGGATTGAATACAAAAAATAAGCTCAAATTCCAAACATAACCCTACTCCTGTAGTTATATCTCAACAAGGAGGGCTAAACTCTGGAAGTTTTAGATTTAGTCTTGAAAAAATTAGTCAAGGATAAATTTGGTTCTCTGCATTTTGTGTCTTGAGGATTACTTCCCTCCTGTATCTAATTAGTTCCAAAATTCCACATTTGTCAATGTAGTGTTATACATCTGCTTCTCAGTACCAGAGAAAATAACATTTTAGCCTGTAACAGTCTTGCATGAGGTGCCTTGAAAGGTAAAAGTTAAGCACTATTAATGATTATTATTAATGATGCTTCTAATGTACGTATACATAAACTGTACTCTTACTGACTCTGAAAAGATTTTTTTGCTTGATAATAATGTGGGGTTTTTTTCTTTTTTTTTTTCAGCTGTTCCACATGCAATTTCAGCTGTTCTTTGTATTCATCTCCTTGACTGCAAACTGTGAGTAGCCACCCATTTAGAAGACTTACACTACCTGTATTGATTTTTTAAAAATTATACATTTATCATCTCACATCTTCATTTCCTTCATAACCTAAATATTCCTGATAATATTTGTCTTAGTCTAGTTGTCTTTTTCAGTCTGTAATCACACTGATAACCCTTCTTGGGATGACTTTTATTTATGTTTGTGTATTTCAAATTAACTAAGTAGAACTGAAGCCATTATGGGGAGACACTGTTTAACTATTCTGTG
This sequence comes from Vidua macroura, assembly GCF_024509145.1. Lineage (NCBI taxonomy): Eukaryota > Metazoa > Chordata > Aves > Passeriformes > Viduidae > Vidua > Vidua macroura. The sequence continues at coordinate 52,665,403 of NC_071576.1, forward strand.
GCATATATAGTCATTCTGACTTATGTCTAGTACAGGCTAGTTTCCTGATGACTCTGTTGACCCCTCTACTGTAAACATATCCCTGGGAAATGCTCACCCTGACAATTTATGTTTTCCTAAATGATAGACAGAATGTAGTGGTTTTTTTCTGAATTGGGCCTTTAATTTGCATAAAACAGCACAGGGCTAACAAAACTGGGGTTGTGCCATGAATATTGGAGTGGTTGATGAACTCAGCCTCCCAGAAAAACAGAGAGAATAATCTACCTTTGCCATTAGAAATGAACACTTATTCCCAAGTACCAGTCCTAGGCTGAGCATGCTTCATATGTGAATTTCTTAAAACCAAACCTCTTTAAAAACAGTCTGTGGCCAGAAGCCATAGTATAATAGTTTTATTTGGCTTTCTTAAATCATGATAAAACAGGTTATTTTCATTCATGTGTGTATATGGGAGAAGGGGGGCCTGTCTCTGTGCTCTTCATACTAAATCCTATTATAAGGCCTTCATGAAGCATTAATATGTAAAAGCTGACCTCCCACCATCTAATCTAGTATAATAAGGGCTTGGATACATTATTAATTTTTGTCACACATCTGAGGCCCCCTTTTATCAAGTAAAACCCCCACCTAAATCCCTTGTTGCATCATTAAATTGTGAAAACAGCTTCATCATTCATGACAGAAAAATGGAAGGACCCTGAACCATATGGCAGAGAGAGCAGCAGCACCAGCTACCAGTTTCCCCAGTCCCCTTCTTGGAAAGACTGGTACTTAAAAGAATCTGCAATGCAGTAGGGTGACAAAATCATCTTGGGGATTTTTGTGCAATATTGGCTTCTTTGCCTGGAAACAGATGAGCCCCACAGCAGTGCCAGGGATCAGAGACCAGCTCAATCTGCAGGATTTTAGACTGAATATGAAAGGTGGGGTTGGCAAGTGCAGCTCTGGGGGGGTTTCCCTCACAATGCAAGGTCATCTTAAGTCCTCAGAAGTTCAGAAGTTGGCACTTGTTTAATCATCCACTAATCCCCTGCTCATGCTGTGAATTAATCAGTGTTTGCGAATCAGAAAATACACAATATGCCTGCCTGATAAAAGAATGGAACAATTTCTCTTTTTAAAAGGTAAAAGTGTCGACTTCTGGACATCTTTCTATTTGTATTTCTAAACCAATACTTTACCTTAAATTTTTATGCTTGTTGTCATTAAGGCCGAGTTAGAGAGATTTGGATTTCACTGACATGCTAATGACAGTTTCAGTGAAAATCTGTGGGACTCTGAGACAAGATGCCCTGACAGTTGTCTGAAATATCATTCATTTTATTCATACAAATAATCCTATCAGATTACTTGCTGGGAAAAAGGATTTAGCCTTTAATAACAAGAAGAATGGCACTTGAGAAACACAGATTAATTTGAAGTGAAATGTTAATTTGTATAATTTCATTCAGATTAGAATGACAATGATTAAGAGTTCAGCATAGATGAGAGATAATTATAGAAATGTAGTATAGTCATGTAGTTACATTTTTCAATGTGAATAGTGCCAGGATTTGAGCTTTGACAGATAATAGGAAATATATGGCATTACCATAGGTGATTTTAATTTTTTAAGAATTGGCATTCTCTTCTGCTCTTTGGGTCTCTTTGTGTCAGAAGGTTCTAATGTTTGAGTATACACAAATGAGCTAAAATGGTTACTAGGCTTTGTTTTATAAAAAATAGTTTGTGATTATTGCAGATTTACTTTTGAAAAAAGTCAAAACTGGCATTTCTATTTTAAATATATAACTGCATTGGGAATTGATTCTCTATTGCATAATCTAACAATGGCCTATTAATTTCAAAGAATCTTTCCTGGTTTACAGTAAATGTTTAAACAGTTCACTTAGGAAATCAGTGAGGAAATACTGCCATAGCATTTTACTACTGCTTTTGGTAGGGCAAGGGGCTTTGATTTCCAACATAAAGGATATTGAAAGGGTGCATCAGAAGTTTAAAATACAATGATACTCAAATTATCTTGAGATGAAGTGATAAAACTGAGTACACTTTTACACCTTTCCATACATGTGTGACAGCACAGCAGGTAGTTTATTCACAGACAGCTGCAGTAGCATGAATGTGAAATACGGAATATTAATTTGAATTAAATTATTAAATTTCTAGATTATAAACAAAACATGTGCTTACTTATAGGACCATGTAGCCTGAAATTCACTATGGCAACAGCCCTTAACCCTTGTTTATCCCTTATATTTTGCTTAATTGTCCCTCTACTGCAAACATTTCACAACAGCTAAAACATAACTTCCATTATAGGAATTTAAAACCCAATGAAAAAGATACAACATAATTTCTCTGGTTGGACCAGTGGTGGGTAGTCATTATTGCTACTATTTAAGCTTTTTTTTCATTTGTATGGCTGTCAATACCTGATTCTTGTCATCTCTTTCCAGAGGACTAAAGCATACACTTACACCAAGCAATTTTTCCAGTGGAATTATTATGCATACTTACAATCAGATTACCTCCTAGTAATCTTTTTATATACATGTATCCTGAATACATAGTTCTTGCTGTTTCTTTCACTAGGCATCACTTTATACTGTCATTTTTGAACAGTGCTCTGTTCAAAAATGATCTCTTCTGTCTGATCTCTAAAGCAATCTTTAATTTTTCAACACCCATACTAATATGAATGTGTCCAAATTACCCACAAAAATCTAAGGTCAACGTCATTAACTTAAATACACTCATTGTACTAAATAAAGAAAAATAAACATTCTAGGATTACACTGATTACTTTAGTAGAGCGTCATGCTGGAAACTTGTGATGTATTTCTAGTCCCACATGGCTTAAAATCCCACTCAGTGAGACTACTTTTCAGAATGGTCCTTCCCTCTCTAATGTTACCTTGCACTCAAGTGTCATATATTGAACAGAATTCAGTCAACCAAAAGTTTAACATATCATCTGATCGACTGGATCCTTTGGTACTCACAAATTTATCAGCATTTATACATATTCCCCAAATGACTGATGAAATGTGAAGACCACAGCAAGTATCAGCAGTATCATAATGGGATCTGAATCTTTGAAAGGGTCATAAACTCTAGCCAGATAATGTGAAAAATATCCCTAGTCCATTTACAGTTACTGACTTGGTTGTGAAAAACACAAAAAGAAAAGAAGGTGTTTCATCACGCCATTGGGGCAGATACCCCAAGAAACCTGGGTTCCCTACAGAATATATAGGCACTGAGATGTCTGGGAATGATACAATACACCTGAGTCATGAAGTGCTTCCACAGGAATAATACCTAACTAGATAAAATAAACCTACCTTAACTGGAATAGTCCTCCGTTATTGTCATAAATGCAAATGCTTGTGAAGAGAAAAATCTGATTTGACATGACAACTTGTGTGCTTCTACTACTGACTTCTCCTAGCAATGTCCCCGCCATTGTCTTGCAAATCTTTGTAGCTGCATCACTTTACATCTGAATTGGTTCAAATGGCTTTTCTGATGTTGTTTGGGTGAATGAAGACCGCTTTTGATTCTCTGGGTCAGATTCTGCAGTCTTTACTCAACCAAAACTCCAATTAATCCTGAGTAGCTACAGACTGTGTAAAGATGCAAACATTATTGAAGGAGGAAGAAAAGGCAAATAATCCTTTAAATGACCGTTAATGGCTATTTGAAAAAGTCTTTTACATTTCTGAACCATTATCAGAAAGATGGCACTTGTAAACAGAAAGACAATGGACACCGCAGTTTAAAAATTATGTGTTTTGATTTATTTGTTTTTAAGGGTAGGATATTAGTATTTTCTCAATTACAGAGTATCTCTTTGTTTGTAAATACTCGTTTCTACAGTAGATGTGTCTAAATGGTATTTATCCCGAAGAGACTATTTTTTGCTTTAGGCACACTCTCCCCTTCCTCTCAGTCTCAAGCACACATAAGCCATCTTGTTCATTAGGCTAAGCTTCTCTGCCCATACAGGCCTACCTTTCATGTTGCCCACTCCTGAGAAGAGTTAAAGGTATATATGGCTGAGTTTAGTATCCATTTGTACTTAGTGCGGTACTGGTTTGAAGAGTGGCACTAGGACCTTTGCTGCTTCTGCAAACGATGGGCCTGTGGCATTAAGCAGGGATGTGAAGGCCTCATGTGTCTCGAATACTCAGTGGATCTAATTAACAGGTAGAATCGCACCCTGGGTGCTTGAAAAATTGCCAGACACCATAGAAACGAGTCCTTAAGTCCCCAGACCATCTGCACTTCCTTTTCATTGTGGAAGTCTCATTTAAGCATGTTTTTCGACCATTCTAAATTCATTTATGCTTTAATGAAAAATTCCTGCTGACGGTTTTCTTTTTCATTAAAACAAAAATAATAAAATTCTTTAATTCAGTCACAGGGGAAAAAGAATCTCTCAAGCTTTGATGAAATAATGGATCTTTGAATTTGCCTCTGAATATGTGTTTGAATATCGTTGCCACAACCTCCTTAAGTGACTGTCTAAAGGAAAAGGAAACCAACGTGAGATATCCCCCGCAAAACCGGGGGGTTGCTGGAAGGAGGGTGAGCAATACACCGTCACAGCGGAGTTCCCGGATCGCATGCAAGCGGTCCTTCCCTTCCTAAGGCCGTGCCTTTGAGCGGGGTTAAGTTGAGGGGTGCAGGGGAGCCCCGGCTGTCCGGAGCTCAGCCCGGCGCCTCCGCTCCGCAGCCCGGCCCCGCACGGGGCGGGGGGCGGGGGGAATTGGGGGAGGGGTGGGATTGGCGCTGTTTAGGCGCTGTTACCTGTTCGCTGCCAGCCGGGATGAGATGTACCCTCCGGGGATCTGGGTGATTATGTATCCCCAGAAAAAAGAGCCGTGGATCATGCCAACTGTTTCAGGATCCCAATTAAACTTCGCTTTCTTCCAATGCAAGGGACCGGGACAGAAAGAGAGAAAGACAAGAGGAAGGCTATAATTGTACCACTTGAGAGCTTTCACCCGCAGTGCGATCGAAGGGGTCCCGGCGCCGGGCTCTGCCGCAGCCCCCCGCGGCAAACGCTCGGCGGCCCGCCAGATGAGCAAAACAAACCCAGCAACGGCAATGGAACCAGCACCGCCCGTGCCTCCTTGGGACGAGAGAGGGCCAGCCCCGTGTGCCCTGAGAGGCTCGACTGAGGCACGGATGGTCAGGCAGGGCAGAGCCGGGCAGCGCTGGCACCTCCGGCTCACAGACACAGCCCTGCGCGGGCCGGGGGCGCACAGTCCGCACTCACCTCTCGCCTGTGCGGCAGCAAGCCGTAAGGGGTTCGTCTGTGGATATGGGTGTTAAAGACTCATCTGCGTTTGTCACATCTTTATCACCACACTTTAACTCGCTTTAAAACGGCTCTTATCATTTAAGGCTTTTTGTCAAAGCAAATTCACCCTGGTGTTTTCAAACATTCCTGCAAAACCTCCCCGCCTCCTTTACGACGACATGCACCCGCTAACAGACCCTTATTCGATGCCCCCCTTCTCCCATGCCCTACGTTTACTTTAGGAGATATCTGCGTTTTTCAAGGCTGTGTGGGAAAGACACGGCGGGGGGCGAATTGCCCGCACAATACCACAAACTGGGGCTAGGAACTGAAATGAAAAAGTAGAAATAATCGGTAGAAATTGTTTCTGCATCAAGAACGGGATTTCCGTCCTTCGAAGGGCAGCGGTGAGGCCGGGCAGGGGGGAGGGACCGGGGACCATCGGGGCTTAGGTGGGGGGGAATGCCGCGAAACCATCCAGAGCCCGTCCCACCTGTGTTGGGGTGTTTGACTAAGAGTTGTACTGGGGAGGATGTGGAATTTACGAGGGAAAAGTTCCCACCTCTTTTATAATTTTTCCTCCTCGGTGTATGGTGCTGTTATTGACCATATCCACGATGGCCACTCCCAAGTTACATCGGATCCCGAAGGAAATGCAGAATCCCAGTCCACTCATGATGGCAATGATGTACCTCCGGGGCAGCCCGAAGCAGGTACAGTCGCACAACGGGGCTTTCTTTTCAGGGACTTCCATGGGCTTTCCATCTTCAGTCAGCTCGATGGTGTCCCCGGGCTTCTGCCTCTTCTCTAGGACTCTGCCCGACACAAGAAGAGAAAGTCAAGGCCTGGCCGCCTGAAGGCACAACAGTTTCGGGGAGCTGGAGGCTTAAATTCACCGCTCCCTTCGTTCCTTTGGCTTGGAGATTGATTTGAGGATTTATTCCTTGCTTCCCATTCACCTTCAACTGCTCTTTAGCAATGACCTGTGGAAGTCACGATTAGTCATCCCCAACTCCTCCCGCCACCTCTCCGCAGCAGCCCAGGGAGGAGCTCTAGCTGGGAATTGCTCATCTATCATTAAAGAGTTCTGCTTAAATATGTAGGACGCATCAAGAAGACATCATCTGTAACCACTGCAGAGGCGCCATGTTGGGCAGCCCAAGAGGCGCAGAGACAGAAACAGGCTTCTGGAGGTTTTATTACCTCCTTGCTGTATTAGAAACACCAAGGGAGTGATCTTGGTGTGCACCTCGCTTCAGGTCTGGGAACAAAAGAAATGTTAAGAGAGAAAGACGGGAGGGAGGAGCGAGGAGGAGAGGGCGATATTGCTATTTATTTTAGATTTGCAAAATGGCTGTCACCTGCCGTGAAAGAAAACGTGACCGAGAACTGGCATCACCCGAGAAGGCTTTCCCAAAGGTCTCATGCTCAGCTGCACGTTGGGAGCGTGTGACCACTTCGCAGGTTTAACCTTCCCGGAGCAGCTTTAAGTACTATCTCCTTGCCCTCACTCCCTCGGTTTTATTTGAAAATCATGTCTCCTAGAGAACAATCTGAAGGGAAATGGTTGTTTGCAGCTGTTTCTAATCAGCTGGAAAATACCACGAAAGGTGATTTAGAACATTCAGATTTTTTTCTTAATCTTTTCAAATGCTGAGTCGGCAGCAAGAAAAATCAGGTTTATAGAGCAAGTGTCCCATACTGAATCCCTAAATCTTCTTCTGAAATCAATGAGATATTTAAAAACCAGAAAAGCTAACCAATTTTCTCGTCTTGAGAAGCAAATACGTGACCATTTGCCGACACTCTGGACTCAACAACCGCTACCTCTCAACTCTGCTGTAGAAGTGTTTTCTCACTCGGAGGAGCATCTCTTTCAGGTTAATTCATCCGGCTGATAGGGCAGTAACAATTAGCAGAATAAGGCTTAAAAGGTTATCCGTGTTCGGGAGAAAATACAGGGATTTTCTCCAAAAACTACTCAGCCGAAATTCTCCTGATTTTTCTTTTCTGGGCGTATTATTTCCATGCTTAAAGATCGCGGCATTAAGAAATGTGTTTAAGTTGTGAATAAAATAAACCACCGCGGGTTTATGTTCAAAATTCGTTCGTGTGGATAAAGGGTAGGAGTGTTTTCTCCCCGAATGGGCGTCTTGTCTTCGGAAATAGACTGGAAATCAATGTGTAAGAGGCAAGAAAATTGTTTAGATTCTAAGAAAAGTAAACAAAGTACTTAATTGCCGTGAGCTGAAAAAGATTAGCAAATCGCGCGTTTGTTAGTCGAGGTGTGAATTCAAACGGAGTTTTGCTGGAAAATACAAACACTGTTTCTCCATTATTCACTGTGTGACTACAGTCACACAGTGTGTGAGTAGTAGAGATAATAGTTTTATTTAAATGTTGTAGAGTCTTTAAGAACGAAAAAAGAGGTGTATTTCCTAAATTATATTTTAAGCAGTTATTCTGGATTATAATTTATTATTATTATTAATTTTCAGCTATTGAAAATTACTCAAATATAATCAAAAACTGTAGGAAGTTAATTGCATTGTTGAGGGCTTTAATTTTGCTTTTGGCTTTTCTTAATGGTACACTTCCTAAGAAAATGGAAGCCTTAATTTTGTCTATATCACTTCACTGATATGTCCCCTTCCCTTAAAATGGCAGCAGAAGTTGTGACTCATGCTGTGAAACAGCCTGGTGTCTGTGCCCAGCACTGCCGCATAGGTATGGAAAAAAGATTTTTACGTGACCTACCCTGGGCAGACAAATCCGCAGTTACCTTATAGCTGCAATTCGGGAAAAAACCCCAAAACCATAAAACCAACGAAAAAAAAAAAAAAAAAACCCAAACCAAAAAACCCCAAAATACCAAACCAAACACAAACCAAAAAAACCCCAAACAAAACAAAACAAACAAACAAAAAAACAACCGAAAACCAAACCAATCTAAGAAAACACCCCAAGCCAAACCAAATATTTCAGAGTAATTTCTAGCAGACGGTACAATCGAAAATTATTGGAATTTCACAGACTATTCTCAGGTGTTGTGGAGGTCACTAAAGTCACCAGACTGGATGGAGAACAATGTGTGAACTTTAGTGCATGCTCTTCATGGGTATGCAAGAATCTGGGTTTATTCATCTGTGTGCACAGGGCTCAATGACTATAGAAATGTTCTTTGCACACATAAATATACAAGAGTGATGCTTTTGAGTTTAGCAATTGCAGCTGTATATAATTTATAGGACAAGCAGATGCTTCTAAAGGCAGATGGATAAATAATTAAACACATTCCTCTATATGTTTCAGCTTCAGGAGAAAAAAATCGTTCGGATATCAATTATTTATACATCTCCATGTTTAGCTTCATCCGATGACGAATTACACAAAGGACAAGACTAATCAAAACCAGATTTTTAAAAAATATATTTGTTAAGGGCAGAGGGCAAGATCCTGTGAGTGCATTGGGAAATTAAGATGGAGCAAAAATACAGGTTGCTGCTCTCTCCTGATTAGGATTTCAAGATGGGATCCTGTTTTTGTGGAAGAAAGGTGGGGTAATCTTTTGCTGCATCTTTACTGACACCATCTACGAGTCAGATAGGGAAGTTACGAGGGTGCCATATTGAACAGCTTCAGCACTAGTTTCCAGGATCTAGATTATATCTAGCAGAATCGCAACAGCTTCCAACCCTTCCACCACTAACCTCAAAGCATTCGACCTCCTGGAGCATCGGGCGCTTACGAAAAGCTTCCAAATTCTTCTGGGAAGTAGAATCCTATAAGAGATATCGGTCTTACCTGTAGAGTTGACCAAGCGATTTTCCAGCAAAATTCTTCAATCCCTCCTTGCCGGGAGTCAAAATCCTTTGTTTTACCGACTCCATTCCTTTGGGGATGCTCGCTGAATAATGCTCTGCTCTGGGTGCGGCACTGCTACGAGCAACGATGGTTCATATTGGTTTAATCTCTTAACTTTTCGTCCTCATTCAATGACTATCGGTTCACCTACGGGTAAAGGGAGAATGAGAGGAAGAGTGCGCGCGTGTGTGTGTGAGCGAGGTGGAGACGGCGTGCGGAGTCGGGGGGGCGAGGGCGAGGGAGCGCGCCTGTGTGCGGCAGCGAGAGCGGCGTCGGAGCGAGCTGCAGGCAGCCCTCGGGGTTCTCAGCAGCACGGAGTTGCAGGCACGGTCAGAAACTCTCCTCGGCCTCGCAGGGTTCAACAGAGGCGGGCGGAGGAGGCAGAGCCATGCCCGGCACGGAGGGGCCGGAGGTCTCCGAGCGGGAGCGTTTCGAGGCAGTGCCGGCTCTGCGTGTCCCCGGCTGCAGCGCTGGCGGGGGCGGGGTGCGCTCACCGCCCTGGGCAGACGCTGCCGAGTCCCCGGAGCCGCGGGCCGAACCCCCGGGCGGCGCGGAGCCGCGGCGTGTCCGACGCCCCCGCCCGCTCTCCCTCCCTCCCTCCTTCCCTCCCTCCCTCGCGGCGCTGCCCGCGGCGCGGCCGCGGCTCCGCTCCCCGGGTGTTGTATGTATGTATGATTATACGTACAAAGTCTAAGACATTTTGTTATTCCTGTTTACAGAAAGGTGACAAAATATTGCTCTCAATAATACAGTGTCATCTTCAGGAAAAAAATCATGTGCTCAAAATCTTAGTTATGCCATTAAACCCCTATGTGTAATACAGCCCCTTCAGCACCGCGGCCAGCGCCGCGCCCCGCCCGCGCCTCGGAGGAGCGGCGCTGCGCCTCGCACAGCGCACTGAGCGGAAAGAACGCGGCCTCTGTGCACCCAGTCCCGCTCCCGGGCAAACCGGGCACAGCCGCAAGAATGCTGCTGTAGTGCTATAAACAGATAGCACTCGTTATCTGTTTATATAGGTATATAGATACAGGTTTATGTAGGTATCTTTACCGCTGTATCTACGTTTATTCACGCAGCTTATTTTAGATCATGTTAGGAATCCATTACAGACTGCTTTCTCTAAAGCATTTAATATATTCCACCTCTTTTTTAGTCCTCTGTTTTCATGCCTCTGAGTAGGCCACTGTAACACTCAATCTTGATTTGTGGTGTTTACAGCACTGGAATGAACTGAGCATATTCTGAAGATAATTATTTTTCCTTTCAGAATCTAATAATAAGAAACTTTTATCTCTTTGAAGAAAATGGAAGATGCAAAAATCGGTATTTCTAAGTCATTGCCATTATATTTCTCTTATTTCATTTTAATCTTAAAGTTTCTGTAATGTGCTACTTAAAAAAGAAATGTATTTTAAATATTTTAAGCTCCTTCACTTGCTCAGTGGGTAAGTAAATCCAAACTGTATTTTCAAAGGAAGATTCCCTGATATAATATATGTTGTAGTCGTAATATCCTAAAAGGAACTGCTCTTTGAGTTTATAGAAATATTTCTTTCAGATGTTGCCCTCTGCTGGAGGGTTAATGAAGTTTTACAGCGCCAAAGCACATTTATACAAGATCAATTATTTTAATGTTGAAATTCTCATCATGACTGATCCATGTAGAATTTCAATAATTCCTTTCATAATTGTAGAAAAACTACCAAGTACTAGAATAGAAAATAAATTATAAATAAAGCATATGAAATTAAAATGTTGCTAATTAGCATCATAACACAGCCTAGATTTCTACATCACAGTAGCTATTGAATGTGGTTTGCAGCATTGTCACTACCATTACAAACCTGAAAGGTTTTTTCCCAGAAGAGGAAAAGCTGCACAGTTACATAAGCACGTCTTCCCAGTGTATCATGGCTCCACTGTGCCATTGCAGATGCTCAAAGGAAACCCATATTAATAGATTTTTCTGAGAGACAGCAGGAACAGAATATTGTTTTGCAGGGATGCATTAAATGGGATTGGATTCTGTAATTCAAGCCTTTCAGAAAGGTACTGAGTCCTTTTCTGAGCTGGAATTTGAGGCTGTAAAGCCTGCTGGGCAAGGGTGCTTTGTTTATTTATGCTGTGCAAGGAGCTCTGGCCCTTTTTTTAGAAAGCTCAGCAATGGCATGGCTTTGATGCTATGGCTACTAAGTAGCAGCAATAATTATTAGCAAACTAACAGCATTTAATAAATAAATGATGATTGGTTTGGACAGATAAATAATTTATCATATCACACCAAAATGGAGAAGAAAAGTCAAGATGGCACATTCCTGTTTTTTTCTCCTAGTAGAGGAGAATTAGATAGTCCTTAATTGCATAAAATATGTAAAATAGCAAGCAACCCTCATACAGTAAAATCCTAGAATGACTAGGCTCTGCTGCTGTAGCTATTTGAAATAGAAATTTTTTGTCTATCAGATGATACATCCAGATATTACTGAGCCACATCTGGATCAACCTCAGCTGGTTTGTCTTCACATGAGAGCAGTAGACAGCTATATCTCATTAGTTATACAAAACTTGTACAGTCATCTCAGCTTCTTAAACATAATATATTAAGTATTTAACCTTGGTAGAATAAGCCATTTATAGAAGAAACAGCATGTAACATTAATCAAAATTGTTATTGATAATTATTTTTATAACAAATACCTGTCATAAACCACTCACAAAAGTACGCTTGAACTTCAGTGAAATCACAATGAGCTCTTTTCACTGGTGTCAGTGGTAAAGGGAAATAGGAAGTTATGCAGAATGTTCTAGTCCAGATGATCACTGCTAAATGTTCACATATTGACCAGGCAGAAAGAGATTCAGCCAAAAGTTGCTAAGTAAAAATTGCGGCTCTGAAATGGCTCTAACAGTATCTGTGGGATGATATGGTGTAATCCAAGATGCTGCAGATGTCTGTGTTTTTCACACAGAACCGAAAACTTATTGTTTCATCCTGAAATCTTGCAAATAAATACAACTTTCTTAATGCCATTGTATTTTCTTTAACTTTTGCTCATGTGAAGGCTAAAGGGTTGAATCTTTACCTTTTTATTTCTATAAATAGTTCATTTTTACAAATTTTGAACTGAGTTACTTCAAGAAGTTAATCTCTTTCAGTGGTAAAGAATTATAGATGTGGTTCTTAGCTCATTTTTTCCTATTCCTATGTAACTAATCTCAAAATTTGCTACGATAACCCTCAGAATAGTGCCTAAATATTGTATAGCTCTCTTAGAGAAGTTCACAGTCAATACTCCAATATAAATCCCTTCTCTTTAAGTTTTAGTCTTTCTGAAGAAAACTACACCATAAGCTAAAATTTTCAACTACCAGTGATTTAAAAATAGTAATTATTTAAATTCTATTTTTGACCTTTTCTTTGCTGTTGATTCACTGCAAAATGAATTTTCTCTTTCCCAAGTGTCATGCAAGCAGAATTTATAAATGGACATATATTTTATGATTCATTTTGAAAAAGCAAATATGTGTTACTTTAACTTCATATGATCATACATAAAAAGTCTAAGACATTTTGTTATTCCTGTTTACAGAAAGGTGACAAAATATTGCTCTCAATAATACAGTGTCATCTTCAGGAAAAAAATCATGTGCTCAAAATCTTAGTTATGCCATTAAACCCCTATGTGTAATACAGACTTCTGGTACTGAGTGAGGATAGCATAAACATGCCTCAAAAATATGAATTATGATCTGATTATTACTCCTGTTTATGGTAGCTGTCCACTAAAGCAAACGGAATTTGATGTTACCTGAAGAACAAAGCAATTTTTTTTACCTTCTTTGGGACTATGGAACTGCAAAATCACACAGCAATGCCAAAATAATCATCATGCTTGCCAGGCCACCAGAAAGAAGGTTTTCTGGAAGAAGCAAGAGCTTTCTAAACTCTTTTATAGTAAACTGTTTATTGAAAGAAATTCTATCATTAAAAGAAAAGATTGAAATAAAATCTTGTGCCAAATCTTCACTTAAGAGGCAGAAAAATGTGTCAAAAAGTTTGTTTTAAATCAGGAATTTTCTCATTCTCCCTAAAAATTTGCAAGGATCACTTCCTGAACAACTTCTGTGGGCTTTTGTCTTATTCTCCTGAGCCACCATGAGTCAGTGCTGGACAAGTCCCTTGAAAAACTGCACAATACATCATTTTGAGGATTAAGATGTAGTGTCCATGTGTTGACATATTAAGGATGTGTCTGTGCTGAATTTTGCATGCCAAGCTGTAAAGTTTCCTGAATCCAACTATGTGAAGTTGGGTTGACAGCACTTTATAGATAATTTTTCCTTATGCAGGCCAATCCATCAGTGTCTAAACCTTTATTTTATGAAATGGGCTGTGCCTAAAGCTCCAGACCCAGGCTGTGAGCACAGTGTGGTTGTTATGCCCTGTTGGGAAGTGTATTTACACAATGGTGTTAAAAGGAATAGCTGTCACATGCTGCAATACTCAGAACTTTCTGCTTCCTCACAATCTGTGATATTTACACCTTGAATGGTACTTTAATTTCCTGAACTGCAGGCCAGATTGGTGATTTATATGTCATATAACAAACATGGCAGAAGTTGAACTGTTGGATCGGATCTTGGCTCTGTATTTCCACAGCAACACAATTATCCTTCTTATTTTGTGTCTGAAAGTGAACATGCTTGGACTGAAATATGCTAAAGAATGCATGTGTCTGGGCAGAACTTACACATTCACATGGTCCTTCTCAACCAGATTGTGCATTTTTGAACTAAAAATCTGGAACTTCAGGCCACAATCACAGGGACAAATAGAAAAATCTAGCAGGAAACTGGCCACAGAGGCAATATGAAAGAGGCTGTGGACTTTGTCAAGCAAAGTAGCTTTTCCACTGCTTCAGCTAAGTTTGATATTTGGCAGTTAGTGCTTGCAAATTGGGCTACTCTTTCAGATGCCCTTATTCAGCTGCTAGAATGTTATTACATTGCTTTGCCAGTAGTCTAATAGGCACAAGAAATGAAATGTGGTAGAGTACAGGAGTTTCACACATTTTTCAGGGCAGTTTCTAGTTTTCAACCAAAGTGTAGGTAATTTGCTCAGGGATCTCTGCACTAACATAGATGATGAAATAGTCTAAAGATATGCTACAAACTCCAAGGTTTTGTTTGGTTTTTTGGTTTTTTAACTTTAGGAATATCTTGTTCCTAAGCATGTAAATTCTTAGTGTTCATTCTAATAGTGCCTTATTATCAGAATCTAGCTGTTGAAACCCTCTAATGGTAAAAGGACTAGGTAAATGACTAGAATTGCAGTCAATTTTTATGTTCTATTGGTATTGCAGATTTCACCATGAAAAAAATAAATCACTAGATGATTTGCAGTTACTAAATAGGATGACTCCACGGCTGGAAATTTTTCTATTATGTTACAAAAATATTCATTTATTTCCTCCATCCTGCCTTTCCTATCTAAAATCTAGTTCATTTTTAGTATCAGCAGATAGATTGTTAAAAACACCCCAACAAACTAATAAAAATCCAGCCAACAGCAAACGCCTTTTAAATCATGAAAGCAACAATATTACTTTGGGGGTTTTTTTTTTTTTTTTTTTTTTTTCTGGAGAAATTTCTGTGTAGAAATTTAACATTTCCATTTACATTTATCTTAAAAGTAAATGGAGATGCTTATATTCTTCCCACATATTACAGGAACATCTGTTCCTCTGAATTCCAGTACTGTTCCATGAGGTACACGCAAAGGATCCCAAAGGACTGGAAGCCATCTGTCATGTTACACAGAGAGAAATGCACCTACCTCTGGGGCTCAGACACAGGAACAGTTCTCTCAGTACCCAAGACAACTATGCAACACTTGGTGAGTGGGATGCAATTACCCATAACAAAATTTAGCCAAGGATTTGTGATTGCAGCACATTATCCTATCTTTTATTACTATGATGATTAATATCATTAATCTGTCATTAAATTTTTATTCCAGGATAACCATCACTGGGCTGTTTAACAGCTTAGAAAACACTTTTATGCAAGGGTCAGTTTGGTCTTAGTGACAGTCAGGTCTCTTTTCACTGCATGAGAAACCTTGTGAGAAATGTAGAAATTAAAGACTGTGTTATGGTGACTTTTTATTGCAAGAATTAGAAAATCAGAAGCAGATTTTATAAGGCTGGAGTAGTCCCTTATTTTCTGTTGACTTGTCTCTTAGCATCATTTTAAAATGTATTAAGAAAAGTTTGGGGAGGAATTTCCATTGATTCAGATCACAAGTTACACTGATCTGAGCAGGGCTTAAATCTACTATATGCTTTCATTTGCTAGAATACTTAAAGAGATACCAAAAGTAGCATCAGATACATCATTTGATCACGAAATTATTCCTGGTGAGGGAAAACAATCCAAGAAAACTCATAATAGATATTTGGAAAATAATTGTGCTTAGTACAATAGCAAACTGATGTCTGAGGTGGTAGAGCAGGTTCTGGACTACTTTGTTGGGTCTGAGACTGATATTGCAACTCAAATTTGTCACTTAGCTTTAATGTGCCTCAATATTTTTGGGGTTATACTTCTTTATGATAAATATTGATTTTTCAATAGACTAACACAAAATTCAGTAAATGCTGTGTAGGAAGACTGTATGTGGATTCTTTTACATATAAAGTTGTTTCCCTAAGGAGAAAGACATGCATATTAGAATCTATATCCACAAAAATAATTTACTAGTTGACAATTGTGTATTTTCACGTGCTAAGCCATAACTTTTCTCTGTAAAAGGATATTGAGATAATGAGTAGAGCTCATTGTAGCAAAAAGTAAATAAGAAGGAAGTATGTGTTTAGCTGATGTTTGGGGTTAGTGGAGTCTGTAGAATGTAATTGTCATGCTTTCCCAAGAAAGAAATCTGAGGGAGACTTTAATTCATCCCATATTTTCTTCTTTGGTTTCATTTCTTGACAGGCTGACAACCATCGCACAAATTCAAGACTGAACATAATTCTCTTGCATTTTCTTGGAATTAGCATAAAAGTATTGTCTCCAATATGGATCCAAGACAGGAGAATATGAAATTGGTGCAGATTTCTTATGTCATACATTTGCATCTGCATTAGATAACACTAACCCACATTAACAGTGCTAGCATGTCTTCAAATGACTAATACTTTAATAAAAATACTCCCATCATTGTATTCATAGTATAAAATCAGATATTGCTTGTTCTGTGAGCACAGAAACATAGAATCATAGAATCATAAAGGTTGTAAAAGACCTCTAAGGTAATTGAGTCCAACTGTTAATGAATCCATCTGATTCTCTCAGGCTTCCTGTCCTCAGCAACCTTGGTTTTCTACTGTCCTTTCCTTACATCAGGCCCTGGTCAGGATCTATGAGAACTCAGGTCCTCCCCTGCACGTTCTCCAATGCTTTCTTGTCAGCATACTTAGTTTCTGTCATGTCATCGACATGCCTTTTCCTTCTTCCTTATTGTGCCTCTTTTATTTTCCTTTAGAATACTGCTTTTCGTAAATTATTTTTTTTTTAATTGTAGGGAACTTGTAATGCTGGCACATTCATATTTCTGCCAAATGGGACTAAAATGGGTTCAAAAGTGATTATGAAAGGAAATGAACACACACACAAAAAAGGGAATGTCTCATTTTGTTAGAAAATAGGACTGAACCCATCAATGTTAGATATCATCAATGTTGATGTCATGTTTCATTAATAGCAGAAGCTATCTTTGATATTGCTGTATCTTTTGAGGGGCAATGTGTGTGTCTTCTCTAAACTCTAAGGTCTTACCTCTTTCATAAATACTTCAGAAGTGCTAGATACCTTCTTTGGAGAGCATGGCCATGGGTTTGAAGGTAGAAACATCCAAGTGTTCTTGTCCTTGCAAAGGAAAACCGAAGACTGTAAAAGATTTTGAGGGAATCAAAAGACAGAAATGCTTTTCTTGTTGATACGTGGAATACTTAAGATGTTCCTTCTCCCCCTGAAATATTAGAGCAGCACATAAATTAAGAGGAGAGGAAAATATCTGCTTTATTGTAGGGCACTGCTAATGACCTCAATGGTGGTTGCATTGTGTTCCACAGGGGAGGGGGGAAGATGAGGATGTCATATAGATCGATCACTTCAGGCCAAAGCACTCAACCTATACATTTAAAAATACCTGTGATCTCTAAATGTAACTAAAAATATCAAGTTCTTGATTCAGACACCTTTTCTAAATGTCAGCATTGAGCTCAGATTTCATATGCATTTCATTTTATAAACTGGTGTTTAAGTGTAAATATTTTACATCTATTTTTTTCTTATTGTTTGTTATAAATAAATCATAGATCTGGTAGATCAACTAACTGATTTCCCTGGAGAAAGTCTGCTGATTTTTCTGTGACTCAGTCTCTGTGTGACCGGTTTAGACATTTTTAGCTATTCCAGTGTTTCTTCTATGGGGGAGGTGAATTTTAATTATTTGTTCTGTGCCCTGTTTGCAAGACTTGGAAGTTCAAACAGTTCAAGAGAATTGTGCTGAACCTTCGTCCCTTACCAGGCTCAAGGTTTCCTTGTCTGTCTCTTAAGCTGGTGTTTTCATCCTGAAAGCCAGGACAAGCATTTCTGTCTTCTGGTTTTTTTTTCCAACAGCCCTTATCTTAATAGTTGTCATCTGCTGGGCCTTTACCATGGACTTTTATTGAATTATGTCTGATTATTACAACTCATTCTGTAGTTGAGTCATTTTTTTACTCCTCTTGGGGCAAAGACTAGCTCGTTGCTTCCCTTTTCTACCCAAGGGCACTCTTTTATGGACAGTTCTTCACTGGCTTTTTCTCTTTCCAGAGCTGGATGAGTGATCAGTAGCACCACTTGTGCTATCCCTATGTGCTATGAGAAGTGATCAGTATTACCATTAGTGCTGTCTCTGTATGCTGTGGTGTATGATCTAGGGATCCCACTGTTTGCCAAAGCCAAATACTGAAGTTCAGATAGAAAGCTCTTACAAGACAACACTATTTATTCTGTTTTAGTGCTACAGAAACTTCTCAATCTATTAGAAAAATAACAGCTGGAAGGAGGAAAGAGACAAATGCCAAAGTCTCTGCTTGTACTGTATTGCTACCTAGTAGAGCAAGAGGCATATCTCTGCATAATATTCAGAAAGGAATTCAGGATCTGCCCATCTGTATGGAACTAATTTAAATGTGCCCATGGCATTCTACCAGTTGAGAAATATTCCATTGAATTTTCACATCCTCTATGCTCTCCTTTCAGAAGTAATGCCAGTTTCTCAAAAATTGTCTTACCATTTGTTTGTTCTGAAACCCTGTTGAGGTATTCCTTAGATACTGAGCCTGCTTTATCCATGAAAAATGTCCATCATGCTACTGCCAAGCAAAGATCAAGACTGAGATATGAATAAATATGTAAGAAAAGGAAGGTTGCAAGCACAGTTTTGTTGCTGTTTGCCAGATGTCCAGAGCTCACACCCCGGGGGCTGCAACACTTAAGTTGTTAAATTTAATTGTTTGTTTTCTTGTTTTATCACTTAATATTTTTCTGTATTTCCACACTGTATGTCTTTGTACATAATTCCAATAAAATCACTGTTGCTATTTCAGAAAAAAGGACCCAAATTTTTTTACAGTGATTTGAATGTTTTTTTTGTACACATCATTTTTTTCTCCTTATCACGACAGACTGATTTAGGTACTAGTTTTCCCTAATTTTGTTTTGTTTTGATGTGTCTAGTAATTGGTCTGAGACTGCCAATTCATCCACAATTCACACCTACCATGATGTTATATATTCCCTTTTTTTTTGTGGATATGTTCTGGCTTCTGATGTGCTGAACACATCAGAAGCATTACAAAGGTACAAAGGCTAGATTTAATGCCTTTACAGCAACAGGCTTAATATTTTTTGGTTTTCTGTTAGGAATAATCTATAATAATCAAAGTTCTGAAATAAATACATATCCCCAAACTGAATGGCTGGAAAGCAAGTAGTCCCAAAAAATCCATTCTGTCAGTCATGTCCTCTTCACTTCCAAATCCTTTTTTACTATGAGGCCTCACTGGCTTATGAAAACACCTTTCCCTGGAGGAATCCTATCTTAAATAAAAATCTCCACTGAATCCATGTGTTAAATCAGTCTCATGTTACTGAGTCACTCCTGGTGCATTGAGATGGTCTTCTGCTTTCATAGACAAATTTCCTTGGCAGGATGCCCGTTTCTTTCCATTTATGACGAGAATATTAATCACTCTCTGATCAGTGTATGCTCCATCATCAGGACACATCATAAATCACTGAGAGGTACTTTGGCAGCTGGTTAGCATTACACCTAAGTGCTTCACCCAGCACATGCTTTTTCCATCTTCATGAGCATCTTTCCTTCACTCATGTCCTGTACCTTGTGTAGCGTACTCCAAAAGGCTTCATAAATCGATTACTTGTCTTTCAAAAGCTGCCCTGTACTCTCCAGCACTTCTAATAGATTTCAAAATGATCCTCATTAATCCTTCTTCACTGAAAGGGTGGGTGACCAGTCACAAAGCCTGAAGGAGATGGAAAAATATGACCAGGGAGGGAAAGAGAGAGGAGGATCCTCTCTTAAATCCATCTGAGGCACAGAGGTGGTCAGCGCAACAAACCAGCCCAAGTTTCTCTTATTGAATCCAGTCTCAATGAATATGACTTTAAATACAACAGGATTTTCTTTCTTATTTTGGCAGGAAATCTCACAAATTATTCATGTTCAGGAATTCCTTTCCCATACCACAGGCAGGTTATCAGCTTGAGAGCAGATCCTCACTAAGCTTTTTTGAGGGGGCTGAAGGCAATTTCTGGTTCACATATATATTACTGTTTTTTCAAAATGCTCCATCCTTCATCTACCCCATTTCCTTGCAGTAGGATAAAAAGCAGTTTACAGATCCCAACATTTGAAGGAATGTCCCTTTCTCAGCACAAGTGGGATGGCAGATGTACATGTCAGCTCTATCACTTTCTTCTCCATGCTTTTTCGTATTTAATTCCTTGCTGTTCCACAAAAGGTTATAGGGACATAAATAGGACAACATAACATTCAAAATTAAAGTAATTCTAAAAAAAATCTGAATTTGTAATTCTGTAGTTCTAAACAGTTGGTAATATTGCTAAACATTGGAGCCCTATTCTAATACCCTTAATAAGTACTTGACCAAAGTGTAACTCCATTTTTTTGTTATATCTGCTCTTTTGTTAGCAGACAAATCAGGTTCAGAAATTCTTTGTGTATCAGGAGGGAAGAATGAGCAAACTGAGCATGAGCAGTAACTTCTTCTTGATAGCATTCATATACCTGATACTTCTCAGGATTTTTATTTATTAATTAGTCTGAGTTTAATTCTCCATATAATATATATAATTATATAAAATTATATATAATAATATAATATATATCTATATATAATATAGATATTACTATATGGCTGTGTTCACAATATAATCTGTCTGATACTATGGTCACACAACAACTCTCACATGTAAGTATCTGAAGTGCAACTTGAGACTTTGTAACTCAGTTTTGCAGAACAAGATGAAAGACTGGAAGTAGTAATATTTTTGCCTTCGATTAAGGCAAAAAATTATTAATATTTGAAAGATGAAAGACTGGAAGTAGTAATATTTTTGCCTTTGATGATAACAAAAAATTATTAAAACTTCCATTCTTAATATTTTAAATTATTCCCCAAGCGTATTTAAGAACTATTTAGAAAATTTCCCATTATTTAAAGCTTTTTCAGTTAAAAATCTGTTGATATAGATATTTGTTTTTAGTGAAAAATTCTACTTTAGAAAACTTTTGTTAAAAGAACAATAATTTGATATCACTCTCTTCTTATGCTAAACAGTATCAATCCTTTTCCAGGTTAGAGGCTTAATTATAAAGTTTCAGAATGACTGAATTTTGTGTATTTCTGCACCAAATATGCACCAAATAATTGGCATTTATTGCAGAATAAAGAAGCTTGCCAGTGTAGCCTTATAGGAAGTTGTGTTTGTTCTTACCACAACAGAAACTGAAGTTCCCTTGCTCAGCATTTGCTCCATCCTCATCAGACACTTGAGGTCTGTGGAAAAGCCTTGCTGCTAGGACTGTCTTTGTGTCCAGGAATGAGCTCAGTCCCTGAAATGCCAGATATGTGACTGTCAGGGATGAGTGGTGTGTGCACAGGAGAAAGGGGGGGCTGCACTATGCACCATGAGGCATCTGGGTACTCTGAGTAGACATTTGAAGCAGAGTTTGTACAGCATTGAAAATGAAGGATTTCTTTGCAGTTAATTTCTTCCAGGTGCAAAAACAAAGAAAATCCTGCTTTTCCCTTCTCAACAGAATCAACCCTTCAGATGTCCCCTTCCAGTTCCTGTATTAACTACTAATACCTGTGTCTCTTCTCCTAGGCAGGGGAGACTTGCTGACAGGCTAGCATTTACATTTAAAGGCTTCTTCTACACAGCTGAATATTAAAAATTCCTCTACAAGTGCTGGCTTCAAGCCTGTCTGGTGCCTCAGCTTTTCTCCAGTTCATAAGACCTTACACTTCTGTTTATTCAATTTCTTCCTTCTGAAGATAAAGTAATTAATAAAGACTTCATAGCTCCTTCCTATTTTCAGTGTCCTCCACATGTTCAGCACATAAACCCAGCACTCTGAATTTATAGCAAAAGTATGAAGCAGGCTCTTTTTCTGCTTTGATTTCCTCTATCCATGTCACCTCCCTTAGTTCTAATCACAGCAGTGACCCCATTAACTAGATCATAATCTTTTTAGCAGTCCCACAGAGAGCACTTTTAGTTGATGAAAAAGTTGGATGTTGGTACCTGGTGATTCAATATGCAGTAGCATCTTTTAATTAAAACACGAGCCATTGTGACAGGCAGGTTGCAGCCACAGAATCATTTGCTATTTCCACCTAAATGCAAAAAAAACCACCCAATGAAAAAGCATTTATTGCTTACCATAAAACACACAGGATCATTCTCCCTTACTCAAAATATGAGACTTTTTTGCTATTGCCTCCTGTGCTGCTTCAGAGAAAGCTAAAAAGCTGTCATTGATACTGAGGAAAGCAATCCTATGTGAAAGGGGAAAGCAGAGAATCCTTCCTGATTGCAATGCACTAGTGGCTTGCTTAGAGCAGCAGGAACTCTAAATACCTTAAAATTAACAGATTGCTAATACATGGTGAGCTATATATAAATCTCTTGGCCTACCTATTTCATCTGTTTGGTTTTTTACCTGGATCTTTCTTACAGGGATGTTGAAATCTTGGCCACATCTCAAAATAATAGTACACTTAATATTGGAATAGATGGAGACATAATTTTAGCTGAAGAATAATATATAGATGCCACCACCAGAGAACAGGCTTACCTTCAGCATTACTGTTTGCTAGCACTAGTAATGCGCAGAAATGTGCATTTGAGATAACCTGACAGCAAAAGTGTCTGTTGTGAAGATGTAACATGGCAGGGAATCCGTCCTTCCTATCAGTTTTCCCTGCTAAAACCTTTTGTCTCGAGTACTTCTATTCCTTTTTGAAAAACCTATTAAAAGAGCTATTGAGCATGCAGTCCTGGAATACTCCAGCACTATTTTTATTACATTTCACCAAGCACTAGCTGAGAAAAATAAGTAAAAGCTGCCAGCATGGGAGATGCAAGGATCTAGGAGCCATCTGAGCCAGAGCTTTTCTACCTTTGCAACTTTTCATTGCTGGGGACAGTGTGGGCCAGATAGACCCACAACATTAAGTGTTTCAAACAGACTGTGGTTAAGGAAGGGCCAACATAACAACAAGGCTCATTTATTCAATGCCTCCTGATGCCAGAAGCAGTTAGTATGGCCTCTGCATCGTTCAGCACCAAAACTGAAATGGTGAACAGTGTTGGATGCTTTGAACACCCAAGGGCCAAGCAAGGTCAGTCAGTGATTTAAATACAAATGTTTTTGACAAGCTAACAGCACTGGTTTGTTGAGGAGTCAAAAAGAATAATTTAAAAAAAAATCCTACCCTTATCAAATGGTTCAGACTGACTCATTTCTGACTGAGAAAGCATAGTCACTAATTATTGCAGGGTAATGTGCGTATGCACCTTCCAAAAATTGATATGGCTGCTGAATTTCACATCCTACTCATCATCTCCCAGCAGATTTCTCAGTACTTGCTTAAAAAAAAACCCTCCTGAGTTGCATCTGAATGATGTAAATGTTGTGTTAAGACAATGATTATTTAAAACCAGAATGAGATTTAATTTAGCTACTCCTTTTTAAGGATGCCAAGGCAAGAATTGTTATGACCACCCTTAAGAAGGCAGACAGACAAATAAAGTGGCTGTGGCTTAATGAGGTTATACAGTAATTCATACAGTCTGGAAGTAATTTTATTACCCTTCATATGGCAGTGAACATCCTTTTTCCCCCTTTACTTCTTTCCATCTGTTTAGGGAAGGAAGGTTTTTAAAAGAAGTCCTTTGTGAGGGGTCTCTTAACCCTCTCTGGATACAATCTCTCCACACCAGGTGTTAGGACCCCCGACCCCTCCTCTGTGCCTCCCAGCAGTGTGTCCTAAACATTTAAGACAGTATTTTCAGAAACAGTTTTTTAATAAATTTTGAACATTTTGAGGAATATTAGACAAGACTTTATTTGTTTCCCAGCCTACACATCTCAAACAAATTGCAGACTTCAGATGCTGGCATATTGTTTCTCCCACATCTTGCTGTTCTTTCCCACTAATCCACTGATTATGAAATGGGTTACTTATTTTTCTACTCCTGTAAGACAACGTATTTTACACCATTTGAGATGCAAATGTTGGAAAAATGTCTTTTATTTCAGTGCTCCCTATAATTTTTTTTCTTTGTATAGAATAAACTTGGACTGATTTTTTAGTATTTTTTTAGAAATACTCTTTAAGCTGAATAATCACGTAGATGCCTTACCTTTTTTCCTGATTCAGAAAGTAGAACCACTGAATTGTGGTGCACAAGTTTAATGAAGGAATTAAGACCACTGAAGGGTAGCTACAATTTCTAATAATGTGGAGAGCCAGGTTTGTACCACAATTTGTGAATGTCTTCTCATGAGCTACCATGCTACTTTTTAATAAAATATACTTGGCTTTGGCTGACATTGTTCCCCCAATTAAACTTTAAATTTAAATGACCCATTTACTACAGGCCTTGGTCGAGGCAAGGTTTAACCTCCATGAGCAAAACTTGAATGCACCTGAAAACTCACAACTTAATATATAAATGTCCCCTATATCCTGCATATCAACAGCACCTTCCTTCATCTTTTTTCCCCCTCCTCTCTTTCTTTTGCTACCAATTTCTTCTACTTTTAATGTTTTTTTTTCGTTTTCATACTTAATTAAATACCCTATCTCACCTCAGTAGTGAGCACAGTAGTGGTACCATATTATATAATTACTCCTTGCTTGTTTTGGTATTTTTTTTTTCTCTCATTTTTTAGAGAAGATTCTTTTATTCATCTTATGCCTTTCTTTAATTTGTTTAAATTGCATGTGTCTTAGTTTGTAATTTCAAAGTTACAAAGGAAATGACCTACCAAATGTGGCAGGTGACCCTGTTCCCAGAATCCTGACAAGGTGATACAACAGGAGAGGTGACATGCTGCGATAAAAACATCTATTGAGAGCAAGTCAGAAACTTCAAGCCAGATTCCCTGTGATTTAATTCAATGCCCTTCACTGTCCCAGAAGTGACTTTTAAGAAAGATTAAAATACATATTGTAAGACTTGACCAGTCCCATGGGAAAGCTTCAGCGCTGCCATCTTTTCCAGTATATGTACTCAAAGCTATTTAAAATGCATGTATGTGAACTACTTGTGCTGCGTGTGGAAACTGCATGTGTGACTGAGAACTTGAGAAGTCACCTCAGGTCCTGGCATTGCAGGAATAAAAACTGTATCCAGATAAGGCAGGGAAAAGCAGCCTGAAAGCTGAAAATGGATCTGTATGAACACAACATACATTGTGAGTTGCAGAAATCTGTATGAATATTCTCTTCCAGGAGGTGCTCCAGGTATCTGACTTTTAGTACTTCGGCTCCTCTCTCAATTCTTAGAATTTTCACACACAAGTTGACAGCACATTAAAAATGAACACAGCTTTATTTGCTAGATTTAGTTCTTATTAAATGTGGATATTAAATGTTAGCAGAATGTTTAAAGAATTTATTCTGACATTAGTGTATCTTATATATCAGCAACATACATAGCAGACAAAAATGCCACTCAGATTACACGACAGTACAAGTCAAACAAGTGGTACATGTAGAATAGTCAGAAACTCCATCTATTTTCACTCCATTCTGTTGCCTCAAATTGACAGCACTACATAAAGAAGTAAAAGCATAGTAAAAAAAAAAAATCTAGAAAAAATACGATAGTGTCTCATAGTATCTCTCTTCTTTTGCAGTCCTTTGCTTAGAACATACCACACTAAACCTTCCCAAGGTAAGCAACCTAAATTTTAATTGCAAAAAAATAAAAAAATCCCTGATTGTATTACACCTGAAAGGTCAATTTTGTTTCGTGTAACTAATTCTAACAAGGCAGTCTATTGTTGCTTAAATTACAGTAATTGCAACACAGAACTTTATTCACTTTGGTTAAAGGACACTTTTAGATACTGAATCACATCAAAATAAATTATTCCAACAGTAAGAATCAGCACATCTCCAAATTGACCAGGCCTTCCTTACCTTTCTCACTTTTCAAGAATACTTCAGGAAACTTATGTGAACCATTGTAAACCCAACCATAGCGATACCTTTAGTCAAAATACTGCTTAATGGCAAGTAATGGCAAATTATTATGTAAAAAGGTGTCAAGATTAAATTTTTATGTGATACTAGCTTTTAGTATGACAACAGATTCTCTTTTCAACAGTTTCTGTATAATGCTATCAAGTGTAATGACTTGTTTTTAAGATACATATTTCTTTCTAAATAAGCTGATCCCAGGGCTTTTCCACTTTCTATTGTATGATACAACATATACAAAACATCTGTACTGCATTAAATAGCAAGTGATCTTAAAAAATAAGTTTGTAAGAAGCACAAAGTAGGAATCAAAAAATCAATTCAAATTCAGGGTCTGCATATCAATGCTGTGTCCCAAACACATGTATTTCCTTATTTTCCTCCATCTTGCTCTTAAATGGCATTGTTCATTCACAACACACCTATTTTGCTGTTATCTTTTTAAGGGTAGTATATTAGGACACTTTATTACTTGAAGAAACTAATCTTCCATAAGCAGATATAGTGCATCTAACACTGAATTTCCAAATCTGTTTTCAGCTTCAGTCAGGTTGTACATTTTGCACAGAAATACCCTTTTGCATCTCATCATCTTTCTGTTTGAAGCATCTGTCTGCCTTGCAAACAGTTAACAAACCCACAACATCTAAATTAAGGATTTAATTAACAGTATATGTGCAAGATGCAGCACAGTGCTTTCATTGTGCAAATTGTGGAGTTTGATATGTGATTACAACTGACAGCTGATGCTCTTCTTTGGCTTATACATTAAGCAGCAGAGCTAATTTATTTACACATGTACTCCTTCAACAGATCCATCACTTCAAATATATATGAATATTCAAGAACATGATCAGTTCATCAGGAACATAAATTGCCAACATGCTTGATTGATCAAGCAGCCTTAGAGAATGAAGGTGAATAACTTACAGTAACGAGAAATGTACATCGGCATCAACTCCTTGACTGGCAGCCAAACTGTGTGATGTGTGCTCGAGGTAGGCACTTAATCCTTTTGCTAATAACAACAGCTCCACTCAAGACATTGATTTAAAACTGTTACAACATTAAGTACTACATGACACAGGCAAGGTTTGCTAAAACTAAATACCCTAAGTTGTGGTACTAGTAAACAGTACATCATTCAGCTGATATGGAATACAAATCTCAATTTTTATGTGTATACTTGCAAGGAAGTATAACTTTCAAAGTGCAAATACAGCAAAATTTTCTAATCTTGTCTACATTGTGTATTCAGCATCAGAGAACTCAATAATCTGGTGTTACAACAGTCTGCAGTCTAGGCACGAACTGCTCTCCAACAGTCCACGTGGCACTGAAACAGAAGTGTGCCAAGGCAGGCATGGCTTCCTAACACTGAACTGCAGGTTCAGTGTCTGCAGGTTCATAGTATGCTAATGCCTGCAAGCACATTTTGGAAATAGGCACTGCCCTGCAGAGATCATTTTCACATCTCTTGCCAAATGCAAAGAAACAAGGCACTAAGCATGGAAGCGTTGATATGTTTTAAATATACAGTAAAATCACAAAAATGCCTACCTGCTTCAAACTAGAAAATGAGGGCACATTCTTAAACAGCTGGAAGCTACTTTGCACAATAGTTATTACATATTTATAAACTCAGTAACTTTGTAGAAAAGCCTCTTAACAAAAAAGAAAAGAAAAAAATCCTTCCCAAAGATTCAAGAGAAGGGGAAAAAAAAAAAAAAACAACAACAACAGAACAACTCCCAAGCCTCAGGATACTACATATAAGGAAAATAACAGCATAAACATAGATTATTTGGCATGCTTAAAATCTTTTGGATAAAAATCCAAGATGAAACCATTCAGCTAAATCAACTGGTATGGTGGTCCAGCTCCCAATACACTGCCATGGAGTGCAGGCACACTCCATAGTATGCATCGAGGACAGACACACAGCTTTAGCCCTTTGCTGGCATTCATTGAGAATCCAAACAAAAGAAATAAATAAACAAGCAGCTTTAGCCCCAAAGAAAAGTCAAACAATCTTCCAATGGTATGTTTTGAGAATAAGAAATTAAAGAACTGTTATTCTCCAAATCACATACATATTTTCAAAACCCACTGCAATTAGGTGATTCCACAATATCTGCATTTAGAGAGTAAATCTTTATCTTTATGAAAATAAATTATGGCTTTTTTTCCCTTCACTATTTTTTTTATTCCCTTCACTATTGTATTAACTGAATTTTGGCCTATAAATAATTCCAAGTGGAATTAAGCCAATGTATCTTTAAAAATCAATTCTTTCTACAAAACGTAGAGAAGTTCAAACCAATGCTTCATAAGACGTAGTGAATATTAAAAAAAGCCTCAAACCTTAATCCTTGTATCAGGAGTGTTCTATTTAAATTACGACATAATAAAAATAATAATTTTCAGCATTTTCCACAGCAGTGGTCCTCTGTGGTATCCTTTTCAGTCAGCTGGGATACAGCCTGGAATGTTGCAATTAGCAACAGGGAGAGGGCTTGGTGGTAAATGACCTTATCATGTCCTGTGAGCCCTTTGAGGTTAACAGTCCCTACACCAGGAGTCCAAATTCTAGGATTACAAGATTACATTTACTATTCAAAGTCATGGGTAAATAAAAACCAGTGCTGAAATCATACAGTTAAGTAGATTTCCTAAACTTTGAAAGCTCGGTAAAACTTAAAGAAAACTCTAAAATCTTTGGACTGAAAGAGAAGGGTTGAACTCTCCTACAGCTTTCAACATGATGCATGCTGAGCAAACCACAGATAAAAAAGCTAGAATAAGCTAAATCCCCAAACAGCTGGGTTTTTGGTTACATTGCTCTGGATAGCTCCATTCTCCCTTCCGTGGCAATGAACTCTTTTTCTGTGGCTCGTTTATCACCTTGGCACAGTCTCTCCTTCAGTTTTTCAAGTTCATACTCATGTAGGATTTTTTGTGTTAAATACTTTTCACGTTTTATTTTGGCTTTCACATCTGCAGGAACATCAGGGATCATCCATGCTACAAAGAATTTGACGATGAATACAACATGCTAAAAAAAACCAAAAAAACAATTCATTACCAAAAGAAGCACCTCCTGTTTTATCTGACACCAAATAGGTCACTTTTGTTCACAATAAAATACATTTCATTTGGCTGTCCTGGAACAATACACACTGAATTAATGTGTATCTAAGATGTGTATGAAGATTAAAACCCATCTTCTTATGCAGAAATTTTAATTCCAAACCATTAATGACTTAGCAAACCCAAGAGGAAAGTGTCAGGGCCTGAATCTCAACCATCACTTTTTAACTCCTCTGTGTGGTTTGTTAGAAAGTTCACACAGCTGTGCTGATAACACTTAGCTATTGAGAGTTGATGAAACATAGCAGGAAAAGTGATGAGATGAGCACTTGAACTACTTACTCCCTTTTCCCTTCATAACTTGCAAAGCAGTAGCTTAACACTGATGTCCCAATCAAAACTATTGGTTTAGCTGTTTTTAACCAATATACATCACTGCAAAATGCTGTCTGGATTTTGAACACAGTCATCTCACATATAGCTCCTTAATGAAAGCAAGAGGAATGGAAGTGCTAGTCCTGGTGGCTTTTTTTATCTGGCATAAAGACTTTTTTTATTTTTCTGATTATTTTGATCAACATTTTCAGTCTCCTCAGCCATTTTCACTTTTTCTACTCTGAGGTGAGCTCACTGAAGTTAAAAGGCCCAGTAACAGTAATCTTTTAGGACACAAATACTTGGCATTGTCTTGGGAACAAATTATTTTATACTCCCAGCAATTCTGTTTTCTGTAACATTAGTGACTATCTAAACAAACCACAAGGTACCAATGTCATAAGGAAATTTTGTAGGGAACATACCTCCATAATAATTATAAAGGCCAGTTTTGCAGCAAGAATGTGCCAGAACTGCATAGTGTGTAAGTATTTCCTCTCATGATCTGGAGGATATCGATAGTCTCTGTACCTGTAGGAATGACAGACATGCAAAGGTGAAATGTCACATTCAGCTTGGGACAGATTACAAGCTTAGTGACACTTACAAGCAAGTACAGTTGTCACTTAAGGAACCTTTTCTTGTTTTAAACGGTCTGTTTCCTTTTGCAGAAAAAGGTTGCCTCTCAATTTGTTCCTATCTTTGTGTTTGCTTAAACACCCTCACACACACAGCAACAGAGCAGAGATGAGGATGTGTGACGTGAAATTTGGTACACAGGTTACTTGTTTTTCAGGCAATGAACAAATAATACAGGACAGGGTGATGGGATGTATCACAGGGTAATGGACATGTATTGAATAAATGTGACACACATGAGCAGATTATGGACTGGACAGATGCAGGGTTTCATGAAAGGACAAACTTAAGTGCATATTCTACACCGCCAAACAAATGTAGCTGTTTCCAGAAGTGCTGGGGTGGTTGATTTGGGGGTGTTTTTGTTTGCTTTGAGATTTTTTTTCATCCAATCAATACTTTTATTTTACCATTTCCAAAGTTCTTTTGCAATTATTCTAGAATCTCCAATGCTTCCGCTAGCAAGAAAAAACTACTTTTTAAATGAAAAGAGGATAGGTCTGACTTTTGATCTGATCAAGCAAAATAAGGATAGATTTTAAATACCATATCTCATTTTCAGCTTTGAGATCTAAACATCTCCTTTATTCTGCTTTCTTGTCCACTTACTCAGCCTAAAAATCTTTGAAAATATAGGCTGAAGTTTGCAACTTCAGGGACATAAATTTCCTTCCTCACTCAAAAATCAATACTGTAATTAAGTAAACAAAAATATAATGAAGAAAAAGCAAAATGCAAGTTAGCAATGAGACTTTTAGTGGTGAATTTTTTTGAGGTGATTGTTTTTCTTATTGGCTTGATCTCTTACCACCTCAACCATTACCTTATCAATAGTCTAAATATTACCTCCTACACTTTAGAAGGATGAGAATGACATAATTTATTTTCGAATGGACAACTTAGATCTTAATTGATTTTTATGCTGTATTCTATACAAAGTGACACCAACCTGCATATGACAAAGTTTTCTGGATTCTCTTTAGGTTCATTTCTCTCAGGAAAATCTGAGATTTGAAACACTGACAAACTGTTGTTTATGTATCCAGACATTGGCGAGTCTTCATTTTCAGAATAAGCATAGTAGTAAACTAAACGAGGAATCATATCTGATGTGAATGCAACAATAAAAGCCTGAAAAGAAATTGGAAAAAGAAATAAGGAAAGTAGCACACAAAATTAGTGAGCAGATTTATAATGGTGTTGTGGTTCTGTGACTCTAGCGTTACCCAGAATCTTTTAAGAAAGGGTGAGAAGCATGACTGGGGACTTCACCTTGGTAAAAGATGCTGACTGCAGCCTCAGCACATTTTTCCTGGAAACCTGAGATACTTAAGGTGCTGAGGTATTGTGCTACTATGGCAGTACCTGCAAGTGGGTGTTGCCTGAGATACAATAAAAAGAGGCACCTCTTGTGCTCAGTAGGATGCTTTACAGTATGTTTCCAATGAAATACTGGCATAGCATTTAGTTACCAGTTTATAAAAACTGCTTGGAGCCACTGGTCCCACAGGGGCATCCAGAAGAGAAGCAGAATTTCCACAGAACAGGCCTCATAGCAAAAAGAACAAAAATGCGTCTGATCCACAGGATTCATCCACCTTTCCTGTCCCCTACAGTTCCCTCTGGGCAATCAGTGTGCTTCATCAGACTAAGCTTCATACTGGCTTATGCCATTCCAAAAGGCTGGAAAACATGGACAACTGAATGAAAGATTATGGCCAGTAAAATGTGGATAGGGAGCTGCACACTGCCAACATATGGACATCAAACTTAAATGGTTTGATGGTATCTTTGTAGGTTAACATGATACAGTGTTGATGAAGGAGAAAAAGCATCGGCTGGTTTTTAATTCTTCACATTTTGAGTAAATGGAAGAATCAGTGTTGATGTAGCACAACACAGTGGTTTTGGTTCTCCAACTTGAGATTTCCCAGCTAACACATCACGTACCTAAGTAAGTATTAACATACTTACATTGGTGACAACAGACAGGATGGCCATCCCATTGAGGATTTCCTGCCATACTCCAATGCTATGTGCTTTTGCAGCCACAGGTCTTCTGTACTGAGTGGTTAATTTCCAGGAGTCTACGCGAATCTCCAGGATATTATTCATCAGAGCAAGAAGGGGAGCCAGGGGAAAGGATGCCACAAAGAGAGTAATGAATCCAAACTGAATGACTGCAAGAGAGAAAAACAGTATGTCAAAATCTGCCCTTCCTGAAGTATCCTCAGAGTGATGGGGGTTTACAACTAGCAGACAAATGGCAAACTTCTGCCAGGCTACACAAGTCATCTTCAGCCCTGGCCTGAGCTAAGCGACAATCAGCCCCAATCCCAAGACTTCTCCAGTCCCTTCAGGATGCCATTCAGCAGCACCCATAGAAATGGGCACTTGGATCCTGTGAAATGATGCTGCCAGCAGTGCTGGATATCAATCCTTTAAGGGTGCTGCAGTTCTCATATGAATGAGTATAGGGGAATTGGGATGTATTCATCCACCAAATTTCTCAATTGTTATCAGGCCAGTTTTGTTCTCTTGCAGTTTGTACCTTCTTGTTCTTCTTTTACTTGTCAACTACACACCTCACAACCTTATCTCCACCTATTGTTACTGATTTAATCAAAACATTCATAACAGTCCTATATGCAATAGTTCCATTGGGGAGTGTTGACATTAGTTTAAGAATTGCGAATAGAATATACAAATGATCCTTTCAGTTGTTACCGAAATTAAGTTTCTCAGTAGATACTGTGATAATCCTCAATACACAGCCAATACTGCCACTATGTTTCAAATGAAGGAAATAGAACATTTTTTATGGTTTACGTAGTATATAAAATAAATTCCCATATACCAGTCATTCACTCTTCCATGATTTCAGTGGTAAGTTCTTCACCTCAGATAAGCAACAAAATTCCTGCTAGCTTAGCAGCCTTTGCACAATCCTGGAGCATAGCTCTGATTCTGGAAGAGCAAGGACATGGCTTGCAACAGTGTATTCTGAGTGTATTAGTTTCACATGACCACAGCCCTGTGTCAAATTAAAGTGATAATAATAACACTACGCATCTCTAGAACACTTCAAACTATTTCTGCAGAAATCAAACAGTACAAAGGTTCATTTTTCAACAAAAGGTATCCTTGTAATAATCAAATATTAACTTCTTTAAAGTATCCTTTAGATTTAGCTTGGCTTCAGTTTTAGTTTCAGTTTCTCAGGCTTTTACTGTTATAAGCTGACATGTTCACGTTATCTTTGAAAATCCATATTCCCTTGCCCACACTCCCTCTGCTGGTCTAACGGACTGAAGGCAAGCACTGATCAGTGCAAGACTAAATCTGGAGGGATTCTCCTCTAGCCAGTTCGTAGATCTCATGCCTGCAGTACCCATCCTTACAGCGCATTTGGCACTCATTCCATACTTAAAATTTCCACTGACATCAGCTAAGAATATGCTTTGGAACAACAAAAGAACAGACACAGAGGCAGCTGGCTGCACTGAGAATAATGCTCCCCATTCAAATGAGGAAAACAAGTCTGCAGTGTTTCTGTGAAACTCCCAGCAGTTTAAGATGCAAAGACAGCTTTTTTTTAAATTGGGCTGACCTATTTAATGACTTCCAACAGTTAATCCTCCTGCTATGCAGAAGAAAGTGGTGGCATCAATCCACAACAATTAATTGAGAAAATGTTCTTTTGGAAGTGTCAGTACAAGGTGTCCTGTCCTCAATTCCAAATGTGTAATTTTAAACTTACCCATTTCTAAATATTCATAGAACAGGCCTAAGGCTCCAAATGTCTGCAGATCATGGTCTTGCTCCCAGCGACTGTACAAATTTTCAGGATTATTTCTGGCTTTCCGACGACCCCACCAGTTACAAATCCAGCTGTATATGCAGAAAAACGTTAACAATGAGAGAAGCAGGTGAGATTGGCTCACTTGGTTAGAGCATGGTGTTATTAGCACCTTGATTATTACAAGCTTGTGGGTTTACTCCCTGTACAGGCCATTCAATTAAGAGCTGGACTCAATCCTTGTGGGTCCCTTCCAACTCAGAATATTCTGTGAAGTCAGAATCACAGAATGACTAGGTTGGAAGAGACCTTCAAAATCATTGAGTCCAAACCGTGCCCCAGCACCTCAACTAAACCATGACACCAAGTGCCACATCCAGTCTTTTTTTAAGCACATCCAGGGATAGTGACTGCACCGCCTCCCTGGGCAGACCATTCCAGTACTTTATCACCCTTTCTGTAAAAAACTTTTTCCTAATATCCAGACTATATTTCCCTTGATGCAGCTTAAAACTGTGTCCTCTTGTTCTGCCAGTTGCTGCCTGAGAAAGAGACCAACCCCCACCTGACTACAACCACCTTTCAGGAAGTTGTAGAGAGTGATAAAGGTCACCTCTGAGTCTCCTTTTCTCCAGGCTAAATAACCCCAGCTCCCTTAGTCATTCCTCACAGGGCTGGTATTCCAAGCCCCTCACCAGCCTCGTTGCCTCCTCTGGATGCGCTTGAGCGTCTCAACATCCTTCCCAAACTGAGGGGCCAGAACTGGACACAGCACTCGAAGTGTTGCCTCACCAGTGCTGAGTACAGGGGAAGAATGACCTCCCTGGTCCTGCTGGTCACACTATTCCTCATACAGCATCTTGGCCTTCTTGGCCACCAGGGCAGACTGCCGGCTCCTGTTCAGTCAGCTGTTGACCAGTACCCCCAGGTCCCTTTCTGCCTGGGCACTGTCTAGCCACACCATCCCCAGCCTATAACATTGCAGGGGGTTATTGTGGCCAAAATGCAGGACTTGGCCCTTGGACTCATTAAACTTCATCCTATTGGATTCTGCCCATCCATCCAACTGTTTCAAGTCTCTCTGCAAAGCCCTTCTCCCTTCCAACAGATTGACACACGCTTCCAGCTTAGTATTGCCTGCAAATTTACTAATGAAAGACTCAATGCCCTCATCCATGTCATCAATAACAATATTGAACAGAACTGGCCCCAGCACAGAGCCCTGGGGGACATCACTGGTGACTGGCTGCCAGTGGGATGCAGCACCATTCACCATCACTCTCTGGGCCCAGCCATTCAGCCAGTTCTGAACCCAGCAAAGAGTGCTCCTGTCCAAGCCGTGGGCTGCAGATTTTCCAGGAGTATGCTGTGGGAGACAGTGTCAAAGGCCTTGCTGGAGTCCAAATAGACAACATGCACAGCCTTTCCCGCATCTACCTGGTCATAAAAAGAGATGAGGTTGGTCAAATAATGACCTACTCCTCCTAAACCCCTGCTGGCTGGGTCTGATACCCTGGCCATCCTGTAAGTGCTGTGTGATGACACTCAGTATAAACTGTTCTATAACTTTACTGGGTACTGAGGTCAGGCCAAGTGGCCTATAATTACCAGGATCTTCCTTCCCACCCTTGTTGTGAATGGGTGTCACACTGACCAGTTTCCAGTCATCCAGAACCTCACCAGTGAGCCAGGACTGCTGGTAAATGATGGAGAGTGGTTTCGCAAGCTCGTCTGCCAGCTCCCTCATCACCCTGGGACGGATCCCATCTGGTCCCATAGATTTATGAACATCCAAGCAGCTCAGCAGTTCTCTGACTGCCTCCTCCTGGATGACAGGGGGACCCATCCTGCTCCCTGACACCATGTACCAACCCAGGAGGACAGTTATCCTGAGGACAAGGTGTCTTCCCACTAAAGACTGAGGCAAAGAAGGCATTAAGCACCTTCACCGTCTCCTCATCTGCAGTTATTAAGTTCCCTCCTGCATCCAGCAGAGAACAAAGGTTGGTCTTACCCTGCCTTTTGCCATTAATATATTTGTAAAAACATTTTTTATTATCCTTTACAAACTCTGCCAAACTTAGTTCGAACGGAGCTTGGGCCCCCCTAATTTTTTCCTACATGCCCTAGCAACCCCTGCCTGAGAGACCTGACCCTCCTTCCAAAGATGATAGATCCTCTTTTCATTCCTAAGTTCCTTCAAAACCTCGTTGCCCATCCAGGCTGGACGTTTGTCTTGTTGACTCGTCTTTTGGCACACAGGGACAGTCTGTTCCTGTGCCCTCAAGATCTCTATTTTGAAGCATGCCCACCTTCCTTGGACTCCTTTGTTTTTAAGAGCTGCTTCCCAAGGAACTCTGAATAAGTCTCCTAAATAGACCAAAGTCTGCCTTCCGTAAGTAAAAGTCTTACTGATGTTCCTCCTGATTTCCCGAAATATCGAGAACTCTATAATTTCATGATCACTATGCCCCAAGTGGTCTCAAACCACCACATCTCCCACCAGCCCATCTCTATTTGCAAACAAGTCTAACACAGTCCCTCCCCTTATTTGAGCAAACTTCTTAATACAACATGCTTTTACAAACATGGCTTTCACAAAAGAGATTAAAAGCCTTTATGAAATAAGCGTCAGAATTTGCACTTAATTTACAGAATTCTTATCTTCCTCACATGGCAATCATCCTCCCAAGAATTTCCTCTGGCTATAAGATGGGCAGCTCAGTGTCAGAGAGAACTTACGGAACAATAGCCTCTTGGATATTTCCCCAGATCTGTTTGCCAGCCATGACTATGGTGAGCTGTGTCGTCAGTTCTATCAAACAGCCTGCAGGATCACACTGGTGGAGACAAACTGAGTGTCAATGGACATGAATAATGGGTATCACCCAGATAAACTATATTCTACTACTGTATAAAGGCAAGAAAGGAGATCTTAAAATGTGTAAGGACAATACTCAATTTCCACATGGACTGCCAGCTAAGCCACTCTCTCAGGAAGGGCTTTAAGTGTTTCGTGTGAGACAAAACACATACCAAAACATAGCAACCATATGAAGACAGAGTAATTCAGAGATGCTTCAGCAGGATCTGTGTGCAGCACACACCCCTCAGCCTTAGCAAGGTGAACCTTTTGCACTCAATAAGCTCTCAGCATGATATTTTTTTAAGACCCATGGTGAGATCCACTGGTATTTCAGGAGAACTGGGGCCAAGAAAAGCTTTACGATTTTACACTCTTGTGACTGACAGATTTTCACTGCTGGTGTTGCCCTGACTAGCAACAGCAGGAAGAGTCATTGGAAGCATCAACTTTTAGATAGCCAGCTGAGGTCCAGCTCAGTTCAGACCAAGCCTGCAGCTGGAAATTTACGACTGTGCAGACTTAAGGGAACAATTCACCTATTCACCTTAATTAAGAAAATCTTACCTCTTCATTTCGCCAGCGATTAAACATATATGTGTAGGCACCTGGGTAACCAACAAACTTCCCTTTGAAGAAGGCCACATAGAAGCAGGATGAATAGTAGTTGACAAACTGGAACAAAAACATTTTCATAGTAAGCCTGTTCTCATACTCCATGTGAGTTCTGGGGATCTCTGTGAAACCAGAAAACAATAATTTTATGTTCCTTTATTCCCTTTAAAAGGATACAGATTCACAAATATTCATCATGCACAGTGACCTTAAAGGAAAAAAAAGAAAAGGATAACACCTACAAACACTTCAGCAGATGGGAGTTCCTGCTTTCAGACACCCTACCCTTACTTTACAATGCAACGTTTGATGCAGGCAGTCAAAGGAAATTCATATTTAAAACCTCTATAAAATTTAATTTCCCCTTCTTTGTCCTGTTCATTAGCACTTGTCCATCCCCAAATGTTACACTGTTTTAGGAGATTTGAGATGAATCTCCAACAGTAACTAGAAGGTTCTCCTGTAGTATGAAGATTTCCCTGTTAGCAACACATGATTATTTTTTTTCTTTGTGGTAGAGAAGTATGTTACAATATTTTTCCCCAACATACTGTATGTGCATATCATTAAAATCAGCAGAAACTGCATGGCCCATGTGCCTCTGAAAGACGAGGCTCATAAAGAGCAGAAGAACAGGGCAGAATAGAAGAATATGGGCATCTTGGAGCTACTGTACATCACCAAACTTTTGCTTAGGGTTTTGCTGCCTTTTGCTGCTCATTGTCTATCACATTTATATTTCTGAAGGCAGCAGGAAGCCCTAAGCATATTATTGTCAAATGTCCTGTTAAATGATAACATATAACCAATTCAATTTGGGAAGTACTATAAGAAAATATACCACAAACATTCAAGTCCCTCTGAATTGGTGAGGCAGATGTGTGGAACTTATCTGCCTTATTGTAAAGTTGTTTCATATAACTGAATAAACTGTTTCCAAGTTTGGTGTAAGTTTGCATGCCAGAAGAACATGAGGTATTTACTGGGAACCTGACATCAGAGTGTAGGACAGAAGAGGCAGCTCTCAGGTGAGGCAGTCTGCCTAGCTTGCAGCTCCCTAAAATATTTTTATTTTCAGTGTGTTGTTAAAACATGGATGTGAGGCACACAGTGTTCAGAGCACCAGAGGCAGGTTATACCTGCTTGTCTGAACACCATATCTGGTCTAATCCTTTCAAGGAGTTCAAGAATGAATAAAGTCTGGGCAGACACTTGACAGCCCAGGCCACCCGAGGAGGGCAGCAGTCCTCCTCACACCAGTGAACTGTTATGCTCCCCCTGTGACCCACAGCCCCAGGAAGTGCTGCCACTTGAGAAATTATTCATCCACACTTGCAAATCAGCAAAATAATACCGCTGAGCCTTCATGCTTACAATTCCTGCTCCTCAAGAAAGAAATATTTAAAAAATTATGATTTCTGTTTGTTTCTGTGTTCGTTAGGGGCAATTTTAGTTACTACTTGTTCTGTTTCAGTTTGGTCTGATTTGGCCAAGAGAGATAAGCAATACAGATCTCAGAGATGGCCCATGGTATATCAAAATCCACCAAATGCAACATCCCTTTAAGATTCTGCAAGGAACACCTTTCAACTCTTGACTTGACAAGATCTCACAAAAAAAAAAGATCAACCAACTGTTTTTATGATAAGTGCACAAACTGCAAGTACCTAATATTTTCAGCTTCCCTCCCCAAGCTGAATGTATTCTGCAATTATTTCTTCCTATTAAACACCTTCAGGGACTTCTATCTCTAAACCATTAAGGACAAATAAAATGAAATAAGATTTTAAAAAAATGTCTAAGAAAGGCTCTCAGGAATGGTATTTCCAGCATGCAAGCAGAAGTCAAACATAAAATACACTACAAAAGCAGGCACTCTTTCTGGGCCTCCAGCTCTGAAGCAGGGGTACTGCTATCAATAGCTACTGCCACAATAGCACATCTTGGGCACAGCTTCTCATCCTGCTCAACCTCTGCCTTCCATCTTTGTAACTCCAAATCTGTACAGCCAGAGCTAAAGGAAACAATGCTCAGAAAAACATGGAAAATGAATTATCCCATCCCACCTTTTCCCCCAGACTAAGAGTCATTATTAGTCTTTTTTTCTTGTGAAGATAGCTATGATTTATTTTTTCAAATATATTTGCAGGATTTCAAACTGAAATACTCCTAGTTCAAGACAGCCGGATCTTGCTTTGATGACTCAAGATAATTTTTAACTATGTTCAGGTCTGTGACTGTCTCTGTAGACTAGTTCTAATATAAACAAGCACTATATGAAGAGAAACTAGGTTATGAGAACTACTGAAATGCAGGAAGAATGTTCAGAATCGTCGTGGATACTCCTGAGTCATTGCTGCAAGCTACTGTGAGCTATAGAGTTCCCACTGTGCCTGAGTTGAGAACAACATCATGGAACACCTTGATGGTGTGCAATGGAATCTTCAATGATTCTTTCCAAGTTTTGCCTTCAAGTACCCGTGCTTACCCATATCAGTAATCCAGATGGCTATTCTCTCATAAAAGAAATTCAGTATCATGATGATGACAAAATTGAGGCAAGAGGCTGTGACTGAGGTTGCCAGCTGAGGGGTCAGTAAGCCGCTGATGGGCTGCAGCGTCTGAGTGTTCTCCATGAGGCTGGCAAAGGCAGCATACACTGCAAGGCGATACACAATCACAGCTATCATGCTGGCTATGATCAAGGACACCTGCAAAAAGGAGGGAGATTAGAAATACACTTGCAGCTTAGTATAGCTATACACTATAGCTATACGCACACAGCTTTAAAAACAAGATGTAAACCATCATGCTTTATATTTTTTAAATTTTATTCTTTGTGGGTATGAGTTCAGCAGCACTGACATGCAAAGTACACAGGCAAAATACTTTGTTATATTGTATATATTAAAACCAACAAAATTACTTTGTTAACATAAGAAAAGCTGACAACCTAATACCATATCTGAGAAAGTGCAGAAAAGTATAGGCAGGAGATGGAAAGGACAAGTTAGATTAAACTGTCTGCTCTGAAACTCATTCTGCATTCATTGTTGTGAATTCTTTTTTTTGTTGGCCTTACCACAATTTTTTTGGTATGTCTGTTAATATCAAGTAAGTCACAGAGAAAGTTATCCCCATGCTAAAATGTCCAATCAAATTACCAATTAATGACAGATTTCCACTCCCTTTAAAAAAAAAAAATCAGAATGGAAGCGTTTTAAATGACAGCATGAAATGTGCAGAACAGTAATAAAATCATGTGTTAACATCATGATTAAAACTAATTTGTGTTAATGTGATTATTAGTAATGAACAGCATCTCTGATACGTGTCAAAAGGATGATTCAAAAAGATGCTCACCCAGAACAACACTGTAGCTCCTGAGATGCAGAATCGCACAGCCTGGCTAGTTAAAGGCAAATAAGGCTCCATCTCCTGAAACAGTCAAGTACAGCATGGGTCATGTTATTCCCACATCTTACTCTAACATCAAGCAGCACACAGAGCTCTCACCAGCTCACACTTGCTCACATCCAAGGGAAACCATCCAGAACCCTGCCCCTCTCAAATGGCAGACAGAACATAATTTTGAGTGTGCTGGGGGTGGGGGGGCAGAGGTAGGGCAAAAAGATCAGGACAGAAGCTGCCATAAAACTGCTACAAGACAGTACCTGGAAAGAATGGTTAAACTTTTACAAAATCAATCAGCAGCCAAAGGAAAAAGACCAACTTCCCGAGAAAAGCAGGCCACAACTATTACTGTAATGCTAGGTTAGCTGTCAAACATCTCTGAGTCCACAACAGGACTCCAATTTTATGAATTCTTCATGCCGAGATTCCTTAAAACTTGTCATTTGGATGTGCCAGTCAGACAGTGTTTTTCTCTACTCCTTCAATTTTATTTGGTTTTTTAGTTGAAGTAATGGCTGTGAATGTAGCTGCCAAGCTCTGCTGCAGCACCAGGCCACTGGATCATGCCAGTATCCCCAGACAACACATGAACAATTTTCAATGCTCATGTAGCTTGCGCAACCAATTCTAGTTCTTAAAATATCAGAGTATATGTTCTGTGAAAGAATCTTCTCTTTAAGAACTAATGCCAGTGGAAGAAGATATAGTGAAAATACCCTGAATTTGATAAATCTGTAGGACAAGGCACTGTAGAATGCTTAGACTCCTCTTCAGCAAAGTGGCACTGTGTACTATAAAGTGGCACTGTGTACTAAAGAAGCTGCAATCCCAAATGTAATATAGGCAGTAATGTGGAATGACAGAACCTAAGTTTGAATCAAATGTTTCATTATTTACGTAGATTACAATTCTATTGTGATCAGCAAACCCAGATTTTAGCTATGATCTAGTTAGACAGTTTAGTACCATGAACAGGTATGTTAATGACAGCCTCAAGATCAGCAATTTTGGTTTCAGTGCACTTAAAACTTTGAATCACGAATAATGATGAAATAATTTTCTGAGTGCAAAACCAGCTGTGGGACACAAAGTAACTCTCCTGTACACACATAACCTTGTTGGTTCCTGCAGAAATAACTCATTTGAGAGCACTAGCCTTGCATGTGTTCACTATAGGACATGCTCTAACAGAAGGAAATTACTATTACCTGTACAAGTTAGCCTATAATTAATTGGGTACTGATAAGGATCACTGATAAACCCTTCTGCAAAAAAGCCTCTGAAAAACCACTGAGACAGTAAATTGAAATGTCATAATATAAAGGCTTGTATAGTCATTGAATTTTTATGGCAATTGTTAATGCATACTTAGAAAGTACAGAGGAGTGCAGTATCTCACACTGAGATCAGAGTATTACAGTCCATTTCTACTTCCTAAATAAAGTTCACAAAACCCTATCTCACCTAAGGGATTTGGATTAATTTAAAGAGACATCTTCTCCCTCAGGACAGTATACAAGCACACCTAAGCCTTTGGCTGTGCTCTGGTACAGCTGATTCACCTCATCAGGCTACAGGTTTTGGTCCATGCTGTACACAACCACTGCTAACCAGTCAGCCCATTCCTGCCTGTCCTAACACGATCAGCCTCTCCTGCTGAGCACACAAGGGCCAGCACCTGCCTGCTGGACAGAACTCCTGCTGTTTCCCTCAGCTGCAGCACAACCACCACAGTCTGGCAGAGTTTGAGCCCTGTGCACCCATGGAAGGGGAGGCAGGGGGTTTGAGCCTGAGCATACACAGGGATGCAAACCAGCAAATAATACATAACTGGCAGGCATGTGTTTTCAACTAGTAGAGCTAACTAATGAAAATGTATTTACCTGAACCTGTTTTCTTGAACATGCAGAAAGTAACGCTTCAGCAGAGCTATACTCTTAAACATAATGCACTGTTATCAAAGAGCTCTGTGCAAGGTACATAGCACTAGTTGCAACAGCAGAATTAATGCTGTGTATGTGGAGGGGGAAAAACTCTCTCTCCTGAGAAGTGAGATTAGTATATGTATTTTGTAATGATTAAGGAAACGAGCCCTGAAAGACAAGGCTACTGTTTTTAGAACAAAGACTCTTCCCACATTCTGGCTAAGCTTCCATTTTTCTCTGAAGACTGTGTTATCTAATTATACTTAGGACTAGCGACAATAAGCCATCTATATGCAATTCTGTGAAAGGGAAAAGATGATTTAAAAATACATTGAATGGGTGTGGTAGATACTGTGTTGGAATGCAACCAGCTGAACCCAAAATTTGTCAAGTAACTCCTACCTAAAATAAATTTAGATGAAAACAATTAACATTTAATATTTATACGGAGTGTTTAACAGAGTAAAGTAGGGTCACTACTAGGATACTACAATTGTATCTCAATTACATTTCAGAGAAAGGACGTTGGCCACCTTCATCCCTCTGGTGTTCCCCCAACAAAGTAGTTGTGTATCAGAAGCTAAACCACAGCTAGACCAACTTATCACTTTAGATCACAGTGACTGTTTCTTCATATGTTGTGTAGGGATAAGAATGAGTGGTTTTAAAGGCATGAAAGTTTCAGAGACTGGTACCCTGAATTGTGAAAGATGCTGTAAAAACACATAAAAGCTATAAACTTTGCCCTTATTTTCCTGATTTAATATATCAATTTCCATGTTACAAATCCACAACTGGATTTGCACACATGTCAACACAGCGTGTTCATACCTGAGTTACGGGATTCTTCTTCTTTTGGGTACATTTTGCCTCGTACTCAGGCCTCAGCTGGAGCTGTTGCTGTTCCTCTTCAAAATCAACCAAATCCCATTCATATTTCAGTCTTGCTTGCCGCCTCTTCCAAAACTCCAAGAAAAGTGTAACTACAATTTGCAAATGTTAAAATAGAGTTAAGGAAGAAGTGAACATGTTCAT
The DNA here is from genome assembly GCF_024509145.1 of Vidua macroura. Lineage (NCBI taxonomy): Eukaryota > Metazoa > Chordata > Aves > Passeriformes > Viduidae > Vidua > Vidua macroura. The sequence continues at coordinate 52,709,213 of NC_071576.1, forward strand.
CAACTAAGTTAAACATCTGCACTGGCTTCTTTTCTGTGGTTTATTATTTATCCTTACAGTGTGACTCACTTATTTTTACTGACTACCAACTATAGTTCACAGATAAGACCACAATACGGATCCAGTGATTTATTAGCTAACTGAATTCCAGAAATGGATGACAAGGAAGATTTGTGCCTTTAAAACTAGATCCGAGAGCAAAGTGGGAGAGAAGGAAAAGGGGTGGAATTTTTTTCACAGCTGTATTCAAAACATAGTGATAAGAGCTTCAGCTCTCTCTCTCTCACAGACCATGTTGTCTGCATCATGGACAAGGAGCAGGACAAAACTCTCCTTTGCTTTTAATTAGTTTTTTTTAGCTAGCTGAGGTAGAAAAGTTCCCCAGACTACGGCTTTTCTTCTTCTTGGAACTGTTTGAACCTGCTCTGGACTGAAAACCCAGAAAAATACCTGGAGCTCATGCCTGTGGCCCACTGGGGCCTGGGATGCAGCATTTCCAGCGCAGGAGGGACTGATAAGAGACAGAGAGAGCTGAGCTACAGCCCCTGAAAAGGACTCTCTGAATTTGCCACCTCTTCAGAACAATGAGAGCTTCCATTGTTTAATATTATTCATTTTTTATGCTTGTGAATACTTTGTTTGTTAAATAAACAGTTTTTTCCAATTTTCTCAAAGGAGATTTATGTCTCCTGAACTGGGAGGGGGCCACTTGACCCATTCGGAGGTTTCATCCCAAATTTGCCCTAAACCAGGACACATGGTCATTTTAAAGACAGTGAACATCCGATGATTTTCATACAATCAAGGGTTGGGCTGGCCTAAGAATTTTTTAAGACATTAGAGGGAATTGATTTCATATATAAACAACTATAGAATTTATAATACTATGTAACATTTTAAGAGCCCTTTGTAAATTACTTTAAAATGTAAACATTTTGTAATCTGATTGTTCTTATCTGAACTGAGGAAGTTTTATGGTTTAGACAAAAACAGGAAAGCTTATCTTCTGCAGTTCTAAACTCTTTGACTGGTACTTCCTAAATGACTAATCCATGTCACACAATGCTAGTTCTTAGAAACCAAGAAAAATTTAGTAAAACAGCCATACAACAAAAATCTTGTTATATTTTAAATAATAATTCTATATGAAAGTGAGATATTAGATCCACTGTTAAAATTTCACAGGTTTTCTATTAGCAACAAGAATCTTTGTGAGTTAATGAAATATCTATATACAAGTTGAACATTTAATGATGACATTTCATACAAACAGTATGAAACAAGAGAATTGTATTTAAGGAAATAAGAAGTAGTGACTTTGCTATCCGGCATTTATAAACCTTCATAGAGTTGAAGAAAAGAACATGTATTCAACACAATGTTATTAGAAGTCTGAAGAGGTATCATTGGTGTGAAACTATGATTATAGAGGCCAGAAATCCACCTATTTCTACGTCATCAAAACATACTACAGTGTATGAAGTTCACTGGGGTAGATCCCAACGAATTTTCTCATCCCAGAAGTACAGCTAAAACAGCAGCAGTGATGGACCACCATCCATCCAGTGAAAGGGCACAAAACTCCCCACTCCCTCACTGAGACACTGATGATGTGAAGGACTGAGCAGAGAGAACTCTCATCTGGGCTATGTAAGGTTGGACCCTTCTGGTTAATAAGGAAATAATCAAATTTTAGTAGTTAAGAGTACACAATGTTTATGTTATTCTTATGGTATCCTAGATGCCTGCTTGGGTTTTTTTAAGTCTTAATTCCTCTGTAACTTTAAATTATTTTCACTCATTCATCACTTCTGTACCTGAGGCAGGATACTAAAGTGAAGCCATTATTCCCCTTCTTCCCACTTCCCGTGTCCCTCAGCAGCTTGGCCAAGATCTCCCTATTGCTTGACATAAAACTTATCAAAGGTACTCACCCCATATACCCATGAAAATGGCAAAAAAAAGAGTTGCCACGTTGTCAAACAAATGGGAATACTGCAAGAGAACACCCAGGAACAGGTCAGTACCAAGACAGTTTTCAGGATGAACAAAAATGACCGGTGGCTGCAGAACCAGATACACACCTGTGAGGCCTCGCAGGTGGTGTTTAGTCTCCAGTATTCACAGTCTCGGTCACAAAGTGGGCACATGATGATCTCTCCTCCAATTGCAGGGTCACAGATTTCTTTGCTAAGCAGGAAAACATTGTCAAGTATCTGCTTCCACAGCATCTTAAAAGACGTTATATGAAATTTATTTAAAAAATAAAGAGGACCTTCATTTATTCAAAGCTCAACATTTGCAGCTTCATAGCAAAGATGCCACATCTTGTCACTTTCACTGGTATTAACCAGTGGCTGGTCAGGGCAAATCAAGAATGAAGCAACTGCTACAAGGAGTAGAATTAATAATTCCCTTGATATGGGCTTTTTGACTCTACCAGCAATGAATCAGGAGTCTGTCAGGAGCTGTACTGTACATGCACTGCTTTCGGGCAAGATATAAACCATGTTATTTCTCATTGCGTTAGCAATGACATCAAAACACCTTTTCTAAAGGCAGAGAGACCACTTCAGCTTTGATATCTGCAGTAAAATTTGCTACTTCAATTCAATGACAGTGGGTAAAATTTAGAATTCTATGATAGTCCTTTGGTATCCAGAGAAATCTCAGTATGTATAACAGTATTCCCAGATGAATTCTTAACCTAGCTAAAATACAAGTCTCAAAATTATATTATTCAACAGAATAGATGAGAATTTTACCTTGTTAGTCATCTTTTATAGTTAAAACTCAAAATTTTATGAACGCCTTCTTACAGAAAACAGTGAGCAATGAGAAGTCAACCCTCTTTTCCTCTCCCCACCCCCAATCCCTGAATATAATAAATCTTTGGACTTCTGATAAAACAAATACTATGCTTACTTAAAAAAACCCCACCAAACTGTGGCTTCTAAGATATTGGATCCCTCTTTTATGGGAGAACACTGCTGATCTGTTTTACTCATGCTTTTGGTTAGTACAAATGAGGACCTACACAAAAAGGTCAGACTGCTCTGCAAGATAGATTAAATAGACGAACTTAAGGCAACAATAAACACTCAAACAATTTTGAGAGATCTAAGGGGTACTCTCAGGTCTTCATATATTGCAGCTTCTCCAATACAGAAAGCTATGGCCAACAAAATATTGCTTTTCACCTACAAGTTGAGTCTTACTAATTGACAGTCACAAGTTCTGCATTAGTGGTCCACCACCTTTACAGTCAGTAAAGACAGCTGAAGACCAAATTTGTCTGCTCTGACAAGCTTTAAAAGCTTGTTACTTGTTGAGTAACAACAAGAATACAATTTTTTTACAGGAATAAAATTTTCACATTGCTTAGCTTTTGCCTAGAAGATTTTCAGTGTTATACTTACCTGCTCATATTTTCATCCATTGTAAACAAGCCATAAAGAAAACAGATTAAGCCAACAACTGCTGCAAGGAATAACATCTCGGTGTAAAATCCCAGCCAGGCAAAATAGATTCCAATCTTCTCACCATAGTACTTTCTGAATACAAAAAAAAAGCAATTAATAGGAACACAAAGCAAAATTTAAAACAGTAGTAGAGCAAACTGGCCAGAGTAAAAGCGAAATACTTGGCAAAACTCTCCTTTAACAGAAGAGCAAATGCACTGAGGTACTGTGGAAAATGAGGGCTGAAACTGGCCACAAGAAGTTACTCAAGCTGTACGAACAAGGTGAATGATCAGGAAATACGGCCTCTTTTGTCCCTTTTTTCCTCCTAGCAGAAACTAACATAAAAATCGCTCTTTCCTCTTTTCAACAGAATAGTGTAAGTGAAGATTTACTTTCTGATTTTTCCAAGGAGTTACACAAATGAAACAGCACAACAGTTCTGACCATATGGTTAAAACAGGTAATCCACAGAAATACAACCACTTGTGTTACAAACAAGGAAGTGTAACCTGTGAACAAAGCAACATTCTGTTGTATCACGTCAGCTGAAATAAAGAGATCTTAAGTGAGTTTAAATTTGGGGTTAGAACTAAGAGCCAAGCTTCCAAACTGATTTTATCCATATTTTTTCAAGTCTGTGGTGAAATTTTAACATTTCAAATAAACCTTTAACATTTTTTGCAGAGATTGTTTAAAAAATCTGAGGTATTCTATGTAGGTGTTTCTTTAACAGCTGAATTATCTGTGATATACCTGACCCCAGGAGGACTGGAAAGAGGCTTGATTTGAGACAAAGCATTTTTCCACTTCTCAGTAGAAAGCTCTGTCATGTTCTCCCAGGACATAGTGCCCAATTAATATCCAGTTCTCACTGGATATTAAAAGAGGCAAAGATTTCCTGATGCCTTAAGTTTTATATATTTCAGATTCTGTGCTGCTTTAGTGTGTAGCTCTGAGCTGCCGATTAAGTGATGGTAAGCTCTCTTCACAGAGCAGGTAGATAAAACAATCCTCTTCTAGCTGGGGACCAAGGACAGCCTATGCAAGTTTCAGGCCCAAGAGCATAAACAATGTGGACTAAAGAGAGAAAACAAGAAGGATAGGACTTCATAACCTAAATCTATAATTGGACAATTAACTCCAATATGCTAAAGGACCAAAACTTATACAAGTGTGAGACCTTGTGACCGGTCGTCCATTTTGTGACCATTTTGGTTCATCTTGGGTGCAGCCCTGGCTGGGCTCTTGTGCTGCCCAAGGTCTTTTAAGAAATACCTGCTTTATTCTTTAACTCTGGGTAGCTTCTGTTCTATGTCAGCCTTCTCAAGGCATCATTCCTAGCAGGATCAAGTTACAGATGAATATACACTGCATTCCAGTGAAAAGCAAGGAAACATTAACAACCCCCAGGCAGTACCTCACCTGATAAGGACCAAAGGCTGCTCTTTGTAGAAGCGCAGGAAGCGGGCCCACTCCATGTAGAGCGTGTACCTCTCGCTGTCACAGTTCGGGTCGCTTGCCTTCTTCCAGTACTGGCACTGTGAGCAAATCAGAGGAAGGGGGAAACACCTCAGCAACAGGCCCAAATACTACATTGTAAGAGACAAACAGGAACGATGATGCACCCCTCTGAAGACTGTGGTGTTGGTCATTATCAGGTATCTTAACTGCCAAATACTATGAAAATTTTGGAACTTCATCACCTTCCTAGAAATTAAACAGTGCAAAATAACCACAGTTTCTGACAGCTTTTGCAATTTTATTTTGTGCCACAGAACTCCACTTCTAGAAATATTTGGCTATGTCAATTATTCACCTCGTGATCTTGGTTTTCCTTTTTTCTGAATGTCTCTCCATCACAAAGAAAAGCATGAAAATTGGTTTCTAAATAAACCAATAGAAGTTTAAGTAACCTAAAGTTTGCATTTTGAAAATATTTTGAGAGATTACATAATTATTTTTAGACAAAGATTTCTGAGTCTGTCTCACAAGTTTTAGAATTTTTTCATAAGATTTCTTAGCATTTAAAGTTGGTTGTAGTTGTATAGAAGAGATTCTTGCCTTTTACTGTCTGTAGTTTTGGTAATCCCAACAGTATAAAGTACCTCCCAGCCTACACTAGCATTCTAGATCCTAATCAGCCAAACTTTCCTCCTGAAAACCTAAGGAATGTCTATTTGCTCAATTATTTCTTTTTCTAAGGAAAATAAAATATTTTCAAACATTTAAAAATATAAATCTATATACAGTATTTAATAATGTCTTATGGTAGAATCCAGAGATATAAATAAGCAACTTAAGTTCACTAAAGCATAGTGACATCTGAAATAACCTTTAAAAACACAGAGAGAATTTAAGATTTAAGTTAAAAATTAAACACAACATTTAGGAGGAAAAAATTTAAAGCTAAAAAACCCATGTAAAATACTGTAACCCATCTCTCTCTTGTTTTCTCCATGTAATTTCAGGACTAAACCCACACATGTCATATTAAAAACTGCAGACCTTACAGCAAAAGTAAACATAGTATTTTACTATCCTTACCACATTTGCAGTATTCAGTATTTGCACCCAAAGGTCACTGGGAGATGGACAAGTCACCATCCCACACTCAACTGGCAGGGTTCAAGCAACCTATCTGACTTCAGTCCCAAAATGCTATGATCCCAAGAGTTTTTCTCTAACTGCAGGTAGTGCACAGTACTGTGCAACTACAGCATGTGTGTGTGCACACCCTATGCACACACATTGCTGAATGTATGCATCTGCAGTAGAGATTCATTCCTAAGGTACTACTGCGTGGTCCGTGCCATCAACATTACAGGAATGTCATGGAATAAGTCTCTAAAGAAATGACGTGACTGACATACTCTAAAAACTCATTTCAGCACATAAAAGCCAAATAGTAGGACTGACAGGTATGTCTTGCGTGTTATAAAACAGAATCAATTACTGGGACCAATTGAAAAGTTTGAGTATATTTTCGTATCTCCTGGAACAGCAAATGTCACAGTAGATAAAAGAGTGCAAACACTGGGAAATGCTCAAGGGAGCAGAAAGCCAAAATACTTACATCATGAAGAGGATATGCAGCTGTATAGGTGCCATTGTTTAGCAGTCTCTTAATCCCAAATTTTTTCTTCCCTTCTTCTGTTCCATATGGGCAACGTGTAAGAATATAATTAACCTGAGATTCAAGAATGAGAATTTCAGACCTTTCCTATTCTAAGGCCATTTAATAGAAATCTATATTAGATGTGCACTGTGTATAATCTGCAAGAACATGCAAAAAGGTATTTCTTCAGAAGACCTTATAACATATAAGAATACTGGGGGCACAGTTGCCTTGTAGACATCCAGAAGATCAGTTCCAACAATTATTCTATATTTCTAAGAAAGATGCACAGGTACTCAGGCCTCTCTGTACCTCAGTTACCGTGGTTTCTGTACTCCTTCCTTACAATGAATATTCCAATGAGGCCGTGTAAATCTACATATAAACATAAGTAGCCAAATTCACATACGTACTATTCTGTTTCTCATGGATGGTGAGAAGAAAGTGCTCTCATCATTAATGAGGTACAGCTCCTGCTTGTCCTTGCTGAATGGTGCTGTGAAATAATCCGGTTCAGGGTGCATCACCTTCTCGGGCAGCCTCAGTGGGAAAAGCACACAGTCCAGGGGGTTCTCTACCATGGGGGGAATGTCATTTTCCCTGATGGGAACTTTAATGTTCAGCACTTCTGCATATGTGATCAGAACCTCCCACGGTGCATGGATCTTCACAAAAAAAATCTTGCCATCTTCAGATTCCTGCTCCAGAAAAGTTAAATCAGACATTTGACCAAACTGTGTTTTACTGCAAGATTTATGGGAATATTTTTCATATAAAATGTATTGCCTTTTACATATTTTTAAAGGATTTAAAAACAAAGTAGGAGGGAATAGAAGGATCTTCTGTGTGTGTATATATATGTATATTTACTGAGAAGCTTATCTGAGTGGTTGGCTGTTCATAAAAATAACCTTTGCATTACTACAAGCTCACAAAGGCTTTTCAAACTATATTAATCTCATACACTGAAGCATGAAAATTCTAATTACACTGGAAACATGAAGAATAATCTTGTCATAGGCCTCATGTAACATCTACGTTCTTCTAGTGCTGCTCTGCATTCACAGTAGAAGTTGGCAATCAGAAGGGTTTTTAATATTGCTCCATGAATTCCCTACCTCTGGATGTTACAGAGCCTGAACTTCATCAACAGTTATTTTACTCAACTCAGCCTCTGGCATGCTGACTCCATCAATCAAAATCGCACGTCCTCCAGTTATTACCGCAAACAGTACCACTAATCAAACATCCTCAAGGTTACAGGGTCCTTCCTCATAATTAGGAGGAATCATCCAGTGGGCATAACTAATCCAATCTCTGCCTTCCAAACTTGTTACGCACTGTTAGGTTGGATTAAAATCAGCTGTAAGCATACTTCCCATTTATGTGGCTATAAACCCAATCGCAGCTATTTTGCCTTCTTGTTATGAAAGCAAAAGCAAAACCAAAAGCTTCCTCTTGAATCAAAATTATTCTGCTTCCACAATTCTTATCAATGGATCTGGAAAAAGCACTCAAATTAACCTTGTTTCCCCTAAATTAGTCACACTCCACTGAAATCCACGAGTTTAATTTATAATTTTTCTCAGAGAAAGAAAGTGGTTTATTGATTTCCAGGTCCTATGTTTGTTTTTTGGTTTTTTTTGGTTTTTTTTTTTTTTTTTTTTTTTACCTTCTTGTCTTCTGTTTCTAGCTCCAAACCAGCCTTTTGCAGGTTGCTCTCAAATTCTTTTCTCCTTTCCTGAAAAGAAACAAAGACACTTTAGTAACTGATGAAGTTAGCAACTAATTGGTCACTCACCAATGACTCACTGGGTTTCACTTCTCTCAGCTGCCCTGATGACAACCCCTTAAGGCTATGTGACCTTCTCAAAGCAAGCCGACAAAAACCAGCCAATACACAGAGGCCACTTTCTAGTGAGGGCCAGCTTTGTGATGGGAACCCAACAGGAACTGCACTGACTAGCCACAGGGCACCCACTGGGTAGGAAAAGGCTTGTTCTGGGCTATCTGGGTCATCAGAGAAGCAACTGATGTCTTGTGTCTTGAGCACTTCTGACTTCAGGAGGCTGGTGTGTGGGGTGTGTTCAAGTTTAGCTACATTTCCAAGAGAAAGATGAAAAGAAAGGTTCCGGAAGCTTACAGCTTCTGAGTGCTTACAGCTTTGTCTATTTACCTCACCTATTTATTTTGCATATTTATTTATACAATTATGCCCGATACAGACATTCAAGTACTGATTACAGACAATTCAAACAGTATTTCACAAACATCACTGGTAAGACCAACAAATCCCTGCATGTGCTTAGCTTGCATAAAGTCAGCATGGACTTCATGCAGAGATAACAAACCTGCCCATGGCACTGTTTGGTGGCTGCATGACTTGTGTGAGCTTGATATTCGTCTTGAACTCTTTTTTTTGCAAAGTAATTCCTAAGTCGTGTCTTTAGGCAAGAACATTTTCTTCCTCTCCCTCTCTGTATAATTTTTGCTCCTATTGTGAGACTGTATTAATTTCCTCTTAATTATATAAAATTTGCTGAAGAACTGCCAGAATAACAATAAATTAAGCCAAATATTGAGCTCTACTCTCTTCAAAATGCACAAGCTAGACCACAACTTTATTCCTAACTAACCCCTGCCATGCTGTCTAATGTTTCTTCTACTGAAAAGTCTTAAATTACAGTTTTCAAACATACTTAAAAAACCCCAAAACATGATAATTTTCAGCCAGTTTTCTTTTCCTGCATGTCAGTGAGGAGTAGACCACCACTTCTGCATTCAGTTTGCATAACCTACTCAGACAAATGAATGCAGATTGAAGAATAGCTTTCATAGCCCTCAGATGTTTTCCTTGTTAGTGGCCACTCATTTTTATGTGTCACATCTGATTTTGCCAAATATTACTAGATATTAAATTAGACACTGGACTATATAAACTTACAAATAGGATAACTCCTGAGTTCTAGCACCTGCTGGGGGCAAAAGCAATTCCATGCACTATTTTTCCTACAAACCTGCCTAAATGCAACTGTATAAACATGTCAGAGAACTCTGGGCTGCTGACATGACAATCAGAGAACAACACAAATAAAAGGTGATCTAAGAATGTATGTTAAGATGCTACAGAAAAGCTGACATTCAAGCCTAGTATCCAAAGCTATATGCTACTCTGGATTACCTTTTCTCCTACCAAAGCACACTGGTGTGTATTCTTTCTCCAGCAAACACTGGAAGAGAGCCAAGCAAGTCACATCAGAGGCTTCTCTGCCACCAGACACCAGCCAGTTTCTCTCCAGCTGTGCAGCTCCAGAGCGGACAGAGCCAAAGGGTCTGGCTCCATCTTAATTATCTTTCCTTACAATACACTGAAGTGTGACGAACTGCAGTGCTGTAATAGAAATTATGCTCTTTTTACCACCTTGCTTTTCTCCCACAAGCCCCCTCCTGAAACCCATGCAATATACTATACTTTCCAGTTAATGGGAAAAACATTTTTAAAAGGAAATCAATCTGCTGGGAAAAAAAAAATCCTCTCCCTTTTCTTGTCAAATGCTGGATTTCTTCCTGTCACCATCAAAGGCTTAAAATGGACAAAATGCATCCTTGGACCAGAGCTGGTTGTTTTTAATGTGCACTTAGAATTTTAAGCTTACTGCCCCAAACCTAATAAACTATCCCTGGTGCATATATTTCTGACTCTGCTTTAGATGCCAATCTGCAGTCAAAGAGGCACGAGGGAAGCTCTGTAAGTCATCGCATCCACCATATTATGTGTATATCTCACATAATGTGGGATAAGCATTATCATCTAACGTGTTGGGCTGCAATGAACCATCCCAACTAAGATTAAAGTCCAAAGTCCAGCAGTACTATTATGCCCAGCAATACTATTATAAACACTGCATAATCAGGTACCTAGGGAAGAGAGATAACTTCTACAAACTCAATTGTGATAACAATGCTGTTACAACAACTGGTAACAATGCAGGTCCAAGTCTTGGTGGGTCCATTCTGACTCAGCACATTCTGTGATTCTTTAACTCTATGAATTCCTGGCTCTGCACAAGACACTCCAAGAGTCACACTGTGTGCCTAAAAGTGTTGTGCAAATGCTTCTTGAACCCTGTCAGGCTTGGTGCTGTGACCAGTGCCCTGGGGAGCCTGTTCCAGTGCCCCTGGGTAAAAAACCTTTAGTTCCTAACACCCAACCTAAACCTCCCCTGACTCAGCTTCATGCCATTCATTTGAGTCCTGTCACTCACTGGTCTCAGAGAGAAGAGACTGGTAGTTCTCCCTCCTCTTCCCCTCACAAGAAAATTGCACACTGTGATGAGGTTCCCCTCAGTCTCCTCTCCTCCAGGCTGAACAAACCAAATGCCCTCAGCTGCCTCTCATAAGCTTCCCCTCAAGGCCCCTCACCAGCCCCATGGCCCTCTTTTGGACAGTCTCTCAACCTCAGTCTCTTTTTATATTGTGGTGCCCAAAATCACACACAGAACTCAAGGTGACACTGCCCCAGCTCAGAGCAGAGCAGGACAATCCCTCCCTTGCCTGGCTGGTGATGCTGTGCCTGATGCCCCCCCTAAGACCGGGCTGGCCCTCCTGGCTGCCAGGGCACTGCTGACTCATTGAACTTGCTTGTTGTGGGTCCCTTCCAACGCAGGATATGTTGTGATTCCTTCTGCAACTACCAGCCAAACTTCTGCAAAGCTGTGTGGTGTGGTCTGAGCTCAGACTGAGCCCAGCCTTCAGCCACTCCTGCAGACCTGTGGGTGCAGCTGCTAACAGGGCTAACAGCAGCAACAAGCATCTGATACTTGCTGCCTGTGGCTCCCTAACTCTGGCCTGGCTGGTACCTCTAAGAAAGCAGAAGATTCTGTTGGCGATGATGAAAACTGGGAAAGGAACTCAATAAAATTTCCTTCTTTATCTCTGTACCCCACTGGGGACAGAGAGACTTTGCTTCCAGTCAGCACAGGAGTGGAGTTACTTTGCACAGAGATCTAGGAGTCCTAATGCTCTGTAGTTCTTGTGAAAAAATATACTTATGGACAATAAAGACTATGTTGTGGTCATACATCAATACTTTGTTAGATATTTTTATAAATTCTATTATTTTTTCGTGTTCACATACATTTCATATGGTGGTAAAATATTTCCACATCTGCTGGAGGCTTTAAGGAATAATATTGTCTCAAAAAGTTGGAATCCTAATTTTTATTCAGAGACCTTTGTGGTTTGGATCTATTCATGTAGCTTATAGAAGGCAAGTTCAAAACAGCTGAAGGCAAGTTCAGAACAGCATTCCAGTTGAAACTGGAATGTATCTGGGAATAACAAAAAGTTAAAAGTCGTTCTGCGTGAAACTAAGGGAGAAGATGAAAACTCTGTCTCTTACATCTGTATCAGGGATATGCTGAAACACACAAAGAAGATATTTATCCCATTCTTAGAAATGCAGAATAAAGGTGTTTCCTTGAGACTGGGAAACAAAACCATTTGTCACAACTGTTATTCTCCTCATATAAACACTTCTATTCTTAGCTGTTCCATTTTACTGCATCTTTGTACTACCATAAAAGAAACATTTCTTTCTATGGTAACTGTACAATAGCAAGTACAGTGTATATCAGACAAATTCCAGAGGCTGCAGTTCATCAATATTTAAATCTTGTTACCACAAAGACAATAGCACAGAACTTGTATGCTAAGAAGTCTGCACTAATTTATGGACATACTAATTGCATAAAGATCTATGGTGAACATAATTGTAGGGCATATGCAGATGCCCCATGAACTGTGTAAAGAAATTGGTATCTCCATGACTGTTTGTCCAGTGACCACAGAGTTTATCTACAGGGCCACTGACCTTCCTCCATGAGGCCATAAACTCCTTTGCAAAAAACAGACATACACAGAATTAAATATCACAAGACTTAATGTGGATGTTTAGGCCTTCTGAAAGACTGAGATATTCTCCTAGGAAGTGCATTTTTATGTCAAAGAGGAAGGGCAATATTAGCTACTAACACATGGGCTTTTTCCCATGTGAATCCTTCAGTCAATAATGACACCCATGGACATGGACTCTGGTCTGGCAAAGATTCCTACAACCTCCTAATGAGCCATAAATCAATGAGAAAGAAACTGCTGCACACAACATGAGTGAGTGCCTAGACTGATCATCTGACTCATTTTCCTTCCCACCCGAAACATAACCTAAATAGTATGCATTTCTTCCCTCATTTTAAATAATTCAAGTATGACTAATGGGAAAGTTTAAGAGTTGCTTTGACAAATTTTGTATGGGTATCTTTCTTCTCCCTACATTGAGTGGCCTTCTCTTCCTTTTTGAAATGCATTTTGCTTCAGGGGAGAAGAAGGCATCTAGCAAGGACTACAGCCTGACAAAGAGTCAGGGTGAGTTTGAAAAAGTATGCTTGTATATAAACCTATGGTATCACAGTTATCAAATAACCTGGTCTCCCAAGAAAATCCTTGCAATGTGGCTAGCTGAGCAAAGCTGACTGAGATGCTTAATCTGGGAAAAGCATCAAACAGAGACATGACAAATTTTTGGATTTTTTTAACGTAATAGGAGTAGTATAGAGGGGCTGTGTTCTATGTTGGATTGTATTTGGATGCAAGGACAGGCAGCAGAAGTTCTTAATGAAAACAGTATTTTCTTCATAAAAGAATGAAAGCAATATGCAATTTTTTTAACAGCCTAATCTCGCAGTATTTTTCCAAAGAAAATTTGAATTTTTAATTATGAAATACTTCAATATTACAAGATAAAGATTGTAACTGTTCTTTGCTTCAAAGACCAATAGTTTTGATCATGATTTTGTCATAAGCATTGGTGTAATTAGTTTTTTTCAGATATCCTTATTTTTCAGAATAATAAGATTACTTGAGAATGTAATTTTTTAGTGTCTCTCTCCTTTTTACATTTTTTTTTGATCATGAATATACTTTGGAATTATATATTGGAGAGACTAGTTTGTAAATGTAACCTCTTCTGACTCTGAAAGAAGGTAGCGAATACAGAGAAAAAAACAAATTTAAATCCTTATTTTTTTAAATATTGTGCTTTATATAAAATTTGTTGTCTTGATTGCCTCTCATTGCACTGGATTTTTTATATAGCTTGAATTTATGTTAGCCAAGTGAGACCTCATGTGTCAGTGTGAGCATTTAACAAACAGGTGTCATTAACTGATTCCATCTGACCTATTATTACCATTCAGGCAACTGGGTCTTGCTGGCAAGTTCAAGGATAATCACTAACTGGAATTTTAGAGAAAGTTTGTTTTTGTGCTCTGTTACACAGGAGGAGTCTTCTCAAAGCCACTTTAAATATTCTTCTAGAAGAATGAACATGCATATGTAGACAGTGGGTCAAACACAGGGAAAAGCTCCAGGAAAACATGCTGTGTTCGTGTTACTCAGAGTATATTTTAAGAAAAGAGTCTCAAAAGTATGAAAGGAAAACTGCATTGAGTCTTGGAGCTAAGAATCTATTTCTCCTCTAACTACAGTCAAAGGGTATGAAAAATTAGTCATTGCTAAATCTTGTTTGGATGACATCTGCTTATTTAGAAGAATAATCCTCCTTCATTTGAAAGTATTTACAGGTGCGAGTATTTACAAATATTTCTCCAAAGTCTTAGCTAGACTGTTAAATGAAGAAGCAAAATAATTTGGATTGCTTTGCTCCACTGTATAATATATTGCTCAGCATAAGTAATGAAGAGTGATCAATTCAATAAACATAGACACAAGAATCTAATAAAATGGATCCTGACAAACAACAGTAAATTACACAGAAATGTTCATATATGGAATTGCTATAGATTTTTTTGGCAAATTCTATTCCAGATGAGTCTAGTGATCTGAAAGGGTTAGTAACTGATATTCATCTTATTATAAATAAAAATTAAGAGGGCTTCAAAAAGACACACTTACCAACTTTTTTTCCCATTCCTTATTAAGATCATCCACATAGGAGAGAACAAAATCAATTCTCCTGACACCATCCCTGAAGAAAATAGAATCTTTGCTTTGATGTCTTTTATCAATCTGTAGAAAATACAAGCATATGAATAAAAGAAAAAGCACTGCTGCTTCTCTAAAATATCACAAAAGGCAAAGAAGTTCCCCCATATTAACACAGTTCTTCAGTTTCTTTACAGCTGAAGATGTATTTGGGCATGTTTTACCAAGGGCTACATCTAGTTTAAGTAATTTCAAAATTAACTGCATATGTCCACAAGCATTACATGTAAATAACTGGTACAGGAAAAATAAATATATATATATGTTAGTGTAGCAATACTTGTGAATACTTGAAGCAGGTAGCAAAATGTAAACTCCATGCATTTTCCTCTACATAACAACATTCACTACATCAATCACCACAGAGACATATGTCCCAGCAATGACCATACATAAATATAGCTCACAAAAATACAGAGGTGATGTTTCAACATTGAGTATTTACTTTCATGGGGAAAAATACACCTAATAAAAGATATCAATGTAACAGGGTAATTAGTATTCCAATTGATCTATTAAAGGTCATATTTTAATTTCCCAACATGCTAGAATGTCCTAGTAACAACATCCACCTTTTTCACTAGCAGGCCACAGTAATTAATGTTAGGCAAATAAAAGCCTGTGACCCCACTCTCCTAGGGAAGTTAACTCATTAGGTAATATTGTTTGTTATCATACCAATATTCAGCTCTATCAAATCACATACAAGACATACAGCAAAGTGCTTTCCAAGGAAGTGAATATTCTAGTTTAAATGTATCTCTGTGCTGAGGAAGGTTGTTGTTACTTTTTCAACCTATCAGCAAAAGTGTATTTGTATAGGGCTGAATTGGGGTTTTATTTTATTCGAGTAGGAACAAAACAGAGTATTATGTCTCTATTTTTTCCCTCTCATACCATGCAAGGAAGCATGTGTTCCCTGAGAAAGCACAGGATATTTATTTGTAACTGTGAACCTTGCTACCAGTTAACAGAAGGCGCCACACAGTGAAGCATGTTATTACTGCAGCATCCAAACCACTTGCAATAGCACTGATCACTGCTTTACCCTGAGACGTCGCTTCAGGAACAGATTATACTTCCTTCCACTCTGCTGGAATAACCAACAAGTAGTTAGCAGGCCCACTGTTTCTCTCCAAGAACGAACTGCTTCAAGCACGTACACCCCAACTACAGTGAGCAAGAAATCCATGTCCTTTAAAGCTAGGAAAAGCCTCCAAACATCAGAAAAACACAAGCATCCACAAATAATATGACTATCATGTCTTTTTTATTAAAGGCAAAGCTGGGTTGGAAACCCATTTGGACAGTAAAAATGTTTTAAGACAATGATTTCTATAATACTACTTGCTATCATTTGGATACTTCAGCAGATTTTAAAAAGAGTAGTCAGAAAGTGGTTTTGAGTGTAGAGCAAAGGTACCAAAACACTGGCTCATGCATAGTGCACGCATGTTTCTGTAATGCTCGTGTTTGGTTGGACCAACTGGGACATAAAACAACAAATGGCAAGCATGTAATTCCAGAGCTGACAAAATTACAAGCAATAATAGCCACATAATTCATGTGTTTATCTTTAAATAGGCTGAAAATAAATAAAAATAATTGAAAATCCTATTGGTGCACAACTTTATGCATCTTCATTAGACACACTAGTAACTGCTGAAATTAGACACTTGAAGCAGCCATGCATTATCGAGAACTCCTGTGTTCTGATCCTAGCCCTTGGGGAGGTACAAAACTCCGTTACAAATCAATGCAGCACAAAAAAAGCTAAAAGAAATTATTTCCTGAAAATGCTGCCATCTGTTCTTTGCCTTTCCTCTTCAGCAATTCTGTTAAGGTTTTAATATATTTCTTGAGAAATAGCTACAGCAGATCAATTAGACTACTTTGTATGGCTGAAATCAGGACAGCTACCTCAGAAATGCTTTTGCTTCCAAATGCAGAACATCATCTTTCATGATTAAATGGTTCACAAAAATCATGGAATCCAAAAGCCAAAAAGAAAAAGCATTTTTCTATTCTATTTTTACTTAGAGGTTTAGGTCTTTCTTTGCAAATATAATTGCAACTACATGCAAACTGCAAGTTCAGATACTAAGTTAATCAAGTTAAAACAGTGCATAGAACCACGCTAACATCTGTATAGAATCAACAGTACTGTAATTATTCAGCATTACAATAAGTAAACCCCAAAGTGCATTCTAACAACTTACAATGTTAGCAATTGTCCCAACCACTGATTTAAAAAAGACAGTGACTTCACAAGCACAGAAATTGTTCTAGTGCACTAAATTCATATACACAAAGAAGAAATAAAACAATAAGCAATATTTACTTCAAAAAAAAAAAAAAAAAAGCTCCTGCCAAAAGAGCACCCCAAATTGTTTGGGTTGCATAGTTATAATTAGATTATTCAATACAACTGAAGAAGTATTTTATCTTTACTGCCATCAAAATTTGGTCGTTTTCTAAGATGTATCAGAATCCTCAGCAATTAAAGGTCTGACTACCAATTTAAAAAGATGCAGTAGTCATTGTCAGATCTCCTTTTAGAAGGGGAATACTTATCACTTCTTTCTCTTTCTGGGGATTATCCTTTGAGACATAGGATTATTCATTGTGGATAGTGACAGGCCTGCTTATTAACCCATAAATTATTCCTTTCCATTTTGCTGCATTTGGATTTCACAAGGAGAACAAGATCAGTCTTGCACATTCACGAAAGTTTGTGCATACATGTGTGCCTACAAATTTAATGTATATAAAAAGTTTGTAATTTGCATTGATTCTATCAGTGAATCATTAAACATCTGTACATCTTATTTCTTAACAGCTCTTTCAAGAACAGCATAAATGCAGTTAGTGATCCTCAACAACCTGCACTCATTAAATGAAGGTACACCTCATCACAGAAAACATTCTGAAATGTCTTCTTCCTGCAATACAAGTAACCAAATTAAAACTTCCCAAAACAGTACAGATAGCAAGCTGAAGCTTTTTACTCATTAAGTTACACCCAGTGCGGAACTACAGAAGAGATGGGGCCCTGAGGCATATGGTGAAAACTCCAGAAGCAACAACCACAAGTCATAACAGGAGAAATTCCTACTGGATGAGAGGCTGTGGTTGAGTGGGGATGGGTACAACAGAGTGTACTGCTAATCTCCATCCTCAGAGATAACACAGCCTGATTATGCTAGGCCAGGACTGATCTGCACTGACTGTGCAACCTGATCTACGTTTGAAGCCAGCACTGCCTTGAGTAGGAGGTCAGCCATCCAGAGGTCCCCTCCAATCCAAGTTCACTGTAGGATCCTATGCAATCACATTACTGCAAACATTCAGCATTTACCACGGCTTTCAAAATGTCAAATAAATCCATCAACTACAAAGCAAGTTCCAAAACCCACCTGTTCAAAACACAAACAATGCCCTCCTGTTATCCTGTAATAGCTTTCCAGACTCATTAGTCTAGTTATCTCTCTAAGAACTGTGACCACTCAGCTTGCAGACACATGTGCTAATTGAATGCTGTAATGGTCTATCATGAAGAGATAACTTTTTTTTTTCATGTGGCTTAAGTGCAAACTAACAGGATTCATATGGTATTCTATCAAGAGTTATAGTTATTCTATATTTGATGCTTTCTCTCTAGACACCCAGTAGAGGCTGGAGTATTGGACCATGTCCAACCAAACAACCCTCCAAGTACCTAGGCTTGCAATACTCACCTCAGACACAATCCAAAGCCCTGCAGTAGGAAACCCTGACTCAACAGGACAGGTGACAGGAGAGACCAAGATGTCAGCAAGGAAACAAAGCACAGCTCAAGATGAAGTAAGAATGTAAGAGCCCATGGTCCGTTCTGCCCAGACTGGCTTGGGCACGGTGTGTAAATGCTGGCTGGCAACCCCACATGACATCCAGATCCACCTAGACTTGCCATTCAGCGCTGCTGAATGCTTGCTGAGGAGTCCTTGGCCGCCCCACTCCACAGGTGCCTCTGAGACACTTCTCCAGGGCCAAGGCAAACAGTCGGGCACAGGGAGCTGGAGAGGTAAAGCAGCTGCTGGAAGTGGCAGTAACCACCAACACTGGCACAGAGAGTGCTTCAGAGGAACGACTGCGGGCTGAAGCTGAGCCACAGGCACCGTTCTAAATGCCTCTGTGGCCTCACTTGCCCCCCTGGCACACTGACAGTGGGCCTTGGGCAGTGTGCGCAGCGACCCATGATGGGTTAGTGATATTACAGAACCCAAAACACAAAGATGCTTTGCAGATTATACCTGAATTATTTAATCCGGTGTGTTTTTATAGGACTTTGAGGGATTTCTATTTCTGGTTATCCATCCAACAGGAAATGTATCCTTTCAGGTCACTTAGCACAGCCCTCACCTTGGCAGGAGCTTCCTCCAAATACACTCTGCTACTAAATATCCCAGCCCGCTCTATGCACACACCTCAAAGACAGGGAAACTTGTCCTAGAACAATACTTTTCGCATTATTATTCAGCCAGAAAACTGCAAGTTCCTTATGTTCAGAAACACCCTTCCCAAATCCAGTGCCTCGGACCTTAAGGTTTCCCAAGTGTCCAACCCCACAGAGCGGGGACTGCAGGTTGACCAGAGCACCCTTCCCCTTCTGCTTTTGTATCTTGTATCTTTTTTGTGGGAAGGTGGCTTAGAGCAGCATTTTCAGTAACAAAGCAGTAACCAATACCAAGTAGAGATGAAGGAACCCATTAGTTCCATTAATTGCAGCACAGGGAAGCACCTCTGGCTGTGACTAACAAGAAAGACTAAATGTTATATTAATACCATGGAATGGTTTTTATGATCCCCCATCAGCATATCAAGGAATTACATTATCATAGTTGTACATTACCAGGCAAAAAAACTACCTGAAACTACAGCATTAAACTGATTTATAACATTTTGCTGGCTTAAAAGACACAGTCTGCAAACAAAATATTTATTTTATTAACTGCATACCTTTGATAATCACACAGCAAGTTAGATGTAAAACAGACAGTGTAAAAACCCCAAAGAACTACATTAAAACACAACTAGGTAATTTATGAATTAGCAATCTATGGTAGAAAAACTTTCAGAATACAAAAATGGACAAAAATATAAGGCTTGAAAGCTGAATCAAAATACAAGAAATGTCTCCATAACTGAAAGGGTAGGAAACATTCAATGACTTAAAAACAAAGTTATCACCTTCACTTAGATCCCCAGTTTGCATGGAATATTTCTATACTCCTCCTTTTCACTGAATTAAAACATGCTACAGGAAAAACACATGGCTTTAAGTGCTGCTATGCTGAATATTAATATATATATTTATACAAATATATGAACTTAAACATAACTTTATAAATATATATCTAAGTAATAGAAATATATTTCCAAAAGTAAAATGTTCCTGGAAATACATTTACAGAACATACACAAATATACAGGTAACTCTCCTGAAAATCAAAATGGCATATTTCTGTTCCCACTTTACCAGAGACCCTTCCCATGAAGTCCTCATCATTATTCTTCCTTGAAGGAATCTATGCAACTGAAGAGCTTACTCACTTTGAAGACATGTATTAACACTCTTAACACCACCCATCCCAATTTCCAGTTATACTTCATGCAGGCTATAAGGTTGAGTACAAAACTATAGCCTTTCCCATTCAAAGAAACACAAAATCCCATGTATTTCTTGTAGCTAAAACTTGCTACATGATGCTTTTTTCACCTTCACTCATGTTTCAATTCTGAACCACATTAAAATCTGAAAGCTTGAAAACATGCATTTCAAAGCACTTTAAGACACCAAGGTATTTGCACTGAAATATAAATGCACATAAAAAGCCTCTCAGGATAAAAGAATACATTAAACAAGAACAGAACCAAGAAAAATAAAAAGTAAGCTAGGAGAGCGTACGTGTTAATGGAAGACACCAGAGCCCAAAGTGAGCAAGCAGACAGTTTTAATACACCTCAGCATGTACTTCTTCAGTTATTTTAAACAACTTTTTTACTTTTTCTCCATAAAACAATAAAGATTATTTTAAGTTTTCTGATATATTTGAGAATTTATATAGTTATCTTGTCTGTGAATTTCAGTAAGTGGCTATCCTGAGCCTTTCCTTATTATTTACTACAATAAAAAAGAGAGGCAATATATTTCAAATGATGTCAATGTTTGTTTCTTGCTCTTTAAAACATTTTAAAGTATCATGCTGACTCACAGAACCCTCAGGCCATCATGATAAAAAGGAATCCCACGTTTGTTAATAACACCAGAGTCAGAATACATCCTATATCCCATCAAACCAAAACAATGATAAAAAAAGCAAACTTTCCAGTTTTCTCCACCAATCTCAACTTTTCAATTTTGTCTATTATCCTTCTGATTTATTTGAATTTATCTCTTAAGTCATCTCTAGGAATAAAAGCAAAACCACGTTCATTTTTATCAACTAGAAAAAACTGGTTTTAGAAGGATGGCATCCTTGAAACTGGAAAATTTTCTGGTGAGGGACGTTTTGGCATACTGTAAGAGAAGACACCACACAAATTCATGCAAGGAAGCATGAATACTTCTTACTGCTTACCACTTGATGTTCAGGGATGAGTAAAGTAGTCTCAGTGCTGTTTAGGCCCTGCCAGTGGCATCACGGGAAAAACAATGTCGTTAGCAATGATGCAAAGGCTAATTCAGATTTAAAAGTCAAGGCTAATTCAGAAGAAACAGTGTGGTTCCTGGTGTAAGTTGCTGAAAAGCTCTTCTAAGTGATACGCGTGCTTTCAGTCGAGATAGAGCTTAAACCAACCTCTGTTCTGCAGGGCAGGTTGGTCTCTAGCCTACAGTACCAACTTTTACATGGTCCATACTGATTTTTAAGCAGTAATAATTGCAATTTTTGATAAGAGTTAAGCAGTGTTTCTCATAATTTCCATTAGAAAAAATACAGGCTAAACAAGTTGGTACAGATTACCATTTATAAACTGAAGAACAACTGTTAATAGTACTCTTATTTATTTTGATCCCAAAGAGAGAAAATGTACACAGCATAGACGACTGGGCATTCAAAAAAAAAAAAAAAGTGCTGCCCCTTACTTGGCTATTTTTTAACTACAAACTGCAATTATACAGTGTACACTGAAAGGAAACAAATGCAGTGAGAGAAATCCTTAATCTCACAGTGTACACAAGGTAAATTGGTACCAGTAATTGCAGTTATACCTAATGAGACCAGTAAGGGCTTCCCAGCTTCCAGTTCTGATCCGCACCCAGTGAGGCCCTACCCTAATTTTAATTGCACAAGAGCTGGGGGCTCATTGTTTTCCTGTATGTTAATGTGGAGGTTGCTGCAACATCCTCAGGCCAGACTCCACACAGGTGTGACAGACAGGAACACCAAGAGCAGATCCTCTGCAGAGCACAGCCATCCTACACACATGGCCATCAGCTCTCTGGGGTCCTGGCCCACCACTGTGGCCTTGCAGCAGTGATGGGTTTTGAGATCAGCTGCTGCTATTGGAATGAATAATGGCTTAGAATACCTCAGCAGTTTCTCTGTATCTAATTCTGTTAGTCAATATCTTACCACACTTCTGTCTTGCTTTTGTGTGCTTTGAATATAAACCACAGACACATTTAAATAGTGCAACCAAACACTGCAAGTCCATTATGAAAACGCCAATAGCTCTCTGTGGAATTAAATTAACTTTCAATAGAAGCAGAATACTAACAGCATTTTATTATTATTGTTTAACCATTTACTGGTTTAGAGTTGTAAAATTTCAGAAAGTTTATTACCCCAAATCCAATTTTCATAAATTACTCTCTATAATTTTTTAAATAATATTTTTCACTTTTATTACAATTTTTCTTGCAAGAAATCACTAAGGTCCATTCCTGTCCTGGTTACACATCAAGTAATACATACACACATCTTTACATTCTTTTTGAATGATGCCATGTCTGGGTATTTGCTTATCTAATTAAGTCAAAAATGTCCTCTTCAGAATGCAGTAAAATAAACAGAAAGATTGATCTGGTTTTTGGCAAGGAATCCCCCGAGAAATAGTGCAACTATAAATAGCTGCACTGTGCTCTTACCGTAAGATAGTCTGAACTGGGTTTACAGGTCTAATCCTCCTGTCACTGATGCTACTGGAAAAATTTGCACTCTAGTAGAGAACTAAGGGCTGAGACACTTCAGTGGGAAGATTTTCTCCAATTATACACCATAAATACTTGCCATGGAAAGCACTGTACAAACTTAACACCAATGAAAGCACAGCCTTGCTTTTCAATGCTGCCCTACAGCTCCTGACCTCTCCACTGCACACATTCCCCTCCATCCACCCTGGTACCCTTCCATCTGCTTTTACCCAGCCTCTCCATCCCCTACTCCTCCCACCCACTGCTCACCACCTCCTCCATGGATAGATGGAAATACAGGCTTTAGCCACCCACAGGTCCTTACTGCCCACACTGCTTCACTCACAGACATAATTTTACTACATCTAGTGAAACACAAAGCTGTAAGGTGAAGACACACAGCTGGCAAAGGCCTTTGTACTTTCCTATGCATTCTCTTAAATGCTTTCCTGTTAGTCATGGGATCTTACCCTGCTCAGTATAACAGTCAGAAATTAATTAGCTCAAGTAATTAGGATTAACTATTTTTAAACTGGTGCTCATACCTGCTCCTGCACATTTCAAGCACTCTAATAGAAACACACTGCTTTTTCATGATATGCCAAAGTCTGTGTACAGCACAAAGGAGCTCCAGCATTGGTAACACATGAAATGCAAAACAAGAATCAACCCAAATAATCCAACTTTGTTGAGATGAAAACGGAGAAGGTTGGCAGTGGTGGCAGCAGTGTTGGGCTGGTCCCTCTCACTCTGGAATCCACTCTCTTAAGTCTTTAATGCACTCTGGCTCTCCCCAAAATAACCCTCATGTGTTTCTGTTAGACTTGGAAGAAGTATTTTTTTACTTCTTTCTAGATTTTGAAACCAATTTGGTCCATCTTTGCAATATTAACAATGGTATTTTATGTTTCTCTACTTGAAGATCCACCAGTCTGAATTGAAAAATGAACAAGTATGAAAAGTAATGCACAATGTCACGGTGTTTCTTCAGGAAAAAAAACCTCAACCAATTAATTTGGAACACCTGCAGCACCAGCTGCTCTGAAAAAAAGACAACCTATGAGTCAAGCAGTAATTGTGGTAAAAATGCACTGCTTTAATAAATTTACTAATTTACTTCTGCTAACCTGGCTTAAATAAAGACAGCTTGTTCACGGATTTTCTCATGATCTAGTTACATTATGGAAAATCCTGATTAACAGGAACTTTTAGTGAGTATTTTCTTGGTGTGAAGTTAATAGAAAGGTAAAAATTTAATGTATAACTGTGCAAAATCAATTCCTATCTCCTTACAGGTAGAATAGGGCACCGTTCCTGCAGTCTTACTCAAGACAGTAGTGCAATCTCCTGTCTTGTATGAGGCAGAGTCCACATGCATACCAAGCAAACATCTCAAATTACTTTGTACTTCTTAACTGGAATAACAAGTAGCCCTCTGTATAGATGGACCTCTACAGATGTTGATAAACTACAATCTGGTGATTCAATTTTGCACAAAAGCTGTACTAATTTTACATTTATCCCATCTGAATGGCCTGAACTTTTACTATTAGAAAATAGTAAATTCAAATTTTTAACCTTTCCTCCAATCTTGAAATAACTGAGTGATCTTCTTTCCTCTTAGGCACAGGAACTCTATTTTGTCAGTGTATTTCATCTTCATTTACTTATTAAGCTGAACAACTAATTACAATCCCTGAGCAGACACACCATCGTATATTTTTCTAGTGTGCTTTCTGCACAAATAGAAAGCACAGAGGGGAAAAAAGTTTCTCAGGTTTTATTTCATTCATCTTCCAATTTGCTTGAAAGGATTTCAGAGGCACTCATGTATTTCTTGGAATAAGAACTCCATAAAGACTGATTCAGGTAGATTCTATGCAGGGATTCACTGAAGACAGTTGCCCATCCCTAACAGAAGTGGCTGTCTATGTATTACTGATTTAACAAGGACATAATTTGAAGCAGCCCCCATTGCAGCAATTATTTGAAAATACCCCCATTATATCCTTTTTTTTCTCCCCCTTCTCCAGTCTGCTGTTTGTGGAAAACATCTCCTTGCCTCCCTGCATGACAAAGCATCCCGAAATTATTTATGCTGTAAGTTTTGGAATATGAAAAGCTGATGAAGTCCAAGTGATCTTATTTCTTTTGGTCCTGTGGGAGATTTAAGAATAAGAAAAATTAGACTCAAGAAGAAGCAGTTTAAAAAAATGGAAAAAATCCAAGGTGAAATAGGCAAGAATGCAAAATCATGAAAGACCACATGCACCACTTATTAGTGCTCCAATGCTTTTTGAGTCCTGGACTTCGTCCAACTTTTGTATATATGCTGGCAGGCTTCACTACAAACTGTTCTTCACTTTTTGTTTTACTTGCATCATTCCTTATATCCAAATCACATATTCCTTTGCAGATTACACAAGAAAGAAAGAAAGAAAAAAACAACCGACGACTGAATTATGGGTGGGTAATGTTTCTGCTCTCCACATTAAATCTAGATTTTTTTTTCCCCTCCTCTGTTGCTAAATCAACAATGAGGCCTTAGCTTTTTTTCTGTGCTGCTGAACAGAAGCATACTGTTGCTGGATGTTATATTTCTTCTCTTCTAAAAGAAAAGACAGCCTGAGCATAATGAAGTAGTGACCTGAATGGAAGTTCATGTAACTCTTTCCCAATGCTTTTTTTAATTAATTCCATTTCTGTTTTAAAATTTCTTGACTTAAATTGGTTTACGAATTCCAAACGTTCATGTTTTTTAACTGCAGAAACATTGTTAAGTGACAAGAAAATTACCAGCCTATCATAGAGGTAAAATCATTTAATAGAGAAATGTGCTACCTGTCAAGCCAAGAACAAAGCATATTGACCTGAGCTCAGAAGGGCCTTGGTGAAAGGAGGAGAAACCATGCTGGGATAGAAGATCCTGCTGAATTCCTACAGAATGCATCAAGGAGGTTAAAGGCAGCCTAGCAAAGAACTGAATGAAAAGAAATTCTTCCAGTTTAAACAGAAGACAACTGAAGCTGTAACAACACACGAAGACAAAAGATTAGCATTATATGAAAAAAAAAACCCATAAATATCAGGGGCTATCTTACTATTGCAAATAATAGAAGAACTTTTAAATATAGACTTAACCTGAATTCTAGGACATTAATCATCAAGAACTAAGCCTCTCATGGCTGGTAAGAGTGTGAATCTGGGCAAGAAGATCAAGAGTAACTGTAACTTTATGTCAGGCTAACGCATGGAAAGCAAAAATCGGATAAATGACAATGTGTTAGGGTTCATTGGGTAGGCCAGGGCAAAGCACAGAAAAGTACTAATTTAAATGTAAGCAAACATCAGATAACCACCTGATTTGCAGGAACAAACTAAGGCCAAACAAGCTATCTCAGAGGGAACAAGGATAACAACAAAACCCCCAAGTTACCAACTACTTACTGATATTACTAATGACCATCACAATACTTTGTGATCTTTAATAACAAAGTATAAAGAAAAATAATTATGTAAGGAAACATGTAAGTAGAGAATAAGAGAAAAGGCTGCATGAAGTTACCAAGGAGAGATTTTTGAGAGGATAACCAGATAAATTTTTCCAAGACATGAATGTGAAGATCAAAGCCTCCTCCTTTCCCACCCCATCATGAATCTTTCATCCTTCAAACAAGGTTCAAATCCCATTTCCCTACATATAGGACACATGTTGCACTCTTTCTCCCATGCTTCCTGCCTTTTCATATGTCAAAAAGTCAGGAACTGACTTTTTCCAAGCTTTGGTGAAATAGGTCATCTCCATCCACTCAGAGACTCTAGTAAGTAGCTCAGAATCAGCTTATCATGCTATGATGGTCATTATTCAGTGAAGCATTTGATATGGCCGTTCACTGAAAATCTTCCTGGAGAAAAAGATGATTACAACTCCTACAACAGAAAGGAATAGGGTGAACATATGAACAAGTTTTAAAATGGAACTGGTAAATTTATTAAAACATTGGGATGATATGGCTGAATGTTCTAAGAAGACAAAGATCTGTGTAATCTAGGAAGCCCTTCTGAGTTCTGTCTTTGTGTGATCATCTCCAGATTTTGTCCTCAGAAGATGCTGAGGACATGTTTTACTTTTAAGAAGCTCAGCAGAACAGCTGCAGTTTTTCAACACTCAATTCAACGGACATAATTTTTGATCAGTGCTCATGGCCAGTATGAGACAACAGAACAGCTGTTTCTTTTCCTGTCTAAAACTTCCTACATTCCTCTAAGCATGTAACAACAATAAAGAAATCAGACAATAGGAATGAATGTAAAATACCAATGTAAAGATGACGTATTTTCAATATTTATTTTGAACCAGTTTCTCAACTGAATACTGGCCACACTGATACCTCTTCAAGACACTGTGTACTGTACATATTAACCAATGAGGCATCGTGAAAAAATTTATAGCTGATGATGCTTTTCATGTTGCACATAACAAGGTACTCTAGTAACTCAAATCTTCCTTTGCTTTCTCATGAATCTTGCTGCACTGTCACAAGGCTCCCAGAGCCATGTAACTCTAGCGTGCCTTGACTTCCCCAGCAAGACAGCAATGTGATACGCAGCACAAAACAAAGTACCTGGTTTGTGCAGAAACAGTATGTTTTTCCAACTGTCAAAACATTTAAAGACCATATGATTCGCATTTCAAGACTGATACAGGAAACACCATTAAGCTCATACTGTTTTCTACCAATACTGTGTTGTAGCACTAACACTGGTAAGTCTCTTCTGAGACTCAGTGAGTGTCATGTCATGTTCATGGCTTTGCTCTTTCAAAACAATACAGGAAGAAAATGTTTACATGGATAAAAAGGAGGTATAAGACAATCTAATTAGTTTTGAAAACTAATTGTCTTTTTCACAACAACTATTCTTCCCTCCCACCAAGTAGGACGTTAACTAACACCATTTCTACTGTACCTTACCTCAGAGCTGCTTGGGATTTCTGATCCTGCAGTTGAAATAGTTTCAGGTCCATTGCATTCTTCCCCTAAGGAACATTGAAAAAGAGATTCAAATAAATACATCCCTTTTTTAAAAATATTGTTGTATCTGAAAATGATGTGGACCTTGAAGGCATGGAATTATGAACAAGTAAAGGATGGAAAATAATACTCATAATACATAAAATCTTCAAGAATGCTTGAGAAAAAATGCTGCAAGACACAATATACTCAGTCTGTACTACCTTGGTGTAACCTTGCATTCACAGAAACGTATCTTTAACTGTGACAGAAAAAAAAAATCTGTTCTCATCACTTACCTTTCTTGCCTCAAATATCTGCTAGGTCTAAGAGGCTTTCAACTCAGAGTTTTGCTGCCTTAGTTATGCAAGTCCAATTACCTGTGGAAGTGTTTGCTAGAGATCAAATTAGGGTGTGTTTTTCTGCTAAGGAATCAATGATGCATAACCTCAAGATTACAAATACCCGTGTAAGGAAGGTATGACAACAGGATCAAGAATAGTAAAATGAACTTTATTACTTATCTTCTTGTTCAAAAAACAAACAAACAAAGCCTAAAAAAAACCCAGCTCCAAAACAACAACTGATAAAATAAACTAAACAAAAAAACCTGCCTGCATTTTAACAACAGTAGTGAATTCCAACATGACTTTCCCACAAATACAATCGTTTCACCAAAGACACTATTACTAAAATGTTAATGCTAAAGGGAAAATCCTATTCAGTACCTTCATAATCTTAAATTGGATCAAGACACTGGCTGGGTTTGTGCCTCTGAATTTACACTGTCACCAGTTTCCTATGGAGAACAACTCTGAGCCCATAAGCTAGGCTCCTGCTCCAAGAAGGTTTTTGTAAACAACCATCTCTGCTGATTAGGCAGACCAGTCTCTTCAATCAGGCAACTAAATCACTCCACTGGAAAAGGATAAGCAGTTTTGAAAATAGCTGATCAAAATCTAGACCGTGTCTAGAAATACCGAAAAATGGTGTCTCTCTCTTTCAGAAAAGAGGATTCATCTTACTTCTTTCTCCATTAAGGAAGCATTGATGAGTATAGCTTAGACTGGACAGACTTACACTGGACCACTGTCAAGACAACTACAGTTACATTATTTCTGCCAATAAAACAAGCCTGCTTTTCTTTTTGTAACCTGCAAATATTTGATGTCAAAATTGCATCCAGGCAGGATATAAAGTGGTTCTTCAAAAATACAATCATAAGCTACTTAAGTACAGCTTGAGAGCATTTTGTTTCCTACATTTTTTTTTCTCCTTCAAAGTTCACTTACAGAAAATGGTCTCTGCAATTTTTAACTATACATATGATATGATGAGAAACCAAGCAATGGTATGCAAAATACAACAAATACGTTTCTGAATGCCAAGACAGTTAACACTGTTGCATGCTATTCTGCTAAAGCAAACTATACCTGGAAAAGCTGTATTAGGAGATACAATCTGAACACCAGGGTAAAGAATGGGAGCATCCCTACTACGCTCTGCTACCTGTGCTGTCTAAAGCCCTGGGAGGCAGGTGGCTACTGCAGACTTGGCCAAAGGTACCAGCCCAGGAGCAGAAACCCAGATATTTTGTCACACAACTCTCCTATTCCAGGCCAGAAACAGGAAAACTCTATTTTCTACACTGCTGAGCGAACTTGAACAGATTCAATGGCCTATAACAGCCTTGGGGGGTGAGGGGGTGGTGGTTCTGGATTTTATCCTCTCTGTAATTGTGAAAGTCTAACCTCAGAACAAATGTAATTGAGAGTTCCACATTTTAAGCACTTTCCCAGTACCACAGCTGATTACTTATGCAACTTGTGGAAGGAAATCCTCTTGAAAAATCTGTTCCAGTGGAATAAACATGAATAACCCTAGGGCAGCAAGCAATAAAGTAAAAGTGAAAAGAGAACACAAAACATATATTAACTGAAAAGTGCAACATACTCAGTATGTCCACTCCTTGTAAAACATGTAATCAGATTCCTGAACATGAGCAGCACAAGCAATGCACACCCAAATCATGTAGGAAGGTGTAAAGAGGCCTCATCCCAAAACTGCACCAAGCACCGTGAGTCTAAATGCACAATTACATCTTAACCAGGAGAGCTGCCAACAGATAGCCAACAACTGACTTGCAAATCACCTTGCAAAAGGCCTGGCTCATATGTGATACCAGTGACTCACATAAACTGAAGTCTGATTTGCAAGGGGCTCCAAGCAGGAAAAAAAAAAAGCATAGAGGAAACAGAAAAAGGGAGGAAGGTAAAACACGGGTTAGTACAATACCTTCTGAATGTGACGGCTTGAACTTGGTGAGAATCGCAATGTCATCTTTGAAAGGAAAAAACACTTCAGTAAGAACCAGAAGTAAAATTCACTTTAACATGAACCCATTTCATAATTCTTCTCTATCCTTTACAATACAGCCACTATATAAAGCAAAAGAATAAGCCCTGGACACCAGACACTGTGACCTAGACAGAAAGCGTGGTGCAGGCTCCTCTTGGAACACCAACATTCACCTTTTTGTCCAGGCACCTTATTCAGCAACACAAACAAGGATGCCACTTTTCCTTATCAATGGCAGGGAGGACCATAACAGCTTCTACTAGTCAAGAAAATGCTTTTGAAATTCTTCATTAAATTACTGCTTCATATCTAAAAACGGGAGTAAAACAATAATATTCTGATAAAATTCCGTATTTAAGGATACGTCCTTGTTCTTCAACACTACATGCTTTTATGTATATAAACAGATCTAGAAATATCTGCACGCCAAAAACAACAAACAAGGACACTTACTAAATGAAGTGGCCCTTTATTATAAAATTTGTATAAATAGCAGAAACTCTTTGAAATATTTTTTGTTCAAAACTAACTCCAGTACAACTCCATGACTATTAAACCTCACTAAATTATTTTAGAAATGTAGCATTCTAGTATTTGTTCAAATCAATGGCCTTCATGGGAGTGCACATATCCTGCCCGAAAGAAATGCCTCTTTCCCAGTGTAACTGGTGTCTTCAACAGCCTTACAAATCTTCACACAGCTATTATGTGTAACTCCTTAAACACATGTGCCTTGGCAGTGCGCACGTTACTGTAAATAAGCAACCTTCCTATGGCCTATAATTCTGCGGTATGAGGCAACATATGCTGTCCCAAACTACACCCAACTGCAGGGCAACCGACTTAGAAACTTTTGGTATGCCACCCATAAGAATTACAGACCATTTCTACTTCAATTACAGACCCGAATGACGAGAACAACAGTAGCCCATAACACAAATGAACATTTGGCACTAAAGACTGAAGAATATAATCAAGATTGATTGAATCTCTTAAAATATAAGTAGTTTACTCACAAAACAGGTCCTTTCATTACTGTAATCTTATGATTTCTGTAACAAGCATAAAAAAATGGCTTCTTGTGCAATTAAACAATCAGAAATTCTACAATAATTCAAATTTGTTCACGGTGCCGAAATCACTTTGTTTTTCTTCATGGCAAAACTGATGAGTTAGGAAAAGGTAAAAGTACATGTGTTCAGCGCTATTGCAAAAAAGTAACAATGGCATTGTAAGTCAAGGCCTCCCACAGACTCTGTTTTCTGATAATAGCTGCAGGAACTGCAATTTCTCCGGGAGAAATGCAACCTGTCACAGGTCATGTCCTGGCCACAACAGTAGTGCCTCGACTAGGCAAGTAAAAGCCCAGGACAGACCTAACCACAGGACTTCTTACTCAACCGTTGGTGCACTTTGAAGAATGGTTTCAGCTTTGAAGAACGTTTTCAGCTTCCAGCACTCTCCTAGACGGAGAAGAAGCACACTCTGGAGGATACTGGAGTCTGGTCACCAAAACAGTATTATGGGGAAATATGCCTTGCTAGGGAGAGAAGGGATTTTAGCCATACAGGTGTGGCTGGACTGCGCCACTCACTTCCGAAAGCCAATGAAAAAATCCTTGGCTTTTATAATAACTAGCACAGTCACAGCCATGGATGCTCCAGCCCCTTTAACTGTACCTAACCTGCAATTTCCCTGGAAGATGACAATCCTTTTACTTCAGCACCCTCAGTAAGTCCAAGTCTGCTGGGAGATGGCAAAGAAAAAAACTTGGCTGATGATGCTGCACTTGAGGTACAGCTGGGCATGGTGCAGCTGGTGTGCAGATGCTGCTGTCTGGCACAGTTCACAGCAACTCTGCATCAGAAAACAGAGCAAGAGAAGGCTTTTACGTTTTCCTTTCTTCCAACTTCTATAACCCTGATTCATCTGCACCAAGTACAGCTCTTAACAGATTTGTTTATACCACTAAAAACATTTACATATGTAAATCGTGCTTCCAAAATCAGGTGGCAGATGAAGAGACATTTTTAGGGATCAAAATTTGTTTTGCTACCAAAACTAGAAAATCATCTGCATTTGCACATTTAAGACCTGTGATAGAGCAAAGGAAAAGCCACAGACAGGAATCTCATGCAGGTGTTGATAAGCTGCATTGTTTTGCAGCAGTAAGACAGTATTACTATTGATTCTGCTACTTCAGTATTGTTTCCAAAATTCTGCTTTCAATCATTTCCACAATTTTCTTAGACACAATAACAGCAGCCTTTTCAGCCAACAAAACCAAGCAAGGAGCTTTCAGACCATGGGCACTGCTCGACATATGTCTGACACACTGGCATATTAGTTTATACACATGCCTATCCCTAGAGCAAAGTTTTGATGGTCCAGGTAAAATGAAAACAAACAAACCAAGAAAAATCCTAACAAATCCTGAAACTTACACTGCAGTTGTTATGAAGTAGCTACTTTGTACTATGAAGAAAATTCCCAACATTCATCTTTAACATGCTATGAAAGAAAATGTTTTTCCTAGATGTCTTGAAGTTACCATCTTAATAAACCCCCTGACATTATTCGATGACCGGGCCTGGCCAACATGAAAGAGAAATGAGTCACTTCCTCCAAGTGAGCATCATAATGAATTGCAAGTGCTTCCATATATAAGGAAAGCAGCTTGACAATGACTTATCAACTAAACTTATGCACATACTGATCACATCCTCCAGAGCTGGATGGAGTTGCCACTGGGAACTGGAAACCCACTGAGCTGACTTGTAAGAAAGCAAGATAAGGTTACTACTCCAGCTGGTATTGTCTGAAGAGTAGTAACTGTGCTGCTGAGCCAAAGGTTCAATCCTAAGATGATGTCTGAAGTGGTGATGCATGCACTCACAGAGATGCTTCTAAAAATTCAAAACTATTTAACAATGAGAACATTCTCAGTGAATCCAAGAAAATCTATTGCAAATATTTTAAAAGAATCTTATTAGTCCCTTAAAAAGAAGAAGATTGTATTCAAGTATAGGCTGCTTCACTGACATATTCATTTTCTTCATGTGTCTTATTATTAAACAAGTACTTCCAGAGAAAAGGTATTTATCAACACATCAGAAGTAAAAGAATTTTACATAGGCATCAATACTTGGAAATCTGGTCCTAACAGTAAGAAAATCGCATTTAGCATTTGGAAAAAACACATAGTTCTAGTCCTAATCTCTAGTATAGTAACTGGGTATTTTAAATCAAAATGGGATGTTTACCTTCAGCTGCCTCCCTTTTAAAGAACCACAAAACCACCTCCCCTTTTGATTAAAAGCCACTGGGATAGCAAAAAAGGGAATACATTCAATAAAAAGAGAAGTTGTGCAAATCTGTTTTTAGCAAAAAAACCCACATAGTGTTGTAACAGAGAACTTGAATGGCATTTGAATGCAGTTCAGGTAATAACCATCACTATATTTTATGTACCAGCACAGGCAAGACTCAAAGCCTGCTGTGAGCATTCAGACCTCCCAGGTATCATTGTTCTGCAGAATGACACACATAAACTGATTAACAGGTTCAAATGCAGTTAAAAAAGAAAGCCCAGACTAGGAATAGATGGACCAAGTCAGGTATTTTTAAACTGCACAGCATTTACATGCATGCAAGTATGAGGGACTAGAATGCCAAATAAGTCTCAGCAGAACAGGATGGTAGGAACACCAGACTGCAGGAGCTCTGGCAAATCGTGAAGCACTAGGGCTGTGCTTGTTTGCCTTTAAGAGTATTTATATATTCGGGGCCGGATTTCATCAGCACTATCTGACTGCAGAGGCAAGCAAACAGCTCCAGCAATGGCCTTGCACATACGTGAAAGTGCCAGGTGCTCTTGCCTCTCCTTCAAGGTACAATGAAGAAAGAGGAACTGCAGGAATGTTTTTCATCACAGCCCAATGGAACCACCAGCACTTCAAGAAGTGTTAGGCACAAACTTGCTTTCCTAGTGTGTCCAGAGACACAATGAACACCTCACAGCATCATTCATTAATGCATTTCTCCAACTTCCACTGCAATCTCTGATGTAAACCCTTAGGCAACAGAGTCTCCAATTTCTTTCCACGTTTGCAATACACAAGCCTCCAAAACTAGTGGAGGGCCCAATGAACTATTCATTCTGTGCACACACATTACATTCCTACCCTTGTATGAGAGATCTTCTATAGATGTTGCAAATGAAAAGGGATACATAAACTAGGAAACTAATGATGCAAATATAGCAATATATATTTTTTTAAAATCATCTCAAGTTTACTGTCCTCTGGTGGTATTCCTCAGTTTCATGTTATCCAGACATTTAATTTCAAACCGCCAATTTAAATGGCAAATTTTTGCTCCTTCTGGTTCATTATGCTCTACCTCACTCAGTACTTTTCTGGTTATGCTTCCAATGAAATGCATCATTATAAATTTTGCTACTGTATTCACCAAGTATTTAATTTTCTCACATTACACAACATAAAAATATACCAGTAGAGGAAGATGTTTTATAAACAAATGCAAGACTTGTAAGACTTATAAGAATTGGCATTTTTGTCCAAATTACTTTAAAAATGATGGAACATCTTTGGAATTCCTATACTGATACCAAAGAGAAACTGCTCCTATCAATCAAGAAAATGATCAGGGCAATGGGCCCTGGCTTCCATTGCCTAAACTTTTTTTATGTAAGCACCAGTCAATTAACAGAATTGAAGTAGGCAAAGTGGTTTGAAGAACCAAGTGGCCTGAAATCCACATCTGCATGCCATTACTTGTTGGCATGGTGTATTTCTAGCACACTATAAATTGTGCAAACATAGACTTTCTGATTTCCTACCCAACAGTTAAGACAACTCCTTTGAATAACAAACCACAGGGCCCTTTCTAATTTAGGGCTAGTACAGCAAATGAAAGGACAACCATCTGCATCATGAGTCCTACCCACATGGTTTGTTGGGGTTCTGCTATCTTGCCAAAGGCCTCAAATTTCATATTTACCCTTTTGAGCCTAGTGAAGAAGTTGAGAATGCCTTGGGATTTCCAGTTAGAAGATTGCCCTTCATGCAAAGATATACTCACTTCCTAAAAAAATGTGTTTGGAACTTCACCATGTCTACTGGTCCTCACTGAGAGCCACTGGTGAATAAAGGCATGAACACCACAGTTTTAACAGCTCTAGGTTTCAATAAAAAACATATATCTATATAGTAAAATTCAAGTAAACAAATCCCAATAGACTCACCTCCTCCCCCACACAGTGTTTAATCTAACACAAAATGTTATAGTTGTTACAACAAAATACACAATGCTACACAATGTGTATCTACACACAAATTTTCATCTATAAATAATTTCTGACATGTTATTCAGCTTTAGCACACAGCAAATAACAGTAAATCCCTCCATAACTATTGTTATAACTGCAAGAACTCTCCCTAGCAATACAACACAAGAACCTTCCTTCCCCTTTCTGCATTTATACACATATGCACACAGAAAGCTATCACCAAATATAATAAAATTACTGCTAGATAAAAAATACAACCTGGTAATTACACTGCTCTTTGGTTCAATCCCCAGATCACAATAAAAACTAGTGCAAAAGTTCACTGCATTATTACCTCGCCTCTTAACATCTAATCACACTTTCACATTACCTATACCTTCCTGATGACATGTTTAGGTTAGGTGACTATTTGTCTCCTCCATGTGCATATACAACTCATTGGTTTAAAGATATAAAATATGAAGACATGGTATTTGGTTTCTTGGTGGTTTTGTTTGTTCGCTTGTTTGGGGTTTTTTTACAAATTATATGCCAACAGTTCACAAGCACAATTTTTGAAGGATATTTTCTTCAATGCCTTTTATCTTATCCTAGTATCTTATCCTTGTATCACAATAATTATTAAGTCTTTGTACATAAAGGTTAAAGTGTATTTCCATTTGATAATACAGTTATCAGTTTATTTCTGTAGGGAACACCTCAGAACAGCACAGCACACCAGACAATGCCTCAGCAGCAAACTGATAGAGAGGGAATCACTGAGAGAACATCACTCTGCCCTTCACCAGGAGATGCTAGTGGCTTTCTTGGTGTTTATTTGGCATTCACAATCTGGAATCTCTGCCCCCCGCTGAACCAAACCATTCCTCCAGGAACTATTGTGAGGGAGAGACAGCTGCAGAGCATTTTCTTTCATATTCTGAGTGAGAAGGTGAAATTGTTACAAAGAGACTAAAATGCTTTCACCTGTGATGGCAGGACCATCACTCACTTCAGCACCTGAGGGATCTTAGAGGTCTTTTTCAACCTTAACGATTCTATGAATCCAGCTGTTTTTCCCAGCTTCCCAAAATGTGGCCTGAATATCCCACATAATTGCTACTGGATTTAAATGGCATT
The DNA here is from genome assembly GCF_024509145.1 of Vidua macroura. NCBI lineage: Eukaryota > Metazoa > Chordata > Aves > Passeriformes > Viduidae > Vidua > Vidua macroura. The sequence continues at coordinate 52,745,829 of NC_071576.1, forward strand.
TAAATCCTTCCTTTGCTATTCACTGAACTGCAGACAGTGAGTTTAATCTCATATGCAGGGTGCTCACCTAAAATGAAAATGCTGTCCAAGAGCAATTTTTTTTTTAAACTAACACAATCTTTGGAGAAAAATCCATATTTAACAGCTGCAGTGGAATGGGCTTGACATTTTCCTTTTTGCATTAAAAGCACCACAGCTATACAGTGATATGATACAAGTTGTTGAGATGAGTTCCCAAAAGCAGGTTTTCCTACTATAAACAGGGGTTTTCTGTTATAAAAAGGTTTAGCTTCCAATAAACAACCTGTATTTACACTGCGCCCCTGCAGTGACGCATGGCAGCCAGTAAAGAAATTCCACTCAGAAACCAGACATTGGTTGGGCTGAGAGAATATTTTCTCCCCTGCCTTTTATATTATGAACTACGTCTAAATTTCCTGGAGCTTTTATTTCCTTACCTAGGAATAAACTACCAAACAGCTTTCCTCTTAACAAACCCTTTGGTTTAAGCCTGTGGGAACACGATATCCCATTCAACGTTTCCACAAATAGATCAGAAATTACTACATGCACTGTGACAGTAATTAGAGACAGATCTGGTTTTGAACGGAGGCCTGTATTTTATGTTACTGGTATGAATTCTGATCAAATAAGTTCAGTATCATTTTATTAAATAACAGCAGGATTTGGCCCTGAATGCAAGATGCCAACACACTGGCACAAGCACTGTTGTGGCACAAGCACCATTGGCTTTCACCAATGTTTTTCCACCTTTTGCAGAGGGAAACAAGCAAGATGACAACCAACCTAAGTAAGCATTTCAATTAAGATCACTTAGAGCGTTTTGAGCGCAAACCAGGCTCCTGGAAGTTCTGGAAGAGGAGACATGCATATACAGGCAGCATACTTCAAAGCATGGCATGGAGCCAGCAGCAAACTTCCAGAAAACTGGCAGACTTGGGATATATCCCACAACACAGCTACTGCAGCCTTAACATGCTGGGGAAAAAAAAAGCTACTGAAAGTGAATGTAAACATAAATAATCCTAGCAATATATTACAGTCTTCTTCCTCTAATACTTACATTCCAATTGTGCAAGTTCAGTTTTCTTAGACTTTCATATTTCGGATAAATGACACACACCTTCCAACAGGAAGCAAAATCACACACACAAAATTGGAATTTTTTACCTCACACAGATGTAATTCAGCAGGAAGCCAGGATGCTTCCTTCAAGGTAAAAGTTTTGGCATACAAGCTCTAAACAGGCAAGTTCAACTTTCTGTTGCTGGTAGAGTTTTGCACCCCATAATCTGTTCCCCAGAATTCAAGTTTAATGAAAACCAGTAGTAAACCAGAAGGAAATACACACATACTATCCAAATACAAACATGTCTTTAAAGAAAACAAGTAACAGATGTTTTCTCTCCTGCCTTGTTCCTATTGACTTACACAGGCCCTTCCTGTACACATCAGACACCCAGAGCCTTAAGAAGCTTTTCCTAAAAGGCACAAAGCATATGTTTAGATGTAGAAGTCCTACTGGCAGTATATCTGTACCGTCAGTTTTTCTAGACAATAATTTAAGGAATTTTCTGGGGGCTTTTTAACCTTGAGAGACTTTTGGGCAACAAATTAACATAACTTTTAAAAAGCCTACTCACTTCACCCCATATTCAATTTGTTTCTCTTTAAGAAAAGTGGTTAATTAACAAAATTGAACTGAATTAGAATATGATTTTGTATGGAGAGTTATGTGCTACTATATGCCAAATCCTTCTTAACCATCCTTGAACACTGAAAACCCTCAAATCTCCTTATAGTCACGATTTAAGACTATAAAAAAACCCACAAAGCTCATGGGAAAACTGAATAATGTGGAATGAAGTTCACAAATCTGACTTCATAGAATCATTCCCTAAATAGGAATATTTTGTGTGTTCTGTAAATATTTTTTAGTCTCAAGCTACTTCAGAAGAATAACCCATGGAGAGAGCAGCTCAGTCCTAGCACTTTTCATCACTCCCAGGCAGTGGGATGGGCAATGACTCAGGCCTCTCACATCCCCTTTGGAACAGAATCGCTGGCCAAGAGGCTGTAATATCCATCTGCTCGGGTTCCTAAGGAGCCTGCCAGCTCCATCAGGCCTTTCCAGAGAGGGCAAACCTTCGTCTGACACTTGCTGTGAACGCCTGCCTCCCCACAGCTGGACACTCCTCCTTGCTGCCACTACAAAGAGCTTCTTTTGGATAATTTCACAGTCAATATTGCCATCATACCTCTCTGAAACAAGACTGACAAATATTTTGAAAATCATGATTTTCCGCTAGTGCTCGAGGTGTTTAAAATGGCACTATATATGTTTTTCTAAAAGAGACAGTGCAGTCAAGGAGTGTAAAGGAGAACAGATAACCCAAGAAGCCAACACTGGGACTTAGTGGTTCTTTCCTGCTTTAAGATTTTCACTTCTAGGACTGATGACAAGGCATTATTCCCAAAAAAAGAAATTTTTCTAGATCACCATTTTCCTTTTTTAAAAAAAAAACCTATACAGTCTCATTCTGAAAATATCAACATGCTCTCTTACTTCTGACTGTTGATTCACGTTGCCAGGTGAGGTGCTGATAAACACACACTTGCGTCATGTTATTTCACAAAATCCTAATAGGACCACATTTATTATAAGTAATGACATACCACACTGACATGAACTGGAAACTGTACCATGGCTACAGCTAAAAAGCAAGGCCTCGACACAAATCCGCTGGCTGCACATCCCCTGCCGCAGGGTCTATCCGAAGCTGACGGGTGCCAGCGCATCTGGGATGGGGCGAGGGGGAAGAAGGCTGCTCGCACCTTCCGAAGTGAGGTGACCCGGGCTGCTCGGAGCCTCCTTGTAAGGGAGCTCAGCTCCTGGGAGCCAGCGCCCCATCCCAGCTGGTGCTCCGAGGGAGGCTGAAAGTTTGCTGTCCGGCAGAGGGACCTTTGTATCTGCTCTGTCTCTTCAGATAAAAATCAAGCGGATTCTCTAGTTTTTGTTCTTGGCAGGGTGCTGATACGAGAACCTTCATTTTCTAGGTTCATTTGCGGATTACAAAGATCGAATCATAGCTCGATCACGCCCATGGAAAAGTGGTTTTGTTCTTCTCAAGTGAAAGCCGAAGGATTAAAGACTCGATGCGGGAGAGGTCAGGATTCACCCGAGATCAGCCCCATCTCACAGACGCCGGCCTACAGACCCTGGGGAGGAACCAGAGCCCCCCAGACCCCTCACACTACGCTCACCTCCATTCCTCGTCCCCCGGGGGACGAGGGCGGAACAGAACCACGATCCCCCCCCCGCCTCCCCGCGCTCTCCTACCGTCCGCCGACAGAGCCATCTCGATGAGGGTCTCATTTGCTTTTTTCCCCAAGCGGTTCATGGTGGCCGCCTTGCCGCTGCCGCTGCCGGGGAGCGGCCGAGGAGCGGAGCGGTGACTCAGGGCGGCGCGGCCGCCCCATGCATGCGCACTGCCCGCGGGGGCGGAGCGGCTCCGCGCCGGGCGGGGAGCGGCGGGAGCCGCCGCCGGGCGGGCGCGGAGCTCGGGGCCCGAGCGGGGCCGTGCCTCCGGGCGGAAGGGCGGCGGCGTGAGGGCTGTCCTGGCCTGAACAACCCCAAAAATTAGGCAGTGTGCCTGAGAGCAAGGTCTGTGATATGTGTGATATGGGTTCAGCTGTCCCGCCTGTGTCCCCTTCCAAGCTGCTTGTGCACCCCCAGGAGCAGAAGGCGCCTGGACGCAGCGCAAGCGTTTCTTGCTCAGCGGTGTCTAAAACAGCCCTCTGTTATCAACGCTGCTCTTATCACAAACCCAAAACTTAGACCCGTAAAAGTTGCTATGAAGAAATTTAACTCTTAACTCATGAAGCTCCGTTCACAGCTGCTGTCCCTGATCCTGGAGCTGCTACCATTGCCATGTCTAGCAGCCCTAGCTTCTTATTCCTTCTTTCAGTCATCTGAGACAGTTTCAAACAGTCTTTGTTCATTATATGTATGTGAAAAATGCATATTTTATGATGGGCTTTTGCGAATATTAAAATGAATATTATATGTGTAATGTTAGAAAGTTATGCTGTATTAATTTTTTTAAGTAGTGTGTTAAATATATTTATTTCTAGGTTATAACACAATGTTAAAATAGAAACTAGGCTATGTAAGATACTTTTTAACTAGCTCAAGAAAGAGATGAGATAATCAAGAAATTCTTCGCACTGAGATAACAGCAAAAGGACTCATAAAGAGTTACTGCCTCCTTATCAGAAAAGACAAACATTCTTCCACCTTCTCTCCCTCTTTATGGAACCACCAGGATTAAAGGGAAGAAGTTGACAAAAACCAGAAAACTTCTTAATTTGCAAGGAATTTATGCATCATGTATGAGATATATGAATATGCAACAGGTTACTGCTTTTAAGGGTTATTGCTTTGTTCACAAGGCATGTTTTTGGCAGCTTAGTGTCCAAAAATATCTGGACTTCCGTAATTCTTTGCTTTTTATTGTCTTGTAATTGTCCTAACTCTAAATTTTTATTACTCTAATTGTATTACTATTTTTATAACCATTTTATTATTATTAAACTTTTAAAAATTCTAAAAACAAGTGATTGGCATTTTTCACCATTTATTTAATACATTTTTTGTTCATTAACATAAGCTCAGGCCTTCTTTCAAAGGAACTTTTTGTATATTCATCTTCTACTACCTGAGTAACCGTTTTACACACCAAACTGACAGGGAGTTTTGTTACTTCGGCAACTGTAACACAACAGCGCTTTCATGACCAATAAGAAGTAATGGAATTCTTAATAAAAAGTTAATCGAGTCAGTTGAGTTGCTGGGCTTGTTTTCAGATCTATACACAGTACTAAGCCTTTATTTGTGCAACATAACTGCTTCAAGGAGTATTATTTTAGTCAGGAGCAAGACCTAAAAATGTATCTGGTTGCTCTCCAAAGCCCAAGATGTTTAGTTGGGGTTTTAATGTCCCAGTGCAGGATGGTGGGAACAAAGAGGATGGGCTTGGTGTACCAAAGGGTGCCCTGAAACAGCTTGTGACTGCATATAGTACACCAGATCACAAGGCTCTGTTTAAGAGCTGTACTTCTAAGCCTTTAATTTCCTCCTAGCACTACATATCTTGGATAAATGCTTTTATGCCCGCAGAAGATGCAATTAGAGTTGCTATTCAACAAGAGCCAGAAAGAGCAAGAACTGCCATGGTCATTGCTCAGTTTTCCTCCTAATTGCACGGTCACTGTTCCCAGCTCCACCCAGCAGCAAACCCAACCATACCTAAAGCTGTGTAAGTGCCTCAGCCAGAATGCCAAAGAAGATTTTAATGACCCTTGTAATTGCACAGGCTGATGGTGTGTTGAGCACTGACTTTGTGCAAATTACACAGTAGCCTGTGGTAGGGATGGGACAGAAGGATGCTCCTCCAGAATGAGGAATCTGTGGAGGCACACAGGAGGTCTATGCAATACCCAGTGTTGAATTTTCTTGCATATTCAGAGTTGAACCAGCCATTGCCTGACTCAGTGGTTTCACAGCTTGCCCAAGTGATCTAGGACCACACTTCCTTCCAAGGGCACACACCTTTTTTCCCTCCCACCTTCCAGTTTCACTCTGAATAAGGAATGCTGATAAGGTGATGCATGACTTATGTCAACCTATTAAACCAAATAATCATGTTATTGGTTTGGGGTTTTGGGGGGGCTTTCAGTTCTTGCAAATCACTGCAAGCAACAGGTAAGGCCAAAATAAAGGAAGAGATGGCAAACCACACGATTTTATTCCTAAAATATTAATACAGTAGCCAGGTACACCATAATATTTCTGCTTTTGGAGTTCAAACACTATTTCTAATACAGTGCATACATAAACCAAAAAATAATAAAATACCTAGAAAGCTGTGGGTAAAGGTAGCAAGCCTCACCAAAATTGCTGGCAGTGAATACACTACAGTGAATATATTCAGTGGCAAAGGGTTCTTTATTTGTGCTAAAGGAGAACAGGTAGTTTGTATCTCTTATAAAGTCTTCCTTTCCATTATTTGGCCTTTTCCAAACCATGCAACTGACTTTTAGGCCTTCACATTTACCAAAAAAGAAAACAACAAAAAAACAAACAAACAAACAAAACCACAAAAAAATTTAAACACAGAAAATTGGTGGGATTGCAGAACAAGAGAACAAGATTTCACAGATATCTCAGTGCCTATTGTTGTGAGATGCCAACTTTAAAAATTCCACTCAGAGGATTATCTAAAACTTTTGGCACTGAAGCATCTCTGAAAATATAACCTGAGTTTTTTGTGAGAGGTAGCGGAATCAATGCCCACATTCTCCACCAAGAAACTCTCATGGTTTGATGCTGGCCAAATGCCAGGCACTCACAAAAGTTGCTCAGTTGCCCTCCCTGCCACAGCTGGGCAGAGGAAAGAAAAAAATTTAATGCAGGCTTCATGAGTTGAGGTAAGGACCAGAAGAAAATACTCCAAGGGCAAAACAGCCTCAACTTAGAGGTACAAAGTGGATTTATTATTAACAAAATCAGAGCAGGATGAGAAGTAAAATAAGCCTTTAAAACACCTGTTCTTCCCCCCTAGCCCCTCCCCCTTTCCCACCAACAGTGCAGGGAGACAGGCAATGAGGGTTTTGGTAGTTCATCACCAAGATTTTCTTCTGCTGCTCAGGGAGAGGAGTCCTTCCCCTGTGAGACTGTGGGATCCCTCCCACAGGAGACAGTTCTCTGAGAACTTCTCCAATGCTCTCACAAGCAGCAGCCCTACCGCACCTGCTGCAACCTGAATTCCCCCCACAGGCACACATTCCTCCCAAAACTGCTGTGACATGGGTCTGTCTTCCACGGAGTGCAGTCCTCCAAGGACAGGCTGCTCCAGCCTGGAAGCAGGGCCCCTCTCTCTACTGGGTCTCCCACTGGATCGCAGCCTCCTCCAGGCATCCCTGCTCCAGCCTGGGCACCTCCCTCGGGCTGTGGGTGGATCTCTGCATCCCCCTGGATCCCCATGGGCTGCGTGGGCACAGCTGCTTCACCATGGTCATCACCACGGTCTGCAGAGGAGCTCTGGCACCTGGAGCACCTCCTCCCCCTTCTTCCCCACTGACCTTGGTGTCTCCATGTTGTATCCCTCACATGTTCTCACCTACTCCTTTTCTCTGGCTAGAAAAACACTGTGCGTGCCCCACTTTCTTGTGATTTGCTTCTTAAATATGTCATCACAGAGATGTTACCAGCCTCTCTAGTTGTCCCAGTCTTGTCCAGCAGCATGTCCATCTTCAGAGCCATCAGCCATTGGCTCTGCTGGACATGGTGGGAGCTTCCAGCAGCTTCTCACAGGAGCCACCTCTGTGCCCCCCATGCTACCAAAACCCAGGCTGTGCAAATCAACACACCTAGGCAATAACACCTGTTAAAGTTTCAACACGTCTAAGCGTGGGAGATCACAGGACAGCTACTGTGAGTGGAGGGGATCAGCCTCTCCTGGTGTCAGGCTGCCACACCAGCCAGGGCTGCTGTCGGTGTGGAGAGGGAGCAGCCAGCTAGGCAGGAGGCAGGGATGGATGAGGTACCCTGTGCTCGCCTTGGAGCTTGCCACTGCAAAGGAAAGAATGTAATTTGTCGAAAGGGAAAGCCCAAGGGAATTCGCAGCTTGTAAGTGTTTCTGTCTGTGCTCCACAAACTCTTCCTTCCACATTACTCAGTGGCTGTTTGAGATCCCTCTCTTGTTTCCTGTTACACGCAGTTCCTCGGGGAAACCCAGCTACTTGAACACCATGGTCAGGGGCTCAGAAACACAGCAAGGCTTGCTGATGGGCATGTGAATTTGTGTATCGAGAGACAGCTATTTCTTTGTGCCTGCTACCACACAGCCCTAAATCTATCAGGAAACGGAAAGGGAGTGTCATTAAGAGCTGTGGTGAGACGCAGCAGAGTGCCAACGCTTCTCAAGGGAAGTAAAAATTTTACAAAGTATGCAAGAAGTTCATCATTAGTCACTGCATTTTTTTTCTACGTCATCACTTTTCAGTCAGCTGAAATTGCAGAATGCAGCGCAGACAGCCATAAACACTTATAGTGTCTAAACAAACAGATACGTGTTTTTCTTGGCCAGATACTTTAAAGATACGTGTTTTTCTTGGCCAGAGTTGCTACACACTGACAATAGCAGAACTAAAACCAAGTAGTCGGTGTGCAGTGTCTCCAGGGGAAGAAAAGCGCGCGGGCGTGGTCCCAGGTCAGCCCAGCCGCGCCGACTGCGGGAGGAGCAAATGCTGAGACGCGGGCACCGCTCTGTGCCCTCTGCGTGAGCAGCAGCGGCCCAGAGGGGGCTGCTGGAGATCAGGAGACCTTACCGGCAGCCTGGATCCCCTTTCGGGAACAGACAGACGTTTTAGTTCTGTAATCTCGCAGTTACACTCGCTTAACTGGATTGCCCGGTTTACATCTGCCATCAAAGCCTTCCTAAAGAGATAGTTCAAAGAAACCATCTCACCCTCCACCCCCCCCACCCACCCCCATCACCCCGGACGCCCCCCCCAGCCCACCGCTCAAAGAAATCCAAACAACAACAACAACAAAAAAAAACCAAAACCAAAACCAAACAACCCTCTGAAAAAAACCCCACAACTCCCCTCAAAAACCAAACCCCAAAACCCAAAAACAAACCAACCCCCCCAAAACCCCAAAAAAAACCCCAAAATATAACAAAACAAACAGAAACAAACAAAACCCCAACCCCCAACAAACAAACCCTAAACAAACAAGCAATAAAACAAACAAAAACAAACAAACAAACAAAACCCACCAAAACAAGCAAAAACCCCCAACCCTACGAGAAAAAATTGCTTTCATGTGTTTTGGGGAGTGGAGAGAATGAATCTCTTTCTTGCTGGTAGAGAGATTCTTAAGGATGGTTGAATATGTACAAAAACTGCTCAGTAACAAAATGTGAAGCTTCATACTTCGCTCTCGTCATGTTGTCATGGACATAGTTCCATTGATTTTGCTAAACTGCTCCTAAACAACCTAAGTGAACTTTGGTGTTTAATTGTGATGGGTCGTGCACTGATGTAGGTATACTCACAGAACAGATCACCGAATAGGGTGGGGTTGGGAGAAGGCCACTCCATCAGTTTTGGCTCTTAAATTGCAATGTTAAGACAAGAAATTGCATCATCTTACTAAATTCCTGTGTCGTTCTGGTGAAATCATGAATATTTGCACTTGTCCTTTTATAGTCAATTTGGTTTCTCAGGGTTTAGTGCCCTCTGGTGATAGTCTGATGATAGTCTTTTCTCTTGTGACGCTAGGGATGCTGGCACTTAGTGCTTCATTTTGGCTTTTTATCTGTTGTCTGTTGATTATCCCAATGTGATAACTAGTTTGAATAAAGTCAAATTACAGTATTTTTTAACACAGAGGATTATAGAGTAAGTCACTGAGTCCGACATGTGAAAGTCAGAGCGTTGAAATGATGCAGGGAGCTCAATAGCTCTAGCAAATATATTAACAAAATCAGTTTAGTTCAGTGTGCATTAATACCTTAGACAGTAGAGTAGAACTGAATGATAAAGATTCCATAAAAGTACAAGAGAATGAAAACCCTACAGTTACGTAAGAGATACACACAAAATTCTGTCATCACGAGTAAATTTTTTAACCACAATTTCTTGTACGCAGCTTTTAATGACTTGTACATCTCTCATAAATGCCCATTTTAAACAGTCCTTGATTACATATTTTTTACAACTTTACACTTTATTACAAAGTGTATTAAATTATATCAGGAGATCAGCTTTTTGGTAAGAATTTATAGAAAAATGTAAACCCCTCAGTATGCATATTAGTAAGTTACTTTCTGCAATATTCAAGCACAACTTATGTAGCTGGCAGGTTGTTGATAATAATAGAAATAATTGTACAAGTGATTGTCTATTCATAAGGACAGTATTGAGTGACCCTGTTCTTCTCTGCTGTTTTTAACATTCTCCATGAAGAGATGAAAGTTATAGCAGTAGTTCTAATATAAGCTTTAAGAACATATTTCACATTTGCTGTTATACATGACTGTTAAATTATGTATATTTGATAGACAATATAAATTGGTCAATAATCAATTTGGTTTTCAAAGCTTCCATTCATTGCAGTGCACATATATAGCACTCCTATAAACAACAAAAAAGAAGGAAGCATCCTTTCCATGTTGGCTTCCTGGATATCAAATTATTAAGCTACATACCTCTTTTCAGCTCATTTTCTTCAGTAGACTCTGCAGTTTAGCTCCAATGCCTTGGTTGAAGGTTTTCATCCTTTAAAAACTCATGCAGCTTCCAAATCTGACCTTTTTTTGCCATCAGTCCCATTCTCCTTGTCCCATGCAAAAGCAGAGACATGAAGCTGCAACAGCCTCTATCTTATGGAGTGGTCTAGTCATAGGTTTACAGGTAGCACTTCTAATCAGAAATTAGTGACGATAGATGGGTCAGGGAAAAAAAGTGCAATTTTCTATGGAGATTAGAGACAAGGAGAAAAATAACATTTCTATGAGCAAGCAAGATGAAGGTGTGCAGGGCTGTCTGTCTTGGGGAAGCCTGTTGGATGGTTATAGAGAAAAAGGAAGGTGACTAAGGTGTTTCTGCAATACCCTACCCTACCCTAGGTTTGCAGCAGCATCTTGGGGGTGTTCACTGGCTGATACCATCTCCTAACACAGCTGCATGCTTCAAGGAGCTGTTGTCTGGCCTGTGCTGGCCTGTATCCCAATGGATGTCAAAATGCTGATATATGCTGGAAGGCAGCATAGGAGGTAAATTAAATATGATGATGAATGATGTCAGCCTTGATCCAGTACTACTCAATACAAGTCTTGTTTCTCATTCTAATAAAACAGGAGTGCAAGCTCTTGGTTGCTGCAGCCCTTCAGTTTCCTTCTCATTTTTTGCAATTTCACCATGCAACTGTGTGAGGTACAGAGCCTGTATGGTTTCCAGCCTTTTCCCAGTCCCTAGCCATAGCTGAAATCTATTCCAGATCCTGTCTGAGTAATGCAGCACTTATTTCCCCACCCAAGGGGGCCCTTAGACAGAGTTGTCAGGGCTGCTCCAGCTGGCCTGTCCGTCTTGTACAGAGCTCAGCTGGGTGTACAGATCAGTTGAGTGAGCTCTGCAAGCATGATTAGCATCCAGGAGCAGCAGGAGTCATTAAACACATAGGCACCCTCAGCCACATCAAACAGAATTGGAAGCATTGAGCAAAAAGCAAGGTGGCAAATTAAAAAAAAATTATCTAAAAATCAGTACTTTAAGATCAGAAGTATGAATAGTAGGATGAAATCAATATAACCTAATAATTTATGTACAGATTCTAAACAGAAAAAGCAGAGTCTGTGAGGAATGGAGTGAAAAAGAATGGAAGCAATAAATAAGAAAAATGTAATATTAAATTAAAATGTTAATTTAAAATTTCAGGGGAATACCTAAAAGCCCTCAAAATGCAAGGTGATTCATCTCCTTTCAAAGAGGCCTACCAGTGGCATCAATAACATTTCTTTTTTTGCTGTTTACCTCTGACTTCAGGTAGGAAAGCCAGAGTGTAACACAAAGAGGCCAGCACATAATTCTGTAGTATCTGTAGAGCCAATTTGCCATTGGAACATTTTTTGTGTGGCTGCCTCTCAGAATCTTAATTCTCCTTTCCTGTCAGTTGTCTGAATACATTACAGGAGCTATGTATTTCTAATAAGAGTCAAATATCTTTTCTTGAGGTCATTGCTACTGTCCATAATACAGTTCTTTTCATGAATTGTAAATTGCATTGTTTAGCAGAAGACAAACTAGTTGGGCCTTCTAACTATTTCCTCTTGGATATCCATTCAATTGTGTAATATATGAGGAAGAGTCTCATTTGTCATTTTTTGTTTCTCTCATTTTAAAAGTTCTACTGTTTCATACCAGTTCAAAGGTGAAAAGAGGCAAATTGGATAATTTCCAAAATTCTGAAATCCTCGAGTCTTTCTGTGTTAATTGTTGAAGATTTTTCCTGACTGCTGAATTAGTTACTTATCCTATACTTTTGGATGGTTTCCTTTGAGTTATAGCTTCAGGTAAGTCAGTCTGCTAAAATAACTGGCATTGGTGCACCTGTCAAATGTTTGAGTTTACTGGGCTTATGCCCATCTTTGAACATAAAAGATGAACAGACAGGTACTTGTTGATAGCCCAATGTATTGTAAAGGAGAGAAAGTGATATTTGTATAATCTGATAAGCAAACTGCGGTACTGCAAGTATGTTAGTAGGTCTATTTTTCAAGAACTGTTGGTTGTTTCCCCAAGCTAGGCCTTTAAGTCTAGTCGTCATTGTTTTTTTTTTTTGGATCAAACCTCAGTTTTCTCACTGTTCTCCAGCACAATCATATACAGCTTCTCAGAGACATAGTCTGGGCTTCACACTTTTAAACTGCATGGATCAAGAAATGAGCTAGTATAAAACAGACAGCACTTTTTGGCTGGGCTTTTAAAACCAGTCAGTTGCACAAAAAATCAGTGATCATCTTTTTCTCCATGCTCTTCTGTGAGTTACTGAAGAAGCTACAATATCAAGATTTGCTAGTGTGGTGGGCTGATTCTGGCTCTGAATTCGCTCATCCCCTGCTCCATCTGTTCCAAAGGGTGCATTACAGGAGTCAATGTGATGTTACATAGGAGGGATAACACTGGCTTTCCTGAACCATTCCTACATGAATTAAGGCAAATGATGCTACTTCATTTTTCAGTTTAAAGCACACCTGTGTGTTTTGATATGAGTCTTGAATTATATGAATATTCAAGGCCATTTACATTTTGATTTACAAGCAATCTTTAGAAATAGAGGCAAAGCCTTATGTCTCTTAGTGTCTCTAAGTACAATAGTTCTTAGCCCATTTTTTTCTGATGTTCCTCTAAAACTTGTCTGACTCAAGTTAATGGAGTAGGTTTATTTAATCTCTTCACTAAAACTTTTAAGGAAAAGTTTAATGAAAGTTGACCTTTCAGTAATAAGTCTGTGGCTTCTGATGTGATTTAATTTTCCTGAGTCTGACACATTGAGAACTAAAATGAAATGACATTTTTTAGAACTGTCAGTAATTGCTGCTGTTACCAATCATTAGCCAGCGAGGCACCATCTTCATCAGCTAACTTTGCCTTGGCCTGCCTAATTTTGCCTTTTTTTCTTCATTTCCTTTGTACTTTCAAAAAGTAATGACATTCTTAAGCTTCATCCCTCTGTTTCTATTTGTAAAATTGATATCCTCCCAACACATTTCCTGTCATGCTCAAATGAAAGCTGAAACAGGCAGAGCATTTCTCTTCTACCTTGTATTTATGACCATCCATGTTATTTTAAAATAATATTTCTAACTATGTTTTAGTATCTCCATACTACAGCCCTTAAATGCTAATGGTCTGTGAATCCATCATTGTTTTTCTATCTGCATGCCCCAGAACTTACCTTTAAAATCTTTTTTTCCTTCTTCTGCTATAATGCTTTTTGTAGACATCTGATAATCTTTGTTCTGAACTAATTTCCAAGATCCTGCTTTGCTGCTAAATTGGGCCTCATATTCTCTAATACAGTGCAACTGCATGTTTTCAGGGTTAACAGCAGTTGCAGCATGTGCTTTAATCAATCTTCCTTAACACTGATCCTTTTAGCAGTCTTATCAGGTAGTGGAGAATTGATTATTACTATTTTTTTACTGTGGTACATATTACTGAACTATAGAAGAGAGCTTCCTCCTCCAAAGACCAGAAACTTTAATACAGTCCTTTCCTGAAGCATGGTCAGTCTCCTATGCTGCTTCATGGGCACTTTTTATACATTTTGAGAAACCCATTTCATATCTCCTGTATTCTTCCACTACTTTTTTTTCTTGTTAGTGTCATTCATTGTTTTTAGAGCTTGGGATTTAGTAATTCTTTCTATTGATTTTCTCTCACAAGAAACTCTTGACACACAGTTAATATTCCTCACTGTGTTAATATGTTGAATCAAGAGCAGTGACCATGACTGCATGCTGTGTGAGCAGCTGGATTTGAAACTTTACCTGTGTGGATTCCTAACACTGGTTGGTTTTAAAACAGGTAAAAAAACAGGCCCAGACAGTGATAGAATAAGCATTGTCATCAACTACTCTTCCAGAACAGTTCCCCTGGTCAACACTCATAATTAATTTGATTGAAACCGTCTAATGATAATCTATCAATTCAAGTCTCAATTATAAAATTATTAACAACAGGAATATTACCCCGTGTTTTTACTGTATACACCTCAGCAGTTGCTTATCTAGCAGGCAAGGATTGTCATGAAATAGGGTTTAGGGTGAGTTGCATGAAAAATGTGCAGAGACTGTCCTCAGTTTTATTACATGTTGTGAACTTGGCCAAGTGAGCTTGGCTTTGTGCAACAAATTGTTTCCAGTGATACATTTCAAGATGCTATCATTTTGCCAGGGAAATAAGTTGGTTCAGCAGTGTGTAGACATATCTGAGCCAAATCCAAACAAATGGCTTGGCTAGGACCCTGGCTGTTTCAAAATCAAAATAACCAGCAGGAACCATGAACAGGAAGGGGATCACAATTGCCTTAATGTTACAGTCCCTAATAATGATGTATTTAACTCCTGTCAGAGTAACCTGACCTTAACTTAGTTTTTCTTTCCTACCTTCATTTGTACTTTCTTATCCTGAACTACCTCATGTACAAGTAAATGTCATCCAGTTATAACAACCTAACCTGTTCTCCTGCTAATTCTCTTCTAATTTTTCACTCTTGTGAATTCAAAAGGCACTGCTTTGATGTGGTCTAGTCAGCCTTGGTCTTTAGCAGCTTTGGTTCTAGACTACCTTCCAGCTGTGCTGCTGTGTCGTTGATGTGACAAGAAGTAAGACTTTTCTTCTGATGGCAAGAGGCTTAAATAAAAATATCTTCCAGTACAGAGCCTGAACGAGACTTAGATACCAGAGGTATCTACCAAGGTAGTGATTCTTATATGTGATGGGCACACTCAATAGCTAGGGCTCGTTAGACATATATGTCTAAAAGACGCATTTAGATGTTGAAAGTGTAGTTGGAAAATGAAAGGGGACAGGAAAGACAGACCACAGAACAAGGTATTAATCCAAAAGTTTCCTCTGAGACTTTTTTTCTTATTGTTTTTCTTAATATTTCAGAATGAAAATGTTTTCCTCTCTGTATGTAAAAATATGATCTGAGAAAAACAAGTTCTCTCTCTGCTTTCCTTCATACTTTACAGCTTTTATTTTGCCCATTTCCTGTTACAGTCTCACACTTGTACATACAGTGAAATTATCTATAATCCCAATAATGATTCATGTAGGTTTGCTACCATATCATGTACAGTGTTGTATGTCAGTAAATCCCAAACTATTTTTTACCAAAATTCCTCTGGCATGGAAGTCAACTTCCCAGAGCCTTCTTTATCTCTGTTCTCTCTTTTTATCCCACTGGTGCTGCCTAGCTCTTCTTACCCACCTCCAGATACCTTCTCCTTCCACTGGATCCTGATATCATCCTACTTTCCATTCCTCCCTGAAAAGACCTTCCCTCCTATCCTTATGTTTATCATTCTCTTCCCAGCCAGCTCAGAATATACTTTCCTCTTGGAATTTCAGTGCTTTTCCCTTAAGAAGGAGATGAGGGCATGGTATCAGTAAAGGGTTTTTCCTACTTCTGGCCTTCTGCTTTTTTTGCAGAGACACATATTCTCCCTTTTCCATGCTAGCACAACTAGATTTCCTGCTTTCTGAAACAGAGATTGATGATTCAGGGGATAGGTGCTGTCACAGCAGTCTCCTGGTGTCCAGCATTTACCCCTTGCGGGGAGGAAGCACTTTATGTCACCTTTAAATGCACCCCTGTCTCTTTGTCTGCAAGTATTTGAAATTTAACATTTGAATATATAAAAAGTTCCACATCAGACTGCTGTGGGTTGTTGCTGATCCTGTCATCCTTTGGTCCCAACATGTTCCTTTTGGAAGTATTAAAATATCATTTAGAGGGAAAAAAATAGTTATCCATTTGAACCTAATGGTGGTGCAAATTCTATGGACCTAATCCTAAAATGTTCCATTTGCCCATTATCAGACAAAATTTGTGCTGCAGCCAGAATAGCTGCTAGTAAAGTCCAAGGTAAGGAAGCAAAAAGGGCCTTTGCATGGTATCCACAGATGTTTAATTCAGCCACGAGGTGAGATGTTCAGGGTCCAAGGCACACTCATGGGGACACAGCAGGTTTCTCTCTCCGAGGTTTACCTGGTTTCAGGGCAGTACAAGAGGGAGTGGCTCAGGAACATAGGAGCAGGGGGAGGAGCCAATGGGCTCTTAACAGCTCTTTGAGGGAAGCTTCTTGTATCTCCCTAACCTAGGGGATGCCCCCTAGGGCATATGTGCCATTGAAAAAGAGAAAAACCTTGTCAGAAGCATTTATTTTTAGATAGCAATGAATTTCTTTCTTAGATGAGGAGAATCAACTGGAAAACAAATATAATTTGAGAAGATCTTTAGGCATTACAGGCATTAGACAATGAATAGAGATGCTTTTCTGTAAGGGTTTGATATGACAAGTTAGAAATAATTTTCATTGCTTTTAAATTAGCTTCTGACATTTCCAGAGGTTTTGTCTCGGGTTTAAAAAGCACAAAGAAGAATACTGTCCTCAGAAAAGATCCTATCCTATGTAATTTTTTTCTTCTTTGCTTGCAATCAATCATTCTTTCAGTGATGCTCATCTTTGGTGCTGTTCCTTGGCTGCCAGGTACTTCTTGCCATATGATACCCATGGCTGTAGCACACCATAAAATGATCATCCAATTTGCTAGGTGCAGTCATCTGTGGAAAGGGTCTGGAACATGGTATTTTGATTTGATTTTACATGAAGAAGTGTGTTCTTCCTTTCCTCCATTGTTAAATGCTTTCCAAGAAGTCTTTGTGCCTTGTTTCTGGCTCTCCCAGCATACAGCAGTGTAGAAGGGATGGAGCTGCACAGCAGTACCTCATGGAGCTCCCTTGAATTGCTCCTCCTGGACACAGACTAGATAGAAAGAGGAACAAAGCTCTCATTTGGGGAACACCCAGCAGTATTTTTTTGGTGTGTTTTAGACATATCATTCAAACTGAGAGCCCAACTTTATTTTCAAGGGTTAATCATTTGAAGTTGATTCTTTTTGTGAGCAGTTTGCTATTCTTGAGACCCTTTCGTTCTATAAAAATGATTGCTTATATTCTGACCAAAGCAAGAGAGAATTAGCACAAGGTTAATTATGTAATGTAATGACAAAGATATTAACCTGGCAATAGAGAAATGCCAGATCAGCAGAAATGATGAGTTAGAGCTGTTGCTTGAGAATATCTCCTACTCCATGGAATCTCTTGCTGTTAAACATGTTTTGTTCTACAGACTTGTTAACAGAGTCAAGATTAAGGAAAGTGACTCTAATTCACTGGTTTGGGCATTCATCTGGTGTATTCAAAAACCATCTGTGTTTTTCAGCCCCACAGGCATAAAGGTTTCTGTTAGAATGGCAGGAGTGAATTATGGATGACTACAACACACTACCAAAAATTATATTAGCATATGTAATACAGAGAGGGATAAGTATAATTGCAGTAGCTGTACACAGCAAAGTGGGGGTGAGTCAAAAAACAGTGAGACAAATGCTATTTCTGCTGAATAATTTTTGTGTGCTTGGAGAAAGAGATTTCAGTCTTCCTTTGGTTTGTATAATCTTAATATTTACCTGGCATAATTTTTTGCCAAAACCCACTATGTAACACAGACGTGGGATTAATGATCAATTCACATTAAGCCACAGGTGAAATCTAGGATTCAACAATTCAGATTTTATATGCCCTGAAATGCTTACAGACTGAATAAAAACTTTTTGCTTCTTTCACAGGGTAATATATTATGTTCTCAGTGATTGCAGGTTGGAATAGTAGATGATCAACAAGATTGCCACCACTATATGTTTGTCAGGGAACTAGGGAGTGGAAAATAAACACGTGACAAGAGGGAATTTCTTGAACCATAGTAGAAAAGTATCTTAGTGCAGTTCTCAGTCTAGAGTATGTATAGCTGCTGCCCTGCCAGCAGAGAGAGTTTCATCTGAATGGAAATAACTGACTTTTTGAGGCTTTTATTTAGGACATATTTAAGTAGTTCTAAAAAGAAATCTTCAACTTTTAGTTTAAGCTTCAGATAAGCTGATTGCAAGTACCTTTGTGTACATAATGTCCCAGGAATATTCACCAACACTTTCTTTGGAAAGGTATTACCTGCCGGGGGTCTGTGTACAAATCACGAACGGGACGGGACTGCTGAGGAATGCGTCTCAAGCTGTTTGTTTTCCAGCATCAGTCTCATTACATGGTTATGACAATGGGAAGATGCCAGCAGCTCACATCCCAGGCAGCAGACCAAGAACTTAATGTTACAACTTACTTTAAAAACTTTTTGACCAATCACACAAAGCAAAATCATATTGACACTAGTTCTATCCAACCACTATAAGCACACGTAACCTTTGGTTAAAACAATGCTTGCTTATTTCGAATACAATACTTGCTTGTAAGCCTTAAAACACAATGCACAGAGCTCCATTATTAAGCTTAGAACTTCCTAATATCTTGCTAGATATACTTTTCTGTAACTTAAGGAGTTATTTTAGCCAAGTGTTAATACACTGACCATTGTTCTGTTTGTCCTTACTTTCTACTTGTATAATTTTTCTGCTGACAAATCTTAGGTCTACTGCTTAGTTCTAATCACAGTTCTGCTGTCTCTGAGGCCTGCTCTTTGCAATTTGCCCAAAACCCTCTGATTTTAAGGATTCCCACAGAAAGGGAAAGCCATTTTGTCAGCAGCAATACAACTTTTGAATACTGACTACATCTAAATGAGAGACTTAGGGGTTATGGCAATTAACAAATGCTGCTGCTGATGTAAACTTGATGTACTTTTGCTTTTCTAAAATTTCTGTTTATCAGCATATTAAAGGAAGCTGATGTCTATACATAGTTCTGTAAATGCTCTAGTGTCTGGGTCAGTTTATTAAACTTATGACCTTTCCTGTCTCCATTGTCCTAGCCTCTCTCTGTTTTTCTCAGAAAAAAAAAAAAAAAAAAAAGAAAAAAAGATTCAGTCTTATCAGTGCTTAACTTTGTGTTTAGTTACTTGTTAGCTAGCCTTGTGTTTTGTATTTTAATACCAAGACTACCACTTAGATTGCATAACTACCTGTGTCTAATTCACCCTGTTTTTATATTTCCCAGAATGCTTCTATTGTTTCTACATCCTGCTTATACAGGAATGTTCCCTGGTTTCTTTGAGCTGGAAGAAGATTATTCATGAGCTAAAAGGTGCTAGAAATCTTCTTTTTCATCTTTCCTTCTCTCTTCACCTCACAGCCACTATGATATATTAGTGGAGTGATTCTGTGAATATCAAGTGTAGAAGTTGTGGGGTTCAGCCCTGGTGCTTCCTTCTCAGAGTAATCCAGCTGTACATAGTAATCTTGATGAAATTAATTGCTTACTGGAGCAAGAGCTGTGTGCAGTGCAGGGCTCTAGGTTGTGTCACAGCACTACAGTTACTATTCATTCTGTAAATTAATCTGCTGTATTCTGTTAACAATGGAAACTAAATGTATCATGCTAAAATCAAATCAATGCCATCCGGATCAGTCACCAGGGTTCTCTTGATCCCTTTCTATCAAGGCTTTTGTTATTCAGACATTCCCCACAAGCTGGTTCTACTCAATAACAACCAATAAAATAATCAACCCTTAAAAATTTCCCCAGGGAATAATTTAAAATTGAACAGGGAGTAATATATCTTGTAGTGTCAATAATGCTCAAAATGTTAATTTGGTTGATGCTACTATGTGCCTCCTCAAGTCATATTCCAAATGCTGTTCTGGGAAGATGACTTCTACTTGAAATCACTCTGTTGCTCTCTGCCTGCAGCACCAGTTTCAAATCTGTGGCAAGGGCTATCTGAGATAGGCTGTATAATGAAAGACTGTTCTGTGACCTGACTGCTTTCTCTACCTTTTAAAGCTAACTACTGATAGTGATTTTCTTAAATTAAAATCAGATGGCAAGGATGAATATGCTGATAAGATGTTCTCAGCTGACTGATAGAGTCCCTACATGCAGCAGAAATGTGTCCATCTTCTGAACATAGCATGAGTCTGATTTACTAAGCAAAGCTGGTTTAGCACCAGTATCAATAATGTAATTTTCTTTATTATATAAACTGGGTTGAAAAAGATTTTACAATGCAAGTTTAGTCTATTAAGGACATTTCTGTGAATAAATTATATTAGATGTTCTTTTAATTCTTGTTAATACAGTTTGTTTTTTTTTCACAGATGTAATTTTTGGGCATTAGAAAATATTTTTTTACCCTGCTGTTGTGAAAGAAGAACTGCAAGTACTGACATCATTAAACATTTTGAGAAGTTTGTTCTGTTCTTTTTATAATAAGGGAAAGCAGTCCTGACGAAATGAAAACTTTCCAGTAACTTAAATACTTGTTTAACTGTATTATTTCTTAGGTGCTTGATATCATCCTATATAAACTAATGAAGGGACTATTTCTGAAATTCCAATTGCATAGTTATACTCTATAATCATGCTTTTATTTTTTCATTTGTTAAAAAATTCTATCTACAGTGGACACAAACTGACAACTTTATGTGTGACTACTAAAATGTGTTTTCAATATAAATTTGTGGATGAGATAACAAATGCTAAAAACTTCTGATTACGAGATGTTCATTTTAGGGTTTGGTTGGGCTCCAGAGCAGACTAGAAGTGGTGCATTATTTTTACAATGAGGGTGATGAAGCCCTGGCACAAGTTGTCCAGGAGCTGTGGATGCTCCATCCCTGTAAATGCTCGAGGCAAGGTTGAATGAGGCTTGGAGCAACCTGGTCTAGTGGAAGATGTCCCTGTCTGTGGCAGGGCACTGGAATGAGATGAGTTTTAACATATCCAACCCAAGCTATTCTATAATTCTATGTCCCAGGCTGGCCTCAGCCCATCCCCATCCCCATTGCATGGAGGTGCTCGATGCCCAAGGCTGGGGCTGCCCCAGTGCCCTGCTTCTGGCTGGGATGGTGGGACAGGGCCAGCTGCCAAGGATCCCCATCGGGCACCCCAGCCGTAGCCATGCAGACAGAAGAGATGTTAAACTCCTCTCCTCGCAAGCAAAACACTGGAGCAAGGAAACACCATTTGCAGGAGTGTGTGTGAGCGTGGTGCCAGCTCTGCCGCAGCTGGGTGAACACTGCCGTGGTTGGCACAGGCACCTGTGGTCATGCACCTGGTGATGGACACGCTGCTCTGGGAGCCACTGGAAAACACAGAGGGGGCAAAGACATGGGAAAACATGCACAGATGTCATGGTTTAACTCCAGCTGGCAACGAAGTACCACAGAGCTCTGACTCACTTCTCCCTCCAAACCTGTTTGGATGAGCAGAATTAGGAAAAAAGCAGTGAAACCGGTGGGTTCACTTTAATAACTGAAACAAAGTAAAATACAATGTATTATGTAATAATAATAATAATAATAGTAAAAATAGTGATTAAAGGGGGATGGGGAAGAGAGAGATAAAACCCAAGAAAGACAAGTGATACACAATGGCTTTATTCATTACCTGCTGATCGACGCCAAACTCATCCCCAAACCACAGCCAGCCCCACTCCCAGGTAACTCCCCAGTTTATATAGTGGGCATGGTGTGAAGTAGCCTCGTGGCTAGTTCACGTCAGCTGTCCTGGCCATGCTCCCTACAGGCTGCTTGTGAAAAGATGAGACGCTGAGAAGTCCTTGACTTACGTTAAGCCCTACTTAGCAACAATAACAGCATCGGTGTGTTATTAGCATTACCCTCATGCTGAATCCAAAACATAGCCCTGTACAGCTACTAGGAAGAAAATTAAGTCTATCCCAGCCGAAACCGACACAAAATAAAAAGCGAAAGCACCGAAAACACCTTGGTGAGTTTACCGCTCTTTGACGGTGGGTGAGTCGCGGTGAGCGCCGAGCCGGCAGGGGGCGCTGTCAGCCCGCGCTCCGTGCTGGGAAAAGGCCTCGCGCTGAGGCGGTGGGAGCGCTGTGGGACACCGTGAGGGGGCTGTTCCTGTGGGACACTGTCCATGGGACACCGTGAGGGGGCTGTTCCTGTGGGACACTGTCCATGGGACACCGTGAGGGGGCTGTTCCTGTGGGACACTGTCCATGGGACACCGTGAGGGGGCTGTTCCTGTGGGGCACTGTCCATGGGACACCGTGAGGGGGCTGTTCCTGTGGGGCACTGTCCATGGGACACCGTGAGGGGGCTGTTCTTGTGGGGCACTGTCCATGGTCCTAATAATTCAGCATTTCAGATCTAGATCATCAATAGTAGTGCCCTTTCTAGACAGTGTGCTGGGACAGTTTCTACCCTGAGTCATCTTCATCTGCAGCTGGATGAAATATAGCTTAACTTCAAACAAGAGAGAGGCTGATTTACAGCAGGCAGAAGTGTCGCTATATATTTCATATATATTTGCAACACTGAGGTTTTCATAACTAAATGCCTGTCTTTTTCCAGGCCTTCTTGAATGTGCAGAGTCTACAAAAATTCAGATCATACAAATTGCAGTACCAGAGAAAATTGTTCCAGCTGCCTGCTCATTCATTCATTCATTCATTCATTCATCTTAGTCATACAAAACACACAAAGAAGACTGTTTAGGTGCCATAAGTATCCTTATTTTTCAAGGCTATATCCTGCCTGGTCTTTGACAGAGGTTTTTTGACAGTTGCTTGCACTGTCCATAAATTTTTTTTACAGAAACCAGTAATTCCTGGTTTCTCTTCTGGGCCTTTGTGGGAATGTGTGTGCTTCACTGCCCCTGGAAGAGTGGCCACCTCCCAGTGCATGTCAGTTTTTCTCCTTTAAGTCATTACAAGGATATCTCTTCAAGGAATTATGTGGACACCTGGAAAAAAAAAAAAAAAAAAGAGAGAATATTCTCTGGTACATGTTGTAGCTACAGTCTGCCTCAACTTTGTGCTACAGCTAGATTAGAAACTGAAAAAATGATAGGGAAAAAATGAGAGAAAAGAGGAACAAAAAGATAATTAATACAAGCCAGAACCAGTGCAGAAGTAAACCTAAAAAAAAAAAGAAAACAATTTTGAGAAAAAAAGGAGAAAATACCTGTAACGACAGATTTAGACCAGCAGGGAATCTGAATCATTTAATTAAAGAAACAAGCTGGTTTTATACAGTTCTTCAAGGCACAGTGTTTCCTTACATGGTAATTCTCACGACGTGACCTATCCCACATTGCCATGTCAGCCACACGTGCTCTAAATGTCCTTCCATGGGGTGATCACGCTCTGTTCACCTGTCTGTCAGCTCCTGGCAGGCTCCTCTCGTATATGGGTAAAGTTTTATAAAAGAAAGGCCTTGTAAAATCAGGCCTTGTTACTTTGGCTAAGCTAACAGCTAATCTGTTAAGTTCCCGTGAGAAAAGAGTTATAAGAATGAGAATCAGTTTGCATAAGAATCTATTCTTGTGAGAGGACGGCTCACTCTTCTGGAGTGGAAAATTCTACCCATGTGAAACATTCACTTTCCAGGAGAGAAAAATGTAAACATTTCTAGAAAGGGAAAAGTTTGATGGACATGTGCACTAGCCATTACCAGCCAATGAACTGAGTTTCAACAAATTGCTGACCAATTAGATTTAAACACGGTGCCTTCTGATAATGATATAAATAATGATAATGAGCTATGTGAATAAAGATGCAGCTGTTCTGCATGAAGAAACAAGTGTCTTGTCCATCTCTATTGTGACATCCTCTCCCACAGGGCTCTGCTGCGTGACGCCTCCTCCCCCCAAGGTCATGCAGAGACAAGCTGCCATGTGCTGCCGTGTGCCGCTACTTTGTGCTGCCATGTGCTTCTTGTGCTGCCATGTGTTGTTCTGTGCTGCCATGTGCTTCTGTAGGCATGTCCCACAGCCCGTGGCTCAACTCCATCCCATCTCTTCCCACAGATATGTGTCAGAAAGAAGGGACACGCAAGACTTGTATATCTGTCACTTTAGTAGCTGAATTTCCCATAAACTTCCACTGAGATCCGATTAGCTCTGCAGGGAGCAATATAAGTGGGAAAGCATTCGATGTAACTGAACTTGTGATAAATCCTCCTGCAGCCAAGCATTAGTCAGACATATACTGATCTAATAACAAGTCATGATTACAGTTTAATCCTGACTCGTACGTTCAGAATTATGGACAAAATTGATCATTTAGTGTTGACTTGTACAATTCCCCAAGGTAACAGTATGGGATTCTCTTTTACCAAAGGAATTATTCAATTTGAGGCTGAAGCCATATAACTGCACACTTTTGACACAGCTGGGATCATTAATATTGTCAGAGAGGTGTATGTGAACAACTTCTAAACCAGGTACTAGTCACATGCCATGTAGTAAATTCCTTAGCACCTTACTTAACATTCTAAAATCTAGGACACCAAGTTTTAAAACTTAGCTGGTTTTCTGATTTTCAGTTTGGAAGAATCCTTTTTGCCTCACCTTTCCAGATGTGATAGGCATTGCACAAAGGCTTCATTCCTCTGGTGCCTGAAAGTGGAAATGCAATAGAAGAACATCTCTGATGTTTTTCATGATGTTGGGTGTGATGAATTAGAGAAAGTAATAATTTATATGTGTGGTTGTTATTACACATTAAAAAATATGCTGCTGGTCATTAGAGATAAGATTGTTTCTTTTCCTGTGGTATCTAGACTGCATCTCTGTGATTCATTGTGGTTAGGATCTGTCATTTTTCATGGGTCAGCAAAACAAAAAATTAGGGAGCCTGTTTTCTTGAAAATTGAGATTTAATTGCCCAGTTGTCTCTCACATCAAATATTTTTTTGAATCAAAATTAAGTTTTCTTATAAAGCTCTTGCTTTTCATTTCTTTTAGCCAAAAACTTAGCACCTTTTGAAAAATGTAGGATAAATTATTTCTTCTTGAGTGTCTTCGCATACATTTAAGCTTTAAGATTTAACTGAATTTATTTTGTACTGTAAACAAACACTATTGTTGAATACATCTGTGCATACATGTTTGATTTGTACAAGGGCCACATGCAGTTTATATGCTAAGATCATAAGGACACTTAGCATTAAACTTATTAGTAGAAAGAAACCTGACACTGACATCTGTTTGGTGGAATTACAGAAGGTCATACTTGCTTAGTACCTGTGTAGGTAGTGATCTATCTTAAATGGTTTATAACTAGGATTACTACAGATACATATTTCTTTTTCCAAAGCTTAATGTGTTTTTTTTGTCATCACCATGACTCTTAAGTAATTTTCATCATGTATCAATATATGTAATGCCAAATCATATATTCCTAGTGAGTATCCAGCCTGGCCTTGAACGCTTCCAGGGATGAGGCATCCACAACTTCTCTGGACAACCTGTTCTAGTGTCTCATCACCCTCAGAGTAATGAATTTCTTCCTAATTCCTAATATGTAAATTAAACCTACTGTCTTTTAGTCTGAATCCATTCCCCCTTGTCACTACCCTTGTAAAGAGTCTCTCTTCATCTTTCTTGAAGGCTCCCTTCAAGTTCTAGAAGGCCACAATGAGGTCACCCCAAAGCCTCTTCTCCAGGCTGAACAAACCCAAAACCCAATTCTCTCAGCCTTTCCTTGTAGGAGAGGTGCTTCATCCTTCTGATCATTGTGGTGGCCTCCTCTGGACTCACTCCAACAGGCCCTTGTTATTCCTGTGCTGGAACCCCAAAGCTGGCTGTAGCACTCAAGGTACGCTTGCAGTTCCTCAGAGAGTATGGGTTGTAATGAGGTGGATGTCTGACTTAATTTTTAAATGTATTGACTGGGGCAAAAAAAATAATGAAATCTATCTTCAGCTAATAATTCCCATTAGTTTCAGAAGAAAAAGCACCAACATGGAGAAGTGGTTAGGGGATTTGCTGAGAGATGGAGTAGGTAGTTCTCTTTGCAGCTCTGTGTTGGGTCAAGAAAGAAATGCTAGTGAGTTTTTTGGGGAAAGAAACTAGAAATGATGAATCCGAGGCGTAAAAGATGAGCGAGAAAGAGGAATCTGATCTGGTGTGGGCACTGAAAGTGCAGACAGAAAAACCTTGAACAGTCTGTCAGTTAGAGTTCAGCACTTGGTTATTGTTTTATAAAGGCAATAAAAATATCTTACCAACTCATTCCTGCAAAAGTACAGACAGCCTGTAAACCTGATCAGTATTGCAAGAACCTCTTGTATGATCCTAGAAAAGAACTTATTAGAGCTTGGTGCACATTACTGGCCAGGTTGGGGGAGAGGAGGTCCAGCCACAGTGGTGCAGTAAGTATCTTGTAAAATAACCAAAGGAGACATGAGGGCCTGAGGTCACCCATCTGGATGACCCAGCTACCTGGAAGAGGGATATTTGGCTCATACAATCATGCCATCTTCATCCTGGATGTGCTACATCTCCATAACCCCAGGAGGTTGACTGATTTCTTTGCTCCGACTTGGCACCTGGGAGATAACTGGCATGCACACAATGAATGTGACCTGTGGGATCCAGACCAGTTGAGAAATCAGCTGAACTCCTTTTTCAGGTCACTCTGTCAGCAGAATGACACTGGCTTTAGAAAAGTAAATCTTAACTTAAAATTGTGTAACTGCAAATTGAATTGCACCCACTGCTGTGATGAGTGTAGGTGGTTTTTTTCCATACAGGCATAAAAATTGATATTTATCTCTAATGGTAAGTGTACAGGCTATCACAATATTTATTTTATTTCCAAGTGTGGTGGCTTTTCTCCTGTCACCTGAGGTAGTCCATTTTCTGCATAAACAGACTATCACTCCAGATTCTGTACTTTTGTGTTAGTCAGCAAAGTTTTTTTTAAGATGTGCATGACAACAATTGTGTTGCTACAAATGTGAGTACATAGACAGCATGAGGCATTTTTTTAAGGTATACATTTATCTTAAAATCTCTTTGGTGAATACAAACAAAGCAAAAGATCCTTGAGCCTCCCTCGTATTGAGGTGATCTGTATGTTGCATCCTTTGAGACATTTGTCACTGTCTGGTCAAATGACCCTGTATATCAAAGAAAATATTTATTTTCAGACATTTTTTCACTGCCATAGTTTTGAAAGATGGCAAAAAATTGAAGTGCTGAGAATCATAACATGTTAGTCTAACTGTTGAGCAAAATTATTTCATTTATTCTAGTGTGAAGTAACCAGGATTCTGATTTTGTGTGATGATTTACACTCAGCTGTAATGTGGCTTGTTACAAAATTGCTCTAATAAGAGTTGCAAATATCTATCAAGGAGAAGAAAGTAATTAGAAATAATTTAAAAAAAAAAAAAAAACAAACAAAACTCTGTGTATATGTATGTAGATCCTAGAGTGCAAATAACCTGCGCCTGGACAACCTCTCCTGAGTGTTCCACCAAGTTCAGGGGCCCAATTAAATGGTAGAAGATGCTATCATATTTCTGGGAAGCCAGCTGTTCTGTAGCATTACTCAAGGGAACCCATTTAGGGGTGAAGGTATTATAAACATTACTCCAGCAGTGGGCTTCTAGTGATAAAATTTTTCCTTTAGTAGCCAAGGGTAATCTTCCTTTCAAATGAAAACTCCTGATGTCAGACGTTTCTTTTAGCAACAAGATAAATTAAAATTATGTGTGTTTTGTCTGAACTTTATCCTTCTGATAAACCAGTGGTTTATCCTATAGTTTTTTGAGCAGCTTTTTAAGGAATGTTTTAATAGGATACAATTTTGTTATTTTCTTATGTATTTTAGGAATTTAGGAATCATTTTATGTAATCAAGGTTTTCTTTTTTTCAGTGAATGAAGCAAATAGTAAAAGAGAATGGATATGCTCCTATTAATTTTCTGTTAATTTCCAGGAAAACAGCTATCATAGGAAGAGTTTGACTTGTCATCTGGAGCAAGTTGCCTTGCTATGTATTCCTATCTATAGATATAGCATAAAGAAATGATAATAATTTAGATAAGGCATGTAACTTTTAGACAGCTAAAGCTTAGCCTGACTTCTAATTGTTGCTTTAAAAGAGTCATTCTTGTTGTTCAAAATCCTTGATTTCTTTCAATTGCGTGTGATAGAAATCTATTTAAATCAACCTCTTTTCATGTTCTTGTTTTAGCAGCTGAAGAGCTGCTATTTGTCAATCCCTTTCACTAGCAGTGTCAGTATAAATTCTTTTATGCCTGTATTGATGGTGTCAGATGGTAGCTGTCAGACTCATGGGTTTGGGGGTGCTAAAACTTCATGTGGGAACCATAGGAAGTGGGAGATTTTCAGGGAAGAGAAATCCACCAAGGGTTTCTATATGTGTGCAGAGATGATATTTTGATCTGGAAATAGTGAACGTACTTGAAGTACAGTGCAATTTCCTTGTTTTAAAGTCCTTCCCTAGCATCATCTTTTGGCATTTGCATCCTGGGATACAGGATCTTTTTTATGTAACACTGGGGCACATTCATGTGTTTCAAGAAATCGGGCCTTTTCGAACATCAAAACAGCTCTAGACATGACTGTTGGTCCAGTAAGGACAAAAATTGAAGGCCTGGAATTTTTACCTGAGAAAACTGATTCCCAGGAGATTTGGGGAGACCAATTCTTGACAGATTCATGGGGAAATAAATGTTTGCTCCTTTTGCATGGGCTGCTAGCCCCACAAGCCATCTGTTGATAAACTGCTTCTGAGGAATGCTCTTCATAATTCTCTCTCCTGCAACCTAGGTATATTCCTTTTCCAAAGGGCTGACCTCACTGGGGGCTTTGAGGAAGGCATAGGACAGTGTAGGAAATGCCTGGTAGGTAATAAGCTTGTTCCCCCTTTGCTTGGAATCGTAGATCAAAGGCTTCTGTAATTTTCACAGGCAGAAATACTTTGCTAGTACAGAGATCCATCTAATTAAATTAAGTAGGTGCTTCACAGTGTGCACATACTCCTACAGATGTCCCCCTGAATCCAGCACGCAGGCATGTTTAGAGGCTGGAATTATATATAGAGGAGCATTTGTCTTTCTTGTTTAGAGATGCTGAACACTTTAATGGACCTCTGTGTTTTTTAGACTCCTTTTTGAAACATTGTGGAAAAAACCCTAGTGCATATTGTTGAAATGACAGAATTTCAAAACTGTTTTTGTTCTATGTGCATGCACTTCACAAGGATAAAATAGAAACAAGTTTAACAAATATGACTTTATATATCAGCTATGAAAATTAATGTGTTTAAATGCTCTGGGTGACTTAATAGACAAATATAAGGGATTCCTAAATGCATCAATTTCCTTTCAAAATCCTTGCTGTTATAATTGTATTACTAAAAGTCATGCCCACATCCCTGCTATGGATTTAAAATATCCATAGTGCTTACTTAGAGGTTATTAATGCACTTATCTTTAAGCTTCTGATTTTTCTAGCTCTCACCAGTTCAGATGGGCTTTCATTACCTCCATGGAGCAAGACTGTTCAGGTCAGGTGTTTTGGGTGATCTGGTTTTGTGTGCTGTACACAAAGTAAAGGTATAGGCAAGGTATTCATGTGCCTCTCAGAGAGAGGTCAACAACAGTGAAAAAGCAGAGGAACATATGAAAAGAATGTATGCTGCTCTCAGCCTGCCACCATCACCTCATTTGAAATTGTTGCTATGAAGGACACCTTTAGTAGCGTTTTTGTGAACAAATTTCTTCTTAAAGGGATTCCTTAGGTGCCTTAATTGAAAAATATTTTTAAAAAGACAGATAAGTGCATGGAGATCTGTTACTCGATATCAAATACGCTGGATAAACGATGATGTGGTGTACTGAAAACTAATCTTAGAATTGGTAGCTAAGATACCTTGAACATCCAACAGTAGTGCTCACTGCAGATAAAACACGGTGATGCCTGGTACTGGTGATTTTTAAGGTCGTTTGTGAAGTTATGTACTTTTGCTCATACAACAGTTGTCATAGGTGTCTTTTAGCTAAAGAGTTCCTTTCATCATCTTGGTCATCATCAAAGAGGGAGTTGAATTTGGGAGGGGAGGTTTTCAAAGATGAAAGTACTGTCAGCTGACGCACACTATTCCAGTATTACATATTTCTTGTCTTGTCCACAACAGAGAACATTCATCCTAAACCTCAACCCTTTCCTGGCAGCCAGTTTCCCTGGTAACAAAGCCAATGATTCACTGAGTGAGACCAGGGTAACTATGGAGCCATACTACTGACTTAATTTGAGGCTAAATTCTGATGTACCTGGAAATAGAACTGGTGTTAGTAGCATTACACGATCTCTTGCTGGAATCTTTTTTCATCTCAGATAGCTAATCCATGACCAGTGAGCCAAATAAAGCCCCACCCCACACTATGCCTCCTCCTGGGTTCAGGCCCTTGGCTGTCTTCTCTGTCAAGTGATTAAAATGCAAGGCATATCCCCTGATATGAAAAGATTTGTCTGTGTTCCTGAATCATTGCCATGTTGCCCCAGGATAAGGCTTTTTAGCATGTCTGAAAGAGGGTGTGTGTCTCTTCTGCTAACTAGGACATGTTAGATGAAGATTTCTCTCAGAAGTACCTTAATTCCCCTCAATATTTTTTTTCTGGAGAGCCAATCCCCTTATAATCCTATTGAAATTAGAGTTATATTAAACAAAAATTAAATTAAGGCATATCTTAACAAAGTTTCAGTGAGGATTACAGCACCAAAATTTGAGAGACCAACAAATCATGTCCTCCTGCCATGTTATCACCTGGATGCTTACCCAGGCTGCAGGCATGCCTTGCAGCCGCCCTTGCCATATGTCCATAGAATGCCTTTATTGAATTCTCTATCCCTTACAGGGATCCCTTAGATGGTAGTCTTTCATTTCTTACCCTCCATTCTCTCAGCTCTGAATTAGAGGAACATTGGTTCAGCTCTTCTTTTTATGATTCTTTGCTTGCTTTTTCACCTGCTTTTTGTAGCACTGGAATACTATTTAGCTTCATGTCATCCATGACTGAATTGAAGTTGCTCTCTTCAATCCAGGATGCTCAAGAGGGAATAGCCAAATAATAAAGCAGCACACGATCTGTGTTTAGCAGTTGAGTTTGTTTCATTTGTAATCTCTAGCTGCTTTTTCATGATGCTGCTAACAAACATCAGCACTAATTGAGCATTATTTCTTGTGGGGTTTTGGTAGGCCAACTATTTGGAGTTTATAGTACTATTTAAGTCAACTTTTTTTGTACAAATGTTCAAGTTCTATCTTGACTCAACACTGCACTCAATAAAAGCCAAAATTAGAAATATTTGTAATTAAAACATCATCATTGTCATCTAAATTGCTGCCCATCTGAATCAGGCTGAAGTGCACAATGTGTTGCTATGCAGAGATAGAGTTTCAGACTCTGCAAGTTCAAACATTTCTACGTACTTCTGTATCAGATACACTCATTTGGTTGCTTAAAGTTTGCTTCTCCACACTGTAACAGCTGGAGACTTGCTTTGCTTTAAAGAACATAAAATAATTGGGAAAAGTATCTGGCGTTCACACACGCACATGAAATTCTGCCATGCTCTCAAGGTACCAAGCCAACACCAGAATGGCTGCCACGGCATCTCAATGCCCTGACTCTTCCCCTGCTTGCCAAAATTAGGCTTGCATGAGTGCCAACATCTGGTGTAAGCCATACTGTACTTTGGATCTGTGCCTTGTCACCACCTGGAAGAAAGACTATATTAAAGCCTGGAACTGAAAGGCATTTGCTTTTGTGAGCTGTAGGGAACATAACATTTCTGTTTGTGTCTGCTGCTCTGAGTATTTCACATTCAATAATAAACTGAGAGGACTGCATGTATCTAAATCTAAACTAACTACTTAATGATGGAACTTTTTATAACTTAGTCAACAGCAGCTAGCAGTCAAACCTAATGGCAGCAGATGGACTTCATGGTGTCTATTCCAAACCCTTTGCTACTCTGCTAGTCCCTCCAAATTCCACTCTTGTTGCAATCTCTTTGTTTTAAAAAAGCACAGTTGCCTTCTTTCTCCTAATATTTGCTCAGCTGCTTTACCCAGAGGGTTGTATTGCAAGGGATTACAAAGGCTTAGTCTGCAGCTGGACCACTGAGTCCTCACTGCCTTTGTTGTCCCTCCAGCATACTGGCTCTTGAAGCAAACATCCAGCTTCTCACCTGTATTTTCAAATTAGATGAAGGATTTTCTCAGCACTGCTTTTCTTTTTTGGGAGGTTTCTCATTTGTCCTCTGTAGTTGCATCTACATTGCCAACTGCCCTAGAATGCCAAGTCCCCTCATCATGGCCTGGTATCTTCCCTTTCTCTGAGTTGTGTCCTTTACAACAGAGTAGGTAATAATAGAAAACAGGCCCTGACATGCTATCATTTACCCTGCCTGCAAGTATGAATCATGGACTCTGCAGCTTCTCTTACTTCACTGTTCATTTTTGGGCTTGGTTTGGGGATTTTTGGTCAGTGAGGTTTCTTTCTTTTTCTTGATCACTCAATGGCTAGAATTTTTGTACGCTAGCTTGCTGTGTCTCTGTCCATGGGTTAGTTGTCTGTCCATTGGCAGCAGCATTCAGGAATAGTTGGCACTTGCAGCTCCCTGAGCATGACAGTCACTCAGCTGCTGGCTCTGAGCTGCTGTTCTAGCCCTGCCTCTGGCCACAATGCTGCCTGCTGTGTTTAGGGCTCTTTTTCAGCTACTCATTTGTGAATCTATTTCATAGGCTGGGGTCCCTGTTCACCTATGGTTTTGGTGTCTACTAGCAATGACTTCTGTAATGGGCTGTGTCATGCTACCATAGTTTTCCTGCATCTTGCAATATGCCTTTGCAGTTCCACTCATGCAGCAGGTTTACTCCAGCTCCCAAGGAGGAAGGTTCATGTGTCATGAAGATTGGTTGCTTATGTTTTTGGGATAATGTACTGAAGTCCCTCCAGGAGGCTGGGCAGGAGGTTTTCCTGGCTGTCAGACTTTGGGTTGTCCTTAGTACCAACCCTGAGTTGAGACTACCCCCGGTACTTTGTGGGTGAATAAGGGAAGATACCAGTGAGAGCCTCTCACACTTGTTCTCACCATTTGAATTCTGCTGTTGGCTTACTGCCTGAACCCAGTCTGGTGGTTGTCCTGGATCTTACAAATGGGATTCAGGGTTTTTCTATTACATTTGTTGTCCAGTTCTAATTCAGGTGGCCTGCATGGCTCCTTATCTCAGTGCCTTATGACATTTGTTGACAAGACAGTGTTAGTAACAAACACAAATCATGTGACATCAGACAGCAATATATGAACTTGAATGCTTATTTCCCATGTTAAAAAATAGACTAATATAATGTAGTTTCTGTCAAACTATCCTCTGAGCTTTTTGGAAGCATTCTGGGCATGAAGAAGCTGTATATAATCTGCTGTTCCTTCCATGTGCCAGGAGAATTCAGACATTATTCCAGAATATCCAGAATAAAGTCTTGAAGTCCAAGATTAGACTGCAGCTGTGAACATTTTGCTGTGGCACCCTGAAAAATAGAGTATGCCCCTTATAATCTTAGTGTGCCTCAGGGATAAGAGTAGTGCAAATGGAATCATCAAACCAAAAGACATACGCTCCCAAGACTCTTCTTATTCCCTGGGGAAGCTCCTCTCCCTCAAAACCAGCTAATGAGAAGTTAACTCTCAAGTAGGTCACTTCAGTTACTGCCATACCGTGGACAGCTCCAAACTAGATCAGATACAGGGTGAAAGATTTCATTTGTTTAGTAATTCATTTTACAAGGCTCTGCAGCAAATGAGTACATTAAAATTGGTTTTATAAAATAAAAAAAATGCACAGTATTTTGCTGATTTTGCTAAAATAAATCAAAGCATAACAAAATTCAGATAGGATTAAGCATGAAAAACTGCTATGCCATTTTAAAATAATTTGGTACAACACAGAAAAAATAAGGCAGATTATTTCTCTTGTTCTTGCAATAAATAGAACAACTTCTGTGAGTCTCAGACTTGAAACATTTCTAAAGTATCAGATGTAAGTAAATGGATGGGAATGCTTTACTGGCATTTGCAAGTAGATGTTGTGCTCTCCTCATTTACAGAATCTCCTCAGATGTTGTACTTCAAGCCCTCTCTGGATATTTGATTCTGTGAACAGCTGCTGAACATTCAGATTGATTGCTTTTCCTTCACATACTACTGAAGAGTTCATTTATTCCGCTGCAGTCTGGTGGGATTTATATTTGAGTACTATCCTGAGCCTGTGTTCCAGCCCAAGGCTCTTCAAAGTGCATCCATGCTGCTCAGACATGGCCCTGTGCTCAACAGCAGACCTTAGGAGACCTCGGGGGTCCAGCAGAGGCATATGCTGAGAGCACTGAATGAATATCTTTGGAGTGCAGAGAGTCTGGACAGGTCTGTTCCAGTCTGGTAGCAGCATTGGATGGTCAGTGTTGGGCTCCTTCATCCATCAGCATAGCACACAGATGGTAAAGCACTCAAATGCAAGGTGTTCTTCTGCCAACAGAGGGGAAAAGCCAGGCACAACCAAGGATGTTGCTGTCCTTTATTATTCAATCTGAGTACTAATACTCAATGACAGGCCCTGCTGAGCCTCTGGATGCAGACTAAATATTGATGCCTTAAAGACCTAGAAATAAAGCAACACATTTTAGAGACCATATTCGTATAGGATGTAATCTAAAGGCTGGTCTTTATTGGAGGCCACCAAGGGGCAGATATAGAAAGTGACCACCCCCTTGTGGGGTGAATACAGTTTTATAAGTTTAGCAAATTAGCATAATTGACAAAAATCCCCAATTACAGACATAAGTGGTGAGGTAATTCCCCCTTTTGGCTCCACCTCTTACTGTAGCCTCCATTTAGGTAGGAACTAAACTTTGTTTGTGAAAGGTGTCTCAAAGAGCTAGTTTCAACCTTGGCTCCCAGGAAGAACCAAGATAGGTTAGAGGCCCTGGATGCCCTGTCTCGGAGCCTCTGGATTGTGCTTTGTCTTTCTACCTATCAGGGTAGGGAGAAGTACGGGGGCTAGCTAGGAGCTATATAACTACATAGCAATAGACCTATGAATATATATGAAGGAAATAGAAAAGCAAAAATCATTCTGGCATCAATATGATTGTTGGGGCAGCAAGCTCAGCAGCTCATGTTTGTAGACAACACGTGCCTTCACTACCCTCTCAGAGGCAGCACCCAACAGGCACATTCCTAAGTTCCTGAGTTCACCAGGCCCAGATCTTCATGGAATCTTGGTATGGTTTGAGTTGGAAGATCATCTTGTTCCAAGTCCCTGGCATAGACAGGGACATGTTATACTAGACCAGGTTGCTCAGTGCCCTGTCCCAGCTGATCTTGAGCATTTCCAGAGACAGAGCATTCACAGCTTCTCTGGGCATGTGTCTTCCCATTGCTTCAGTAATTGCTGTCTTCACTGTGGTTCAATAATTTAAAAACTGGGAAACGGTACTCACTACTTTCCCAAGATCTTCATGCCAGAATGAGGATTTCTTTTAAAAGTAATTCTAAAATAATTAATCACAATTTTCTTTTCCTTTTCCATTTATTTTTCCTTAGTTTTAAAGTTAATGATGCAACATTTAAGATAAGGGGTGTTAGGCAATATCCACTAAAGAACTTCTTCAGCCCCATCCAGCTGGTGCTTGGTTGTAAAAAGCAATGCTGCATTTCATTTAATTTTAGAGCTGAACAGAAGCCCCTGTAACTGTCCTAGGGACTGGGTCAACTGACTTGTATGTCTAGAGCAGTCATGGAAAGGTACTAGTCTAGATATAAAACTGTATAAAAAATGAGGCAGCTGCAATAATTACATAGCACTTCCCTTTTCTTATGACAAAGTCTCACTTTAGATGAAGGAAGAAACTGGATTTTCTACCAAGATGAGTGGAAGTGCAGTAAGACCTCGGTGCCAGTACTGCCCAACTGCAGGAAGGGCTGGGCTCAGCTGTCCTGGCTGGTGTTGGAGATCCCTGCTCAGGAGAGGAGCGTGCTTTGGGCTTTGCATCAGTGCCTGCCTGACCAGAAAGAGGCCACTTCTTGGGGATGACTGCCCCCTCCATCAAGGAAAAGGTCTATGAGGTTGGAGCTTCTCTGGTGGTATAGATGGAGGTCACAGGAGTGTGGGCTGTAGGCTGTAAAAATGATTCTACAAACCCAGTAAAAACTGGGAATGCCTCTGTGAAATTTATTTTGTCAGTCTAAATTTCAGTTAGTTCTAAATTACTGATTATTCATCAGTCTAGTTCTAAATTACAACAGATTAAAGATGACTCAGAGATCCTAGGCCCACACAATTTCACATTGTGATTCTTGCCCAGAGTTTACCTAAGGACCTGGTATTTTGCACTCTGGCAGACTCAAAGTTCATGGACACCCTCTGATGCTCTGCTCTGACCATTGGTTTTTACAGAGTCACACCAGAATAAATTTTTTTCTGAAAGGATGAGCAAAGCTACTAAACACAGAGTGGGGACTGAAACTGGGAGTTGATGGTGTTCTATAAAATGGTTCTGTACTGGCTGCAGTAGGTTCAGTACTTGTTTTAACACTGTTAGAAGGGAGCCGGTCTTTTGCCCTGGATTTTGTTGCAGGGCAACACCAAGTATAGGTTTATTCATCCTCTAAGTGGCATCAAAGAAGTGCAGCGCCACTATTTGTTGTCTTTAGTGTGGTTTTGCCTCTAATTTTACACACATGGTTCATGTGGGATGGTGCCTTGTCCCATTCCTGTCCTGTGCTGCCCCAGTTCTTTGCTGTGTGGGACAGTCCTGGGGGTTTGCTGGAGCTTATGGTCTCTTTCACGTTTTTCAACAGGTTAAAGCCAAGTGGAAACGTCCTTATATGTGTATTAGTACCTGGACTGAAGTTGGGTCATCTTGGCCTTCTGCATTTCGTTGTCTTCATGTTCTGAGTAAGTCCAGCAGGATGTAGGCTACAAAAAAGAAAGGAGGGGAAAGGTGTAAAGAGAGCTCTTTTGGCATTTGAAACAGCACATCTGGACTTTGCATTGTCTGATTTTCTCCCTCTAACCCAGTCTCCATCCTCTCTTGGAATAATTTGGATTATGTTTTTTTTCCCCATCCAATCCCCTCAGTGTTTTGGTTTTTAGTTTTTTTCTGCATTTTTTTGTTTGTTTGCTTTGGTGGTTTTTTTTTACTTGATTTTTTTTCCTTATGAAAGCTGGGACAATTTACCTCAAATACTTGAAGCAAAGATGAATCCAGTTTTTAAGAACTCACAGGGGTCTGTTTTTAAGAAACTCGGGGGGCTCGTGTTTGCACAGGGCAGAAAGTCCCCAAGCAGATGTTGCTGCTCCTCCAGAAATGTGCATGGATATTGAGAAGTGTAGCTCTTTGTAGCTTCCTCCCAAACGGCAACTGCTAAGTAAGGTGCCCTTAACTGTAGTCTTTTAGTAGCCAAAACCATAAAGTGGAAAATGGGCAGCTGAAGGGTCTCAGTGACCTCCAAGAGGCCCAGAGAAGGACGGCACTGTGGTGAGAGGTGATGGATGACATCAGAGTCCTGCTGGGGCCAAGACTCTGCTAAAACTTCATGTGATGTAAAGAGATGGAAGACACCTTCCACCAACTTCATAACAGTTTCCTAAGGAAAAGCAGCTGCCTCTTGCCCTTCCCTCCTAAAATAAAACAGGGCTGCTTCCTGTTTTGCATTGTTGACATCACATTTTAAATGGTGCTGTCTGTTGGGGGAAGTAGAGGGGGAGATGCACGGGGGTCACCATTCTTACTCTTCACGTGCTCCTCTCAGAGGGTACTGCCTGCAAGCTGCACTCAGGGCAAGTATGTCATGTAAATCTTCTAGTGGGTTCCTCCCACTCCAACTCCTTCCAAATGAAACTGGATCTGGAGAGCCTCTGAAAGCAGCTGGGATGTTACAGTTCAGCAGAAACTGACCTTGGGCCACCCCAAGGGATATAACTGGTACCTCTGTACCCTCAAATGATCCCAAGGAGCCAAGTGGGGGATGATAAATTATAGTAGGGCCTAATTTTTGAGCCCCATGGGAGCCCAAAGGTCTTTTTGGGTATCAAGATGATCTCAGCAGATGTCCTGAAGCACATTTGGTCCCCAAGTAACTTCAAGAGACACTGTGGGCTCACAGGGACATCTCAGGGGACTTCTGAGAAAGAAATACAGCACAGGATGGGCCTGAGCTGACCTGCAGAGTTCGATTTGGTGCATGGACATCTGGAACTGACCTCTAGGAGCTAATATGGTAACCCCAAAACAACATGCACAGCATGTGTGTCTGGGGGCAAAAGAAGTCAACAGTTAGGACATGGGCATCATCTGTGGTTGCTAATGAGCACAGAGAGTTGCTTGAGATCACCAATTAATAGATGGAGTTACTAGAGGTCACCTTTACTCCAAAATTTTGGCTCATGGTCAACTGAAGTCACTAATTATCACACAGAGTTACCCCTGTACCCAAAATTTCAGCTTGGGGTCATCTGAGATCACCAATTATCACATAGGGTTACTAGACGTGAGCTGTATCCCAAAATTTTGGCTCATGGTCACCTGAGATCACTAATCATCACATAAAGTTATTAGAGAGAAATATTATGCCAAAATTTCAGTTTGTGGTCATCTGAGACCAACCAGTCACTGGCTCTTTGGGGTATCAGTTGAGGTCACCAAATTAACAGACATTTAATTAAATTAATTTATAACAACAAGAGTCTCTGCTGAGCGTTGTTCAAAGACATAAAGGAGAATTACTGCTGGGGACAGTGTCAAACACATAAAACCACAAAACTTATTTTATACCATGGTTATTAATTTCAAAAATTGCAGACATGTTCACTATCTCTCCAGCTGCTCCCATCCATCACTTCCATTAGGCCATCCCTTCCAGTCATCCAACACTATCTTAACAGTGCATTTTCAACTGCAGTATGATGTGAAAGCAAATGCCTGATTTTTTACTACAAAAATAAGGGCAGGAAAAACAGATAGGAATTAATACTTATAATCTTAGGGAGAATTATTTTTCCCAACCCTCTACCTCCTTAACCATGCTCTGTTTAACAAAATGTGCTTCCTAAACTTCATTGCCTACTGTGCACTAAGAACACAAGACACTATACAGGTGTCATAGGTGCTGTGTTTTAAGCAGGGGAAAACATGGCAGATATCTGCCATCTATGCAATACTACATACAGAGCTCTTCTCTGTAGCACAGAATTCAAACCACATTTTTCAACTATAAAAAAGAAAGCCAAACCTTGCTGTGTTCAGACCTTCTTGTCTTTAGCCAGGGTTTAGAAGATACATTGGAGATGATTCCATTTCACTGAAACTGTGCAGAGATGCAGCACAAACAGGAGCCCTCTTCACTGCCTCAAGGCAGAAGTGGATGCAACAATGAGAATAATGGTCTGTCTGGAAGGACAAAATTGTTTGATCAGATCAAAAACATTTTTCAGGAGAAAACTCAGAAACCAGGGAACAAAAATAAAAATTCCTTTTTTAATCATCCAAAATGTGCTGAGTTCAGCTTGGACTTTAAAAGGAACAAGTAAGTTGCTAACACTGCAACCAAGACTAGGTATGATTCACGCTAGGTACGATTCTTCACACCTTCAGTTAACCACAGCATGTTCATTTGTGTCAGCTGAGACACAGACAGGTCTCCAGCCTACAAACTGCAAATCCCATAAGGAGCTGCTGCTTAAACTAGTTTAGTGCTGAATTAATTGTCGATGGTAAATAACGACTGAAGTAATGCAGTGATTTATGTAACATTTAAAGTCACACCTGCACTCATATTGGGCAGGTTGGAGTGTACACCAATTCAGTGATTCTGGATTTGTATCTTTGGCATCCTCAGTCATGAGGATAACCTGACTCTTTCCATGATGACATACTCTACTTGCCAACCCACAGCCCTTCCAGTGAAATCCTGCTGCACAGTAGCAAAATTTGACACGCCAGCGAGAACACAGCTGCTCACAGAAACAAGGTTTAATGCTCATCCAATACATGGATTCTACCTTCCACTTGCCCTCTATTTCATTCACAGCTCCCTTCTTTTTGCACTGTTCTCCAGCTTCTTTCCTTGGAAACCAAGCCCCTCCACTTCCTCTTCTACTTTGGGCCAGCAAATTCCTGCAGTGGGAACAGGGGCCTAGATATGAAAAAAAATTCCCCCCAAAGGAGGGAGTTATCTCCTGGTGCTGTGCTAACGAAGGGCTGTGGCTGATAGAATTGTAATGCTTAAATAAAAGCAGAAAAGACATGGAACCATGTGCCATGGGGAACTGGGTTGCTTTATAGAAATAAAAGAAGGGATGAATAGGTGAGACAGTCTCTCATCACTAGACATGACTTCACCTATAGACTCTCCTCCTCCCTCCCAGCAATGACACTGGCTTTCTTTCATAGCATTTCATGCATTTCAAAGGGCCAATAGCATAAAAGGATTCCAAAAATAGGTTACAGCCTGAAACCAAAAAGCAGCTGTTTCATTAGCAACAAGAGAAGCAGAAGGGGAAAGAATTGTAGGACAGAGCTCCCTAAGTGTGCCAAATGACTTGCATTTCATGTATTTTATGCTATCTAACAGACATTCTTCTAGAATCAGGACACATTTCAGATGTACAGGAACTGATATAGCTGGAACGTGCTGTGTGTGCTCCTTTCTCCTTACACCAAGAAGGATTACTGAGAATCAGAGTCTTGGGACATGACTATCAGCACTCCCTTTTATAGGACATCCTACAGGATCATCTTGCACTGGAACAGGAAGCTTGCATCACTGCTTCCTGGGTTCTGAGTAACAGCTGGACACATACTCTGAACTTGTGCTTACAAAGTATCACTGTCACAAGGTAGATCCTCTGCCTCCTACACATCCCTGGACTTCTCCCATAGAGAAGAAATCCTATCCATGAAGATCAACATTCGCCCTTTATCCAAAGCCTCTGCAATTCATCACAGGCAAAGTTCATCATCTGTCTTGGAATGGCAGCCTGGAATCAAAATGCAAATGGTGAGCAGAACGAAGAGTGATTCAGTGTCCTCAGACTAGCCAGGATTCACTGTGTTAGGTGGCAAGAGAGGATACAGAAACTCATCCTATGTGTGTAAGTACACAGATATTCCAGTTTAGAACAGGTACAGGATTCAGACTGAGTTTAGAGATGGCAGATCTCAGAGCTCATTACATCATTAGACAGCTGGTCTAACGATTCAGGTCAGAACTGAGATGAAAATAAATATCCAGCAGTTTGTACTGACCACTGACACTATATGATGTGAAAAGGGATGAAACAAGTAGAAGATAAATCCTTCTGATTAAAAAGCAAGGGCAGGAAGAGAGATGTACCAATATTCAAGCTACAAGCAAGGCTTGGAAATGAGAAATTCAATCCTAGTTCTATTAGACAGCTGAATTGATCACAAATGCCTCATTTCTCAGTCTTCATATAACCCACCCCTAGGGCCAACTCACCCTGAGACTGTCATAGCAGAGACCCCCCTGTAAGAGCACTCAGCAGTGGGACAGCTGATCTTCCCAGAATTTTGCCAGGCAGGGTGTGGGCAGCCAGCAGCCACTGATGGCTTGTGTCCTGTGGTGTCCTCAAGGAGTGCAGCTCCTCGAGTAGCCAGAGGCTCAGAGATGTGCCACACATGAGTTCTGTTCCCATGGAAAACATCATGAGACCACATCAGCTGTGGGAAAATGGTGTGGGAGACAAAGCAGTCTCTCATCATTCTTGTACTTCATCCCTACTGACATGCTTTGCTGCCTGCACCTGGTCCCTGCACATGGACCCCCACTGGGGAATTCCTGCTCCTTTCATCAGCTTAGGAATGCTCAGCAGGACCCAGCCTTCCCTATTGCTGCCTCTCCAGCCCCACAGCAAGCTCTGGGTACGACGTGGGAAGCAGAGGTGTGTGGGTCACACGCAGGGATCTGTTATTCCAGGTCCCACAGCAGTGACTACTGAGGTGCAGCGGACATTCCTGCATCTGTGCAAGGGAGCTTAGTTTCAGCAAAAGGTAAGGAAAGTCAGCAGCCTCAGAGGAGTTACAGAGAATTACCAGGTCTAGCTGCATCAAGAGCGGTCCAGACAGACAGC
Source organism: Vidua macroura (assembly GCF_024509145.1). Lineage (NCBI taxonomy): Eukaryota > Metazoa > Chordata > Aves > Passeriformes > Viduidae > Vidua > Vidua macroura. The sequence goes on from NC_071576.1 coordinate 52,788,166, forward strand.
CATAAGGAAAAGGAGGGTTGGGATAGGGCAAGGGAGGGAAAGGAATTTGTCAATAAAACAGCAGATAATTGAGAGGGAAAGCAACTGAAACTCCTTTTCTTTTTCCAGATAGATGGAGCTTGTTACAGATGGAGACCGTACTGCTCCTAGACAAGGACCAATGATACTTTTGACAGTACAAAATGACCACGGCCAATTCAAGTGTTCAGCTGCCAAAGTCATACCTGAAAATATGCTGCTCTGTGGGCAAAGAAAGCAGAAGTGCTTTCTGCACTGCCTCTCTCACTGTTTGCCTCAGTTTTAGCCTTGGAAGACACCCAGTGCTTTAAAGACCTAGGCAGATGGGGTAGAACTAATCCAAATAAATCAATTAAGAGGTCCACATCTGAGCTACTTGGATTAGACTCTCTCCTGAATTGTTAATGGACATCATACAATTCATCATGCACTAAAATAGAGAGCTAAAATAGGACAGGTGACTCATGCCTAAAAATAGATAATCACTTCCATTAAGTAATAAGGGAAGCCTGGAGTGCCCAGTTCAGCTGCAAATGTATATGCATCACAGGTGTCTTTTTTCTGCAAGCAGTATTCTTAATAACACATTGTGAAAGACCAGGGGCTCATAAAAACACTACTGTGGGAAATCAAATTACATTCTCTTAATTTGAGCCCACTCACCATCACTATATGAAGCTGACATCCCTGATAAAAGCGGTCTTTGTTTGATATTTTGAGCAATAAAAGAATTTTCCCAATCTTGAAGGGGCCTGGCTAAGCCACACATCCTTATTATCCAAGCTCTGGTGCAATATTATGACCTTCCTTGCCACATCTGCTGATTTACATAATTGTCCCTCACCAGGTGACAAATTTCACTCTTCTCTTTGTCAAAGAGAATTTAGCTTTTAGAAGCAGTGAGGTATCACACTTCCCAAATAGATGCTATTTTTCTTAATGTTTTGCAAGCACTGCAGAGACAGTGCAAGCAATGACTCAGCTCCATAACACCTACCTAAAAATGGAGGGAAAAGGGGTTAACCAATGTGTACATAAATGTATCCAACAAAAGCAGCTGGCTGTCTGGGCTTTGGGCAATCTGTCAGAGATGAGTACTCCCTCCCACTGTCTTGTGATCTTCTTTTCTTTATTATTAATAGTAATATTTATTGTTATTATTTTGTAGGAAAGGGTTTAATCTTATTTTACGTATGTTTTTAGTCTGTTTATTGTTCTCCACGTTTGTCCTTCAGGGAGGAAGAAGAAATGTTTCAAAACACACTGAAAGACTATGGCTCATACCCACCTCATGTACACAAATTCAGTATACAAAAGACCAGGAAAAAATACTGTTGCTAAGCACATGAACCCTCTTTTATCTGAAACAGAGTAAAAGACACTGCTTCTGACTCTGAAACAAATTCTGTAATGTGACATATTAGCTAGAAGGTGCAGTGTTCTCTCTCTGTTGTTGTACCCAATTCTTGGTTGCATTTTGAAATAAACATCATAGTTTGAAATATGGGTTAGCAGAATCTTCCAATCAAATTTTTAATTATTTTATTTCATTATACTGGTGAAGCAAACAGGTGTATTTCTCTTCCTCACTGGTACCCTGCAGCAGATGGTTCAGAGAAGCTATTTCATTCAAATAACCCCACTAATTTCACATTCTGTTTACAACTTGCATATGGCAAGAGGAGCACCTCACCTCACAGACTTCCAGCATGCTGTGCTGGTCAAAATGAGGGCAGTGTGTTTTCATGAAATCTTATTCCTCCAGTCTCCATCAGAATACAGAATATTTGGGGCTTCTTTTTGCAGCGCCCAACCCTTCAACAGTGATTCAGTGCAAGCAATACTGACCTTCCCAGAGCTGAGCCTACCTGGGGGTCATCCAGGGTCTTGCCTACGTGTCTATCTTCTCCTGACATCAGCCTGGCTCTTGATCTTCTGCTTCCCAAATCAGCTACAGGAGGTAGGAGGGATGGGGCTCCCCATGTGAGTGGTACAAGTCAGCACCAGAAATGGTAGAAATGCCTCTTATCCCCAGTTGCCTCAGGACTATCTGAAGGTTATGTCATGTTGCTTTGACTTCTCACAAAAAAGGTATTTTCAACATTGCTCCATTCATCACTCATTTTACAACATTCAAATAAACCAGAGGAGTACTCTTAACATTGAAGAATTCATTTAGAAATACATGACTTTTCACCTATTTTATCTATGGAATCATGAAATGCTGTAAAATGTGCCATTTTTTACACAGACACCCCCTGAAGAAGTTCACTGCTGTGATTTTATTGAGTTCCCCATCAGCTTAGGACAATGTGTAAAAAGCTAACTTAGCTGGACAATCTATAAAATATTGCTTTGAAAATCATTATCATTCCTCTGCATTTTTAAATTATGACCCTACCTTATCACAAGGTCTTCTAATAGCCAGAATTCATAAAAGATGGGAATGTTTTTTCTAAGTAAATTTATATATTTTTGTTACAAATTTTTATTTTAATTATAGATTTTAAATAATAGAAAACAGCCTTTGAAGTTATGGACATGATAAAAAAAAAAAACAAAAAAAAACAAAACAAAACACAAAAGGAGGAGAAGAGTTTTTATAGAAAACTCATATAACTGACTAGAGATGAAGTAAGTGAAATGCCAGAGAAAGGACATAATAACACTAGGAGCAAGTTGATCTGTACCTCACAGAAGTTAAAACTGGATCCCTTCTAAAGAGTTTTAAACTCACCTGATAAAATACCACATAAAAATTATGTATAAGGCAAATAACTGAAAAGATGGAAAAACTGTAAGGCAGGGGAAAGGCAGAATTAGCATCTTCACCATAGTTTTATTGCTGCTTGCTTGCTGTAGTGGCACCCAGAGCCCTACAGCCAGTGAGGGCACACAGACTGCAGGAGCCAGAATTAACTCCTCATGGAGCCTCATCCTTTGTCCTCCCATAGCAACAACTGACAAACTCCTTTGCACTCATTAAAAATCCCTCTCTGCTCATGCTCTTGGGACCTTATTCTGCAAATATGGTGCATAGAGAATTTGATGTTATTTGCATAATTCTAAAAAATTAATGATGAAGATGCTGAAAAATGGAAAACAGATGCTGTAAAAAGCAAACCAAAGCAACACAGACATACCACAGATATGTTGCTCTATCACTCTGCTGAAACCTTGAATTGGAAAACCACCTCTTCCCCTTTTGTGGGCAATTATGCTCCCCAGCAAGCCCACTTTCACTTCAACCCTTATCAGAGCAAGGTTTCACAGCTACTTGCTCTGATAATGGGAGCAGTGCAGTGGGTCACGCTTTGGATGCCCCTCCTGTGGGAAGCCCTCAGGACCTGGGGCCAGCACCCTGCATGGCTTGGGGTGTTGACAGACAGACAGACACCCTCGGTGCACCCCATTCTGGCCTGAGACATTGCTCAGGAACTCCCCGGTCACTTGGGAACACCATGCACAAGGATGGAAAAAAAAAGGCTCTGCTGATCATTGCTTACCAACACAGGACTCCCCGGAAGGAGAGTAGCTTCCATTGTCATGGAAACCGCTTCTGCACTCACAGTGGTACCACCCTGGGAGGTTAACACAGCGTGAATGGTTGTGACACTCAATGATCCCCTCTGCACACTCATCAATATCTGCCTCAGAGAAAAACACAAGCCAGCCAGGAAATTAATTTCCTTTGACACCAATACTGTAGGTTTGATTTTTTTTTTCTTTTTTAATCTTATTGGTTTGGAGTTTTTTTAAAGATTTCCTTTAATAGATGGATCAAGGTTTATTACAGTTCCAAACAACAGACATTTAAAACATGACTCACAGAACAACAATAAAAAATAACAATAATACATCATGTAATCTATTACAGACAAGACATTCTTTTACACCATGATTTGCTGAAAATGCAAAGCAAACATGCAGATTTTTTGTTCCTTGTTAGGTTTTTTGTGGTTTGGATTTTTGTTTGCTTTTTTAACTCAGAAATTACATTTGTCTGTGCATTTAAAGCGTTGCAGAACAGGTTGTCCACTGAAAAGGCAGTTTCAGCAATATTCCTGCTTTACAAACTGCCTGTGCCAGGACACCTTGGAAAGAAAAGGCATTTTCTTCAGGATTTGTGTTGCCAGCATTCAGCTGCAATATTGGCAGCTATCTGGAATTGAAGGTGTTCAGAACATTTCACAAACACTGGTTAATCTCTTTTGTTTATATGATCAAAATAAATACCCAGTACAAGTGTAACTGCGTGTGACAAACAGAAAAAGCAGTCCATGTTTCAGCTGCAATAAAACGTTTAGCTGGAAAAGAGTGAGGCAAATGGCAGCAAGTCTGTAGCAATGGAAAGATACAGCATGATGAATACCCTGCTGAGGTTCAATAAATGTGCTGGTTTTAGAAAGGGGTTTCTCAAATTTCTGTAACATGTTTAATAGAGACTTCGTAATTGCCAGTAACCTTGGCTAATCATGGCTGGCACCTGGCTGCTTCTCCCCTTTGAGCATTTTTCAGCACATTTTGTAGGGTTGTAATTAAAATTAGCAAATTAATTATATGCTAACCTTGTGGTAATTTAAGAAGTCATTATATTTTCATTCCTCTATTCAGCTCAAGCTTTTTTTTTTTTTTTTTTTTTTTTTTTTAAATTTTGGACAGTTTTCAGCTGAGTAACTTATCAATTAAAAGAAGACTCAAATTATTCCCAAATAATTCCCACTTTCACCCACTGAGAATTTTTTTCTTGGCACACTTAAAATGTGCATAAAACTGTGCATACAAAACCAAAAAATCTGGGTGAAAATAGGTTTGGAAACAACATTTAGCTCCACAAGCATCAAGGACAAGTGTCTCATGATCCTGATGCAAGACTGATGCAAGGTGATTAACTAACCACAGAATGTAGCTTTTATCTCAATTTCCAAAATACATACACCAATATGGTTTCATGGACTGCACTGGAGTCATGTTGATGTACGTGGAAATCGATTTGAATGAAGTATCCTTCAACACAATCCCATTGTCTTACATCTTACAAGCAATACCATAGAGAAGTTTGATTTTTCCTCATTTCAGTAACAATACTTATTCTTGTTGAAATATAGCTGAAAAACCTAAAAAACGCTGTTTTCCAAGATTCGTGTTCACCCTCACTCAAGCATGAACCAAGTTATCTACATAACAGGATCATAAATGCTATTTATTTCTAGCTTTATTCAGCTCCCATCTAACAATAAAGTCAATTTTTAAATGCTTTACGATCTGTCACTGCTGTCACCTTTTCTGTACTTTGTACTTTGTGGAAGTTAATTTTAGTGTTAAAACACTGCACGAATGTAGCTGTCCATCAACGGTGAGTGCTGCTTGCAAACTCAGACACTTTCAATTCATTACAGCAAATGGAATTTATAACCATGATCTTTTCACATGTCATGGCTGATGAAACAGGTTTAATCCTATTTGGAAAGTGAATGACTTTGCTACTGCAGGTCAATTGCACATGAATCCTTCTTCTTACTTTCCTTTCTTTCCCAGTGTTGGATTGGAGAATGTTTCTGTTTTTAAAGATTGCTTTCTTGTGTCAGTCCTGTACTGAACTTCAATCTGTTCAATTTTACATTTTTAATTTTAAAAATTAACAGAGATTTCCTAAAGTTCATTTCTAAGCTTAAGCCCATTCAAGAGTATATGATTTAGGTTCATGGCAAAGGACACTAACTGACTAGCAGTCTACTTTTCAGAAAGCCTGTCTGCCAGGGTACCAAAACTAAGCAGAAGACTTCAACAGAAGAAGAGCCGTTAGGTTATGCCTGTACATGATGTCAAAAGGTAAAATAATACACAGAACTCCTTCAAGACTAGATGACTTTACTGTGGCAGTACCATACTTGTTACAGCTTTTGCTCCCTCATGCGTAGGGAGATGCTAACCAATTTCTTCAACCAGCAGAGCTAGGTAAAAAAGACTTGCTTTCAGTTTTACAGGTTCTTCCTTTACTTCCTCAATCTCCTTAAACCACTGGAGCTATGCCAGCATTGTCCTACACATGCTGGGGGCAGTGGGCAAAGGACAAGAGAAGCTATGTAGGCTTTTTGGGAAAATATGCCATGTCACACACCACTGGTGTGGAAGCAGCTAGTAAAAAACTCTTCAAGCTCTACTTCCCACCACTACCTCTCCCCTTTAGGTTAAGCTCAGCATTCCTCCTTGTTCCCCAGCCCAGCCTTCTCCTGCATGCAGGTGCTGGATACAGGCTGGGAGGATGGTGGAGGAAGGAGAATGGGGAATCAATTCTCCCTCTGCTTCTGCAGCAGGTTAGGATTCCTTTGGGAGCACATCAGCAGCAGCACCATGAAGAGCATGACAAGCATGAAGAGCATGAACACCATGACGTGCATGAAGAGCCGTATCAACAAGGAAAACCCTTAACAGCATCTCTGCTTATCTAACACATTACTGTTTCTTGAAATGGTGCACATGAACACTAAAAGGGTTGGAAATCCCATGATGAGCTCTACAAGCTTCTCCTATGATCCTGTATGATCCTACAAGCTTCTCCTATGATCCATGTGTTTGTAGCATGTGTATAAACACAGGTCTGCAGGAATAGGAAAATCTTGTGGATGTTTTAGAAACTGAGATTTATGATGCTCAGAATACCAAGAGGGAAAAGCAAATAACAGCTTCATAAAATGGTGTGTCATACACCATGACATTATTTAGTTCAGTTAATAGACCATTTCCAGCAGGACATCCTATGTCTTTTCAAAACACTTTTTTTGAGCATTTCTTCTGCACAGAGAAATGTTGATGTAGATAAGAGCCAATTCAGGGAATAAGAATCAATTCACTTCTCTTCATCACTGCTTTTCCATCTTTAGATTCTAGCACCATATTTGCCTCAGGATAGAAGTCTTTCTATCCAAGTCTGGTTTGGGGTTTTGCTATAGAATTTGAGTTAGATATACACACTATTTTTGTGTGTGCAGATGCTTACCAAAATGTGCTATATGTACTTTCTTTTTAAAGTTATGTTAAGCTGAAATGGAAGTGTACAGTTTTGACCTGTGAGTGAAAACAGTTGTCATGGTTGGACACTGGCGCAATGCCAGCGTCCCTATGAAAATGTACTTTCTTTAAATAAATGTTGTGAGATGTTATCAGGAATAGAGCAGAGCAGGCCTAAGCTTAATAACAAAGGAAAAAAACTTTATTAAACTACTACTAATACAGAAAACACATAAACTAAATCTAGGATGAAGACTTTTTAAAACACCCCTCCTCTTCCCAATTTCTAAAAACAGTCATGAAACATCACCCGGGATTCTTGATCAAATTACCACCCTTCAGGTAATCTATACTCAAACTATCAAGGGAGAGAGAAGTCTCTCTTGCACTACAGACCCCCCAGGAAACACAGCTGCTACTCTGTGTTTCCCTGTCACACATGGCAACCGCCTGGAAAAGAAATCTGCCAGTGTGACACTCTCCATTCCATGTCACAGTGCTCTCACTACCGTGCATGGACAGACTGCTCATAGGGCTCCTTTAAGGATGCTTTGCCACAGACCTAAAGATACAACAGTTCAGTTTCTCATCCTGGGACTACAGTCCCCCCCCATTTTCCCCTGGGGCCGAGGGGTCTAAAAACAGGACTCATCTTCTTCCCAAAGACAGAGGGTATCACCATTCCCTCCTCAGCTTTCTTCGTTTCTCGTCATTCTTGTGCTGTTCGAAGCTGAAACAGGTCTCCCTGGGTCACTACTGCATCCCCCTAAAATGCAGTCTCTATTGCAGGAGATTTTGGTTCAGTCCATGGCTAACAAGAAAAGTCCAGCTAAAAGCTACTTCATCATCTCCTCCCACCTAAATATTTCTTCTTCTAACATCTCAGTTCCCGGACTATCTCTCTTCTACTACAAATCAAGGAGGAGTAATACTTTTACAAAGCCCTCATTTCCTGGAAAGGGTTAAACGTTCAGACTCCCTGGACGGCTGATATCTCGGTCCGGTGTTCCGCCGCCTCCCACGCTGGACATCCCCCCCCTTCTCTTTCTCCTCTGCCGGCAAATTTCCAGGTGCCGCCAGGCTCTCTGTCTCTTTCCCTCTTGGGGGGGGGGGGGGGGGACAAAGGCATCTCCACTTCTCTCCACCCTTCCGTCCACAGGAGCTAGCTCAGTTCCAGACTCTCAGCCCCTCGGCCTACCTGGACAAGGCCGCGTGGCTTCCCCTCCCCCACCCAGCCTAAGGCTGGGCAGGGGAGGTCTGCACTCTCTGATGACCAGAACCAAAGAAACAGTTCTCCTGAGAGTTCTTACTTTTAACCCCCTGTGTTCTCAGAAGCGTGTCTATACTTTCAGTGGTCACTCCAAGTGCTAATATTTAAACCTAACCACTGATTAGTTTGACCCAACTTCCTAGAAAAAATTCACTTCCATATCAAACCACGACAACAGTGTAGAAATTCTAATCTTTTTTCAAAGGAGCACATTAAAACCTAATCAGAAATTCTGTCACTTCACACAGGCCAGAAGAAATAATTGATGGGCATCTTTTGGCTGTGTTGCCATGCTGCAGGTGTTGCTTGCCCTCGATGCTCCTGGCAGCAGGATGGGCAGTTTTGTATGGACTTTCTGCAGGTCTGTGTTAGTATCCAGATAGTCTAAAACAAAGTGCTTGTGAGAAACTGCCTATTTAATGTTTCCTTGGGAAGTGGAAAGTTTCATAATCTTAATTTTCCTCTGCAGTCTCTGGCTAAGTATCTGCGCTACCTTTGCATTAAGGGTGGTATTTTTCTTTTCTTGCTCTAAGACACGGCTGCTCTTACTACCATGACATTGTTTTGTAGTTTTTTTCATTCAAGCCTTGTTATAACATCCATGTAAAAGGAGATCTCATACAAACCATCCTGTTGCCTGCTTTTACCCTACTCAGTCATTTGACTGCCTTTAGTAGAAAACTGTTAATGGATGTGCAACACTCCACTATAGTGGCTTTGCAAATGCCCATAAATAGCACATTTTTGTATTGGAGAATAAAGGCACCACTTGGTTTCATAAAAGCTCTTGCAAGATATTAATTCTGTCCTTTAAGGACAGGTCTGTAATTTTTACTTTTAGCAGCTTCTTGCATTATTCATACAGGTATTTATGCAGACAAGATAAATAGGATAATTTATCTCAAAATAAAACACAATGGCTTCAGAACCCTGTGAAAAAGTAAAATTAAATTAATTCAATCTTTTCTAATGTCCTACCATGTTTAAGTCACTGTGTGATAATACTAAAAGGAAACCTGTGCAGTGTCATGTAACAGCTAGCAGTCTACAGTTTCAATGAGACAGAAGAGTTTTATTGTAGAAGGGTCTATTCATCAAGCCATTACTGCATTCTTTTTCATGCAAAAAAATATACATTCCTTATCTTTAGTTTCCACTGACTAGGAGACCAATAAGCAGGAAAAGCGTGTACTAACAAGAAAGGATCACAGAGGTCTCAAGCTCCCTGAATTAAAATTGTACCTTGAAAGCTGACTCCATTGCTTCCAGAGCATTTCAGCTTTGTTTTCCACATCATAGTATTTTTCTTCAACATAAAAACACCAGAAAAATGCACCCAGACAACTGAGGCATTCGTTATATTTAAAATACAGCCTCTTCTCATCTCCTACTCCAGCCTAAGCCTCACTTCCACAAGACAGAGATAGCAAGAAAGGGATGGCACTGACAGCACTATGCATACAGCGTCCCTGCTGCAAAAGGATTCATTCCACTATTTCAAATAAACCCTGAAAGCAAAGACAACTACTTTGGATGAGAACAGATGAAAAAATCTCTTTCTCTCTAAAAAACTCCAGCAAACCCCACCCCGTCTGCCTACCACTTCAGTTTTACATAAACTTTTATAAAGACTGAATTTTATCCTTTATTATTAACCCTTATATTTTTTTAGATCATTAAACCTCTATATTAGCTTTGACAGTTCACTACAAGAGGGGCCTGCCTTTATTTTTAAACATATGCAATACAAAACAGAAATACAGTGCCAGCAGGCACCCTTAAAGTCTGCTAGATTTTCCCAGTCGAAACAGGAGAGGCTAAAACACTCTGACCTTGTCCCAGGTTTGCAACCTAGTGTGCCTGGAATACCAAGGATACAGCTGGTACTGCAATTCAGCTGTTAAACAAATGGTAACTTAGAGAACACAGATAACTCTGTAATTAAGTTACATTTGAATAATGACTGGTGGCTGTTCCTCAGCCTCATGGGGCCACTTCATTCTTAAGACAACAGAGATACTGAAAACAGGGAAGGACAGGAAAGACATCTGTCTGAGAACTATCTGCTGGCATTTTTAATAATCAAGTTTTAGTTTCACAGTTTTAGGTATCTCAGGTGATAAAGACTGCCCCCATCTCTGCCTGAAGCCAGCAGCAAGCTTTGGAATAACTGCTTAGGAAATTTTTCCTTGACATTTAGCCTCCTTTTTAATTATGTTCATTTTAACTCATTTGGAGACTCAGGGCAAACAATTAACACCAAATAACATATTCCTCTCTCTTCAGTAGTCATGGCTGTTTTCACAGACTGATTTTAATTGCTTTATATTTATATTGGCCTTTGCAATTCCTTCTCAGGCAGGAATAGTTTTGCCTGTATAAATGGTACAGGCTTTGGTCCATTTTTCTATTTTTAGGATACAGTGGTAAACCATAAAATTTTTCATTTGTTAAGATAATGAATGACACTCACATTCATGAATAATCAAACCACACAAACAGTTTAATAGTACTATATGGCTTTCAGGGATGAAATGTGTGCTCACTATCCTTTATAATTAAAGAACAGCTGTAATATGCTTTATTGTGTAATTTTGGACTGGTATAAAGATTTTTAATCATTTGAAACTCACATGCAAATTCAGAATTATGAGCTCACCAAGAATAAATGGAATTAAACCAATATCAGCATAATAACACAGACTAGTTGTACCAGCATTTTTTAAGATTAATTCTTTTAATATATAACACCTAATTTATTGAAATTAATTTTAGTACTTTATATACTTATACACAGTCCAAGATGATGTCTTTATTATTTTAGTGCATCTCTCTCTCATACCCTCATATTCATTGATTACCGTGCTAAATATGCAGCACACTTGGAGTACGCAACTGAAAGATCCTGGCTCATTCAAATAAATCTCACTTCACAGGACTGGAGTTGAAAAGAATTTTTTCTTCTCATATCTAAAGATTATTGGGTGATGTGGGACATAAGAACTGGAACAAGACCCTTCAGTAGAAAAGCCTGGCAGGGTAAAGAACTGTTTCATATTTAGTCTGGCATTTGAGTTTTCATTACAAACAGGATTTTAATTATCACTCCACAAGCCAGAAAAAGACTGTCTTCACAATTAGTGGGTTAAGTTTCAACCTGAGGCAGAGACTTTCTGTCAAATTTGAGGCTGATGGTCAATTTGTCTTTCAAACTACATCATCTTGAAAACAGCAGGGCTACTAGCCCAGAATTTAATGTATTCCAGCTCTTGGAACCATAGTGCCAGCCAAGCACAATGTAGCTGTTTGAAGATGGGCATGGGGAACACACAGGTCAAAATAACCTGTTTGCCAACTCCAGCCATTACTGAACTAATGACACTGAACTTGAGGACAGAAGTTCAGCTCATTGCCTACTAACACCTTGTACCCGCTGGCAGTATCCACAGTTCTCCAGGAACATCCTTGCTCTTTTTGACATTATGCTGTTCCTAAACATACGGAAGCACTTTGTCAGGACTCCAAACTCAGTGTTTTTCTACCTCTTGAGGAACAGTGTGTGGTCTTCATGCTACAGGTACTCATGCAAATCAATCTGGAAGCATTTCTGCAGAGAAACTGAACCACAGACCACTAGTAAATCAACAACCACCATGATTTAATTTCTGTAATATATATTAATATATATTTATTGGTAGAGAGATATAATGTGCAATTAACAGGTGAGATAAATAAGGCAGAGAGAGATACAAATACCTTTCCAAAGTTGTCCAAAGCCAAACTGTGAGAAACTTCTCAATTTTATAATTCCATTCCACTCTCCTGCCATTTAGGTCACCATTCTCTATTCCCTATAAAAATATTCTCAAGCAAGGCCAACCTTTGCTACCTTCCTGATTCATGAATGTGAGCTTTTTTTTTTTTTTTTTAATTTTTTAAGTATCTTCATCCACGACTGCTAATTCAATTAAATTGTGATCCTGGAGTTGTACCGGCATATATAATATATAAGCAACTATTCAGAGTATTAGATATGCATACTAGAATAAAATGACAACCAAGATCAATAGGAGAGGATTGTTATGTCAATTAACTTTAAACAATGGAGCCCTCAGCACAGAGAGGTATTCTTCTACACAGCCAGGGTTATACACATTTTTTTAAAGAAAGTTCAAACCCATTCCTAAAGCAAACTACTTTCACACACACAGCTGCTTGTTATTGCTACTGGAGGCCAAGAGAGACATGCCACCACCCTCCTAGGAATCTGTGCCCATGGTTATCACCCTGGGCAAACCAGTCTTTATTGGTTTCTGCAGAGTAGAACACCAACATCAGCAGACCTTAAAAGGGACCTTCCCTCACACCCTGCTCTGGGAGGAGGGGAGATGTGCCACACCTCAAGCACAGGGAGTCATCCTAAATAAAAAATTTGAGATTAAGAATATTAGTAGCCACTCTGTAAGAGATGTACAACCACAAACAGAAATGCTCTGCCTAATGTCTCTGACCAAAAGCAGCAGCTACAGCTGGGTCAAGCACGTGTTTCGAGGAGCCCAGCTCCAGGGCAGGATTATTGGAGCACTCCAGTTAGTTGGGTCTCAATAAAGCTTATTTCAGAGTTTTAGTTACAATGGCTTTGGCATGAAGTGCAGGGCTGGGCATCCCTGATAAAGTAGATAAACTGGATACATACAGAAGCAGAATTTACGGCCTCTAGGACATTCCACATGTGAAAACAGGAGCATTCACAGACATACAATTATAGCATTTAATGAGGGGCTACACAGTAGGACATCTACATTCTTCACAGCCCCATTACAAGTGACTAAATTGCTTTGGAGATCCATGCTTTTCCAACGATGCCATCTCAGTATACTCACCAATAAAAACAGAGTAATAATACCCTTAAAGTTCATGGAAGCTTACTGATTGAAAAGAAAAAGAACCGGGGAAGATAATTTCTTTAAACATTTGTCTTAGAGCTCATCTGGTATTTTTATCAAAGACACAAAAAAGGAGGCACAGCTTTGGTTGGTTAGACTGGTACAACTTTGGAAAGCACTGCCAATGCCAGGAAATACTGGAATTTCGTTCTGAAAGAAAGGAAAAGTCTTGCCTAATAGAAACTGAACAAAAAGTAATGATATAATGTGCTTTGTGATTCTGCTCAAGAGCCTAGTATAATAATAAGTATTTCTACTAAAAGTAGGGAAATTATCAGTGAGAAATTAGTGGGGAGGATGAAGACCATGTTAATCAGTCAGAGGATCATAGAATAAGGAAGATTAGCTTTGTAGAAAAAGGCAAAAGCTATCTAGAATTTATCAACAGAAGCATTTGTAACAACAACATAAAGCTATTAATGCCATGAAACAAGCCACAGTGATGCTTATCTCAATACAATTCTTTTTCAGCTCTGCTCAAGAATAAAAAAAAAAAAGGCAAGTGAAGAGAGGCACTAAGACATACAACAATCTGTTTTATGAAATATACTGTTCCTCACTTATTTTGCCTGGCACATTCAAAGCCAAGAGGAGATATTATCCCTTTGTGTAAACTCATTAGGACAAGTGATAAAAAGGGTTTTGTTTTTTTTTTCATTTAAGAGGAAAAATGACAAGTGGCAGAACACCAATACAAGTGAATATTAACTGTCAGGAGTAAGTCTTGAATAGAAATCAGTGGAGGACTCCTAGCCATAAGAAAGCAATATCTGAAATATCATTTTAAACTGAGGAGCAAGATAGTAACTATTTATTTTTAAAGAAATAGCTATTTTTAGGACAGATCTGACAAATCCATAAAGAGGACTATGTGACACAGTCTCTCATGGTAAGTGAGAACTAAATTAGATCATCTGAAAGCTCCTTATGCAGGTATAAAGTGCTAGAGACTTTATTATTTAATTAATGATAGACGTTAATATACAATAAAATACCAAAGGAGACAACATTGTTTATTTTTCAAGATATGAGATACCACATGGCAAACTCTGAGCCATTTTTCCCTTTCCTGTCTAAACAGAACTTGCCTGATTTCCATTGTAATTTTATTCTTTGTTATCAAATCCTGGCCATCACGTACCAAGAACCCTTGCTTCTTCCCAGACCAGCCAAGCAGCGCTCTGATACAAAACATGGGCTTCCTTCAGACAGCAGGACTGAGGAAAGGAAAAGTAATGATGACTCAACACATATTTTTCAAAAATGTTTGTTGCAAATGCAACTTCTGCAATGTTGCTGGAAACCAGCCAGATCTAGCTGGATATAAACCTCATCTCCGCCAAGGAACTACCTTCTCCTTCACATAAGACCCAATAGATCCTAAGAGCTAATTTAAAAACATTACAATTTCTTGTTCAAATGTGCAATTAAGAAGAGAAATGAAGATTGAGATTAGCAATGGCAGAAGATCTCTAAAGTTTATATTACACAATTAACATTTTAAATAGAGTGGGTCAAAATAACAAGGCTTTTTAGTTGTTTGCAACATTGGAAAGTGAAACAACCATGCTTCAGGTCAAATAATGCTTCCTTTATTTTTTAGCATTATTTTAATGTTTTCAAGGGTTTGTAAAAGCTGTTTCACATTGAAAATGGGAAACATTTGCAGAGGTTTCCAATGCTGCTCCCATGCTTACAAACAGATACAAAATCACACCGGACTCTTACATCTGGAATCGCCATACAGGAACTCTTGGTGTGTTGTCAATTACTCTCTCTATGTGTGCAGGCAGATTTATTCTCCTGGAAACAACTCATTTAATCAACCTCTGACTACTGAAATTAATGAAAGTTCAGGGCTCAAGGTTACAAATTATCATCTCACAATGCTCATTAAGAGGACTGCTGAGCAGCAGTGTCATACAGAAATATTCTGATTTATTTAGCAGAAAGTGGGTAACTAATGCAGGCCAATTTTCAAGAAATTAGTAGAGATGAAATAGAGTTGAGTCATTATGCTCAAGGCTGTTCTACCTTGAACATTTTTGCTGGCCCAGCTCCTCTTCCCTGACCATCCATGCCAGGAGAACTAAGCAGCAGAGTAAGACCTGGAGCAGATCACAGCCTGAGTGTGATGCCATACCAGAATGAAATCAAAGCCATCATCACCTTGGAAGGAAGGGACAAAAGCACTGTGTATCCTCTCCTGATGTTCACATTCCTGAGGGTCTTACCTACTGTATTATGTCCACCAAAGAGCAGGTAACAAGGTTAATGGCAACGTGGATCAACTCAAGATCCAGAGGAGAGGACAGCAAAATAGATGAGAGGTCTAGAAAACACGGATTCAAGGCAACAGTGGGAGGGAAAATAATATATAGGTGAATATAAACTGAAGATACTAGAAGAGGTCTTAATTCTGAAGAGAACTGAAGTAGTATGCTAAATTATAGCAAAATAGATTTAAGATATTAAGTCTCAAGTTCCTATTCTGTCCCTGACTTCAGCAAACTCAGGAAGTGAGAAAATTCTAATTTCCTTACACATCTCTCATTACTTTAGTGCTCTGGTAAATGGAGCTATCTGGGGAAGAAGAAAAAGCAATAGAAATTCCTGAATTCAGGTCTTGGCATTGAAGAAAGGAAGAGCCAAATGCCCCAGATACTGTGTTTAAAATTGTTTCTGGCCCACTGGGAGATACATTTTTATATCCTACTATGAATTTAAGCACAGTTTGATACTTGTAAAAGCCTTCCTAATCCTCTTCCTGGCAATAACTCAGTGGCCTACCACAGCCAGTTTGGCAGGATTCTTTTCTATTTCAGCTTTTTACCTTGGTTTTCCCAAGGTGTCTCACAGATCACAAAGCATCTGGAATTTTGCTGAAGAACCATTCCATTAAAGAGTTTTACCTCAGAGAACTGGAGTTTGCCAGCTCCCTAGAATCAGGATCTCAAAAATTTCCTGAGCAGAGGATGACACTTTGTTCAGCCAGGTTCACAGATGAAGCATTAATTGTGTCAATGAGAAACCTCAATAGAAGAAAGAAAAAAATTAAGTCACAGATTCCAAGAAGATGTACTCAACTGCAATTCATTACTGCCAACTAACTCAACAAAGTTACACTATGGTAAAACCAGTTTGAGGCAAAGAATTTGATCTTATTCTGATCAAAGGCAGCAATATATTTGATCCCATTTTAAGGCAGTTCTCTACATTTTTTATTTGGTAAATAGAAATTTTAAGGGTATTAAATGCAAAATGCCACAAACCATACATACATAGAATGGAATATATAAATTACATCACAAGATATTGAAGGATATCTCCATGACATTTTCACTGAAGAAACTCACAGCTCTGTTATTGTCTAGAAAGCTGTCTGTTAACTCCTAGGTAACGTCTGATTCATAATTAAAATAACACTAGCATATTCCATTTGCATTTTTAATGAATTTCCAAAACTATTTTGGACATTAGCTAGCAAGGTGATATTGTGGAGGAAAGAAACACAAGCTCTTGTACATGAGTAGCAATGAGTGAGAAGAATCAGATGAGAGTGAACTTTAACAACAAACCTGGCCAACACAGAGGCAGTGTGGAAAAAGGTAAAGAAGAAATCCATCCCCCATACTACCACCTATATTTCTCAACTGCTAGAAAGACACTTGGTTTTTGGAGTACAGCAATCCGGTAAAGGTGGTGTTAAGCATGAGTTTATGCCCGTTCTCATCACCACTCCTACGAAGAACATTTGAGAGTTGAAGTTGTTCAGCCTAGAGAGGAAAAACCTCCAGGAGGATCTCACTGTGGCTTTTCAATAATTGCAGGGGGCCTATAAGAAAGAGGGGATAAGCCTGTTGTGATAAGACAAGGAGTAATAGTTTTAAACTAAAAAGGATCAATTTAGATTAGGTAAAGGGATAAAGTTTTATACTGTGGATGGCAAAACACTAGAAGAGGTTTCCCAGAGAGGTGGTGGATGCCCCATCCCTGGGAACATTCAAGATCAGATGGGACAGGGACCTGAGCAACCTGATCTAGTTGAAGAAGTCCCTGCTCATTGCAGGGGGTTTGGACTAGATGAACTTTGAAGACCTCTTCCAGCCCAAACCATTCTATGGTTTCCCAGTGAAAGCAACTCAAGCCGTACTATGCCTGCCAAGCAATCCTAGGCTGGCTGAAAAAGATGCCTTTTTTGAGAGGAGGTTTAGGAAACGCTTCTTGCTGCTTCTCTGCTATTATTTGTCTCTTCTAAGGGGAGACAGGAGGGGAATTCAAAATTCTTCCCCCTCCCTCCTACCTCAGAGAGGCACCAGATGCCTCACTTGGCTGCAGAATGCCACTGCCTCTCCACAGGGGAATGGTGGGGAGCACCAGTCCTGCTGTGGTTCTTGGCTTGGCTGAAATGGAGCCCCAGCTACGCTCATGAGAGGGGAAAAGGAGGAGTTCTCACACCTCCCCAGAACAGCTCCAAGAGCAGCAGATCCACAGAGAGGCTCTCTGCAGAGCAAGGAAGCCAAACCTTTTGAGGTGTCACCTTCCAGCTGGGCTGGCCGTAAAAGAGACAGAGAGAAAATTCAGTGTGAGATAAGCCTGAAGCATAACCGGCTACTGGGGCTGCTCCTATAAAAGAAGAAACACTGTTATGATCGAACCATCAAAGCATCTGGTTACAACTTGGCAGTGGTTTGTATATGAGCAGGTGATACCTTAAAAACCAATATATTTTCTTCTTTTATTATGAGGTAAAAACAGTGGAACTATGTATTTTGGACTTGTTGTATTAGTGAAAGAAAAAGGGACTCTCAGGCAGAAATGGACCCTGAAAACCAGAGCATTTTAACAGAAGTGTCAGTCACAGTCTGTAATTACTTCCACTCCAAATTATGACACAGGTGTTGACTGAGATTTTTAAAGCAACATATGCAGCAATACCAGGTGGCTAATCTGCAGATTACTAGGACCAAGAAAATTCATTCATGATGTTGCCATCATTCATGCCTCTTCCTGTTCATGAAGTGAACTGAACATATTGTAAATGCGGCTCTTGCTTAAGCCTTATTTTAATCACTTCTAAATTGGATACGGTTCTCTCTTCACCTTGTCCTTTTACAGTATTACCTAGCCTCCTAAAAATCATCATAAATCACCTGTGAAGGTCATGCATTAGAGTGCTTTCAGAAGTAAGACTCATAAACCTTGTCAAAACGTACACGCTGCGGGGTGGTGTTTTGAATTGGAATATAACCATTGCCTTTTAATCACAAGACATTTTCTAAGAAACTGTTTTATGTGAAAGAACAGCGCTCACATATGAATTAACAGCTGAATTTCTATCATACCTGTCTATGTTGATTTTGTCAACAGAACTACATTTTCCTTCAGCCTATGGCTGAATGATCCTAAATGACAGTAAAAAAAAAGCCCTGATTTTCCCCAGAGATCTGCCAAGATCAAAGGACTGGGAAGGTCAGCTTTCATGAATGTTTCCATGGGCAACTGGTCATACCAGAACTGGATGTAGGGAACCTTGTGGAGATACTGATTTTTAACAGCAGTAATGATAGAACTGCATTCTCCTGTAAAGAAGTAGCACTTCTGACCTTGCTCACCTTTGACATCTAAAATGTGTCAACATATTGTTCAATGCAGAGAGCTTTGAAATATTCACAAAATCAGAACTGACACAATTTCTTGTAATTAAAGGAATGAAAATATTGTGAAACATTCCAAGCCTCAGACCAGGTCATAACTGTAGAACATTAGCTTTGTGACACCATACCTGTGGTCACAAAGCTTACATTCCACAAGTATGACCTGGTCAGAAAGCAGCTCTGCCCTTTCTCTACTGCATGCTCAGGACTGAATATCTGTCCAGCTCACCCAGAGACTCCCAGCCAGCTCACACACTGAGCCTGAATGGCACTTTGAAACAGAAATGGGGCAAGCAGGGGAATGAAACTGCGTTTAGTCAGTGGCTGAGCATTCTGCACAGAGTGCACAAAATTCTGTTGAAATTCTGTATGATTTTCAATCTAAAAATACTCAGATAACATGTAAAGAGTGACAAAATGTACTGCCAAATCTCTACTATTATTAACACACTTAATATCCTACCATTAAGCTAAACTGACTGTGTTGACCATGGTTCTCTAAGGAAGTATTTGTATTTTTCCAGCACAGGAGTAGATGAGGTTGGAACCCAAGCTATCTGTCCACACTGAGCAGCAACTCTTATCTTTCCTTCAGATGTGTGGGTCAGATAGAAAGAAGATACAGAATGCAGAACTGCCCACCTCAGAAAGGCAGCACATTCTTTACCATTTCTTTAGCTCTTCTGGTGCTCAAGTGGTTTGTTTAGGGCTTCACTAGACACAAAAACTCCCCTCCCCACCCCCCCCCCCCCCCCCCCCGCCAAAAAATGGTGTTTAAGAGAAAAGGTTAAATCACCCTGTGTGTTCTGGCTGAGAGAACTACACATAAAAGAAATCCATTCATACCTGCCATGAACAAGAACAACAGTATTAACTGAAGAATAACATTTAAGCAGCCAAAATATTTAACTCAAGGCACTGGGAGAAATTATCTGATATTCAGAGGATTACATATGTCTTTTGATTAGCACAGCCAGTACTCTGTTTCATATCCTTGACTAGAAAGACCAAATCAGCATAATCTTATAGTATACATATAAAAACCTGTAAGGTTTTTTTATAAAAAAGAGATGCAAGTTTTGGCTTTCCGTAAATCTGAGATCATTCTCCTCCCTCAAAAAAAAATGTATTTAACTAACAATGATAGAGTAATTTGACATGGCAAAATACAGCCTTCTTTTCTTTGAAGGAATGGAATTCACCTAGAATGGTTATCAACAAGGAAAGCAGTTCCTGAAACTCAAGACCTACAGATCAACTTGATATGGCCGTTTTTCTTCTCTGTTATACCGTCTCAGACCAGATAAGGAAAAAACAAGAGAGAACATGGGGCAGTCAGGGAAACACACAATAATCTTCAGCAGAGAATCAAAACAAGCGTTGAGCAAACTAACTCTGGGTTTCATTTTCTTATAAAAGAAATGCATTTGTTTCCCAGGGTGCTTGAGCAGCAGGACATCTATGAGTAACCAAAATAATGTGCACCTCAAGCCCAAAAGTGCCATTATTTATTTTAGTCACAGAGTGTAAGAAGCTGTCTTCACAAAGCAGCTTCTTTCCACCCTTCCCCAGACTACTTGCTGCATTTTAAGAACAGACACACAAACCCATTTGGAGGATCACATCTAATTAGTTTTTGTTGAATTGCATGCAGCATTCCCTGAGCATTATGTGGATTTGACACACTCTAAGACTCTAGTTCAGCTGTCTGTTAAAAGTTAAAAATATTTAAGGTCTTGCTCCCTTTTTTTCCTTTCCATATTGATTCTGTAAGATAAGACAAATGCCAAAGAAAACCACTGTTTAGCTACAGAGATGAACAACAAC
This sequence comes from Vidua macroura, assembly GCF_024509145.1. Classification (NCBI taxonomy): domain Eukaryota; kingdom Metazoa; phylum Chordata; class Aves; order Passeriformes; family Viduidae; genus Vidua; species Vidua macroura. The sequence continues at coordinate 52,808,895 of NC_071576.1, forward strand.
ATTCAAGGGCAGAGTGGGTGGGTAAGAGAATGAAAAATAACTCAAATGCTCTGGCTCACCAAGAATGAAGCACAAATAAAATCGAGCAAAAAGGCCAGTAAGAGTTATCATCACAAGGTTCTTCATGCAGCCCCAAGCAAGCTCCACTACAGTTGAAAGCAGTCAATCAGAGTGCTTTAAAACTCATTAGGATCCTCGTTTTATCAGTCACACACCAACACATTCGATCTTTTTTCCTAAACCTGGAGAAAGCATCTGTTTTCTTTCCTCCCTGGGCAAATCCGTCTTTCTGCACCAAGACAACAGCCCACAGAAAAGTGAGCCACAATGAAGACCGTGCTGTCGTCAGCTCCAGGAAAAGCCATGGCCTAGCTCTAGCTCTACCAACAGATTCCTTTCAATAAAGTCAACAATTTCAAACATCAGCTGAGAAATTCACAATTTTCAGTTGCACAAACACCACTCTCACACGGCAGCTGACTGCCATCGGATTTATGAGATCCTCAATTTCCAGGTATGTCCATAAAATCTACCACAAAGTTTGCAGTACAAAAAAAAAGGGATAGAGGTTAAGAGACCTCTCTTGACCAAGCAAATTGCATAGTCTCATTTCAATTGTGGGACCATTTTTCATCTATACTCACAGAGGAAAGTAGGAAGAGGTAGAAAAGAACAATTATAGTTTAAGCTTGTATCAAAGGGTTTTATAAAATGCATTTTTGTTTGTTTGCCTGTTTTTGTGGATTGAAAGAAAAACAAGAAAAAAACCAGTATTTCAGAGGAGTAGCTGCTATCATATTCATGGAGGTGCATGATCTTGTTTCAAAGAATTGGGACAGTGAGAACAGTTCCAGACTTACTGTTCTTATTCAGACTTCCAGCAGTGAAACCACTGATACATTTCCTACAGTTTCTTCCTCACAGCATCCTGTTATAAGTTAAGAACAGATAGAAACATCTATCTCTCACACAATAAAAGCATGAAGTGTTTTTGGAGAAGTATGCCCCACAGTTTTGATTTCAAGAAAATAGTTGAGCATTCTCACTGGTATTCTGTAGGTGGAGGTTCTTTTGTTTAGATCTCTGTTATTTCTCACTCACACATAAAACCCAGAACAGACTGTAAGAGACCTCAATGAACATAAGGGGTGACATTAAACATGTCTGAAATTTAGAATAATCTACTGCTCTTGGAAAGAGACAACTATAACTCTTGAGTGTTACACAGTTTTGTTTTTTTTTTTTAATAGACAAACTACAACCTTATAATATATCCCAATATTTATAAAGCTTGATGCTCACAACATCAGATAAGTGACTCATATATTCTGAACCAAATGTTACTTTCAAAATGTTTTTTGAATACATATTACCACTTAATATTCCTTTCATTAATTGCACTTTTTGGATTAATTTTCCCGGGCTAGCATTTCATTGAGCTGTACTTTACATCATTATTAGACAATTGAAAGCCACATGACTACTCGTAGTGGAAGATAACTTACTGTGGTAAAGACTGACAAAGTCTTTTATCACTCTGTCAGATAAATCAGGTTCTCACAAAATCCCTCTTCCTCAAATTTAATAGGTCAAGGTTTTCAGCCTGTTTCAGTACAACTAACAGTATAAATGAAAAGCTTATGAAAACCAGAAAGCCTATAGGTCTTTACAGGTTGATAAAATACTTTGATTTTTACCTTTTGCTTCTGATATGGTCAGTCCTTCACATTAGGTATAATTTTTTAAATTGATATTCAAAAGTAAGACATTCTAATAGTGAAAAGTAAAACATTTAGGGAGTTACTCCTTGGTTTGGTTGGACCCTTTTCTTCATGACTCTAAAAAAGCTATCTTTCCTTCAGTGGAAAACAGAAATTGGTTGTTGCACATACAGGCAGTTATTTTTAGCTTTGACTGACAAAATTCTTCCTTCCTTTTACTTCTCAATTTGGCTTAGAAAAAATGTCTATGCCCTTTAAGTCTGGCACTTAATATACAGAAGTGTAAAGAAGAGTAGAACATGAAATCTAGAAATGTGAATACACTGTATAGAAGTTTCTTTAACTAGATTGAATTTAGCATTCATGAAAAATTACATTAAATGCAATGAGGTGACATGTCTTCCATTTTCCCACAAGTTAACAGAGTAGCAATGCCAACTATATCACATTTCTTGCTTTGGATGTTCCTTCTCCCTGGAAGAATTTCCTCCAATGGAGCTATTTCAATTTATTTTTACAGTGAATCAGTTCACTGTTGAAGCTATACTGCAAATGGACTAAGTGACCAATTTAATCTTGTGGATTGTACCAAGAAGATATAATAATGGATTTAACACAGCGGTTAATTTATTTAACACACACTAAGGCAACTTTTAGCACAACTAGGACAACCTACAACTGTAACAAAGAAATGTGTCTTTTTATAGTGGCTGGACGAGGGAGTGGTGGACTACCTCCTTCTGTAATGTTGTATTTAACTCTTTTCACATTTGCAAACTATATATATCACGGAGAGGATCTGAAAAAATCTCCTACAGTCAATTCAGTGAGACAGACATTAGAGATAGAGAAATTCTGTTCAGTATTAATTAGATTCTGCATCCTCAGTGACCCACCATCATCCATCTACACATTCAACCTTCTTTCATCTTATTCAGTAATGTATACACCTAATAAAACCTGCTGAGAAAAGATAAGGGGAGGAGGGATTGAAAAAAAAAAAAATCAAATCTCTCTTCAAAAAGAAACCTATGACTCAAGCCATCTCAAAAGGGAGGCTTTAGGAATAGCCAGGTATTATCACACCATATCTGACTCCCTAACCTGCAAATGATTAATGGCATCACTGAGGGAGTTGTTACTGCTATCAGCACACACACCTCAAATAGCATCAGCTGTGACCTCTATCGAAGTTGGAGATTTCTCTATAGAAGAACAAGATTTCAGATGGGAAAATGGAAGAAAACTTCTGAGGGATGAATAAAATCTTTAATTTCTCCACACAGTTAATGGAAAGAATTGAAAAACTCTGTGTTGGATATTCCAAGGGTGAAAACCAAAACAACAAAAGGTGGGGGAAAGAAAGGCTTTTCTAGAAAATTGAAGTCCCATCTCAAAAAGCAGCTTCCATTCACTTTAGAATTCAAACCTGCCAGGGTTGTAACAGACAAAAACCAAAAATCTCTTGAAATACACAGAGATTTTCCCCCCATTTTTAATTCATTTTGGACTGACTGATAGGCTTTCCAGAGCTGTGGCTGGCACAAGAAGTGGACAGGACAGGTGTCCTGGGAGAATGAGTATCAAGGAAAAAGGCCCCTGCCCGGTCACACTACTGTAATGGAAGATTAATCTTTCTCTAACATCAGAATCAAAACCAAGCACAAGGTAATGAAATTTATAGATGGCACAAAACTGGGAGTTACAATGTCAGAATGCACCAGGAGCGTTTAGTAAATATTTTTATTGTCTCTCTCTGTGTAATTTCACTCTTCATCTGGATGCCACACATGCACCAAAGCCTCTCTGTCTCTTCCCTTCTTAGCTGAACAGGGGAGAGAAAATATAGCAGAAGTTCATGAGTTGAGATAAGGACAGAAGAGATCACTTACCAAATACTGTCAGGGGCAAAACAGGCGAGAATTAGAGATATTAATTGAATTTATCAATAAAAGGATCAGAGCAGGATAGTGAAAAGTAAAATAAACCGTAAAACCACCTTCTGTCCATCCCTCCTTTCTTCCCAGGCTCTACCTCCTCCCCCTCAGCAGCACAGGGAGATGGGGAATGGAAGCTATGGCCAGATCATCACAGGTTTTTTCTGTTGCTAGAAGAAGCATCCTGCCCCCGCTGCAGTGTGAGGTACCTCCCATGGGAGATAGTTCCCCATGAATTTCTCCAATGTGGGTCACTCTACCACAGCGTGCAGTCCTTCCAGGTACACCCTGCTCCAACATGGGTCCCCCAGGGTCACAAATCCTACCAGGACTACCAGCATGGACTCCCCTCTCCATGGGTCTGCAGGTCCCTGCCAGGTCCCTGCTCCAGCATGGGCTTCCCACAGGTTCACAGCCTCCTTTGGGCATCCCCCTGCTCTGGTGTGGGCTCCTCCATGGGCTGCAGGTGGATCTGTGCATCCCTGTGCCCTCCATGGGCTGCAGGGACACAGCTGCCTCACCAGGGGCTCCAGGGGAATCTCAGCTCCAGTGCCTGGAGCAGCTCCTGCCCCTCCTTCAGCCCTGACCTGGCTGTCTGCAGGGCTGTTCCCCTCACATGTTCTCAGCCTGCTCTTCTCTGACTGCAACTACTTCTGCACAATACCTTTCCCTCCTTCTTAAATCTGTTATCAGAGGCATTACTCCCATCACTGGTTGGCTGGGCCTTGGCCAGCAGCAGGTCCATTCTGGAAGTGGCTGGCCTTGGCTCTGCTGGACATGGGAGAAGCTTCTGGCAGCTTCTCACAAAAGCCAACCCTGTGGCCTTGACAACTGCCAAAACCTGGCCCCTCAAACCCAATATAACTACTAAACTCACTTTCTGCAGGGGCTGACACAGCTCACAGGACAGTCTTTACCCAATCTATGGCAATGAGAAAACAAGCAAACCAACCAACACCAGAGAAAACACTAGGTCTCCTTCTAGGAAACCTAATCACAAACAATTGACAGAGACCAAGTTTTCCTTACATAACCACTACTGATAGCTAAACATCTCTCCCACACTGCAGTACCACCTGTGCTCCAAAACATCTAATGAAAAAGTAGAAGATCTTCATAAAACATTGGAATTCAATCCTCCTAAGTAGTCATGTAAGCAAGTAAAATAAACATACTGGCCATACATTGACTTGTGTGATAAACAGTGTTAATACTTTGGTAAAACTCAAGAGAAGAACCAACCTTCTCCTCACAACTACAAAGCAATTTCACTTCTGAGCCTGAAAACTTCTATTGGTTTTCAAGGTCAGTGACTCAAATGCAAAAGAAAGTACAGACTCATGCTGGCAACTTGTTGAAACACTGTCTTGAAAATGAGAAAAATCTATTTAATCTCTCTTGAACTGAGTGTGTCTACATCCCAAGTTGGCAATGAACAGGCAGGCTATTATAAAGAAGCTGGGGGGCTGCAACACATGCAGGAGTGATACGTGGGATTCTGATCAGAGTGTGAGTGCCCTCCCAGTTTTCTCGGATCTAAAAGCACCTCTGCCTACCAGATTTGCAACAAGATGATGTGGGAGGGCTGCAAGAACCAGTAAATGGCCCTGCTGAACTGTGCTGTCCAGTTCAGAGATACCACTGCTTCCAAGACAGTCCAGTGAGAATGGTGGATGAGCTCACCTTCACACATCCACACACCTGTACTCCACCTAAGAGTCATTCGCATTTAAAACTATGGAATTACCATCAAAAGCTGTAGGGATCCATAAGCTATCACAGAAATATGGCCATCTATGATATTAAGACATGGGTGCCACTCCACGTTTGCCAGACAGCTATTTCAACTGGTAATTTCTCTGACATTGCTAAAGAAGGCAGAATTCAATTACACCGGCTGAAACAGGATACAGGTTCAACTGGATCTTTGATGACCAGCAGTGTTTAGGGCTTTCATTTCATGTCTCATTCAAAAGATACATGAGTACCATTCTGAAGATGAGATTGCCAACAGAGAATGTCTCTTCAGGAAAAAAATCAACCAAGAAAGGTAATTTCACTCTTTCACATATAAACTTTACCATTCTGTTTGTCTCTGAAATGACTGATCTACTTAGTAGATACTACATGCTGAAAGAAATAATTCAGATGTTGCACATCTTAAGCAGTAGGAAACTCCAGCTATTGAACTGCCTGAATTGCTAAATCAGAAGTTCCTTTTTAAAAGTAAAAAAATTATTGATGCATTTAGGAAGAACTCTATTTCTGCAAATGTGAAGGACTGAATGATTTTTATCATAACATTATAAAAAGATTGAAAATAACATTGACATATAGCTCCCGCAGGTTCAGTGTGGCTGTTATTTTAAAGTTGCTTCAATCATAATGGAACTAGCAAAGGAAATATTCAATCAGAACCATATGAGTTTCCTTTTATGCTTCATACCTACCCCACCTTAAGCACAGTATTATTTTAACATCTTGCATATTCCTTCTCTGGGGACTACAGGCATGGGGAAAAAAGCCTATCAAAAGCAACAGGAAACTGCAGAGTGAGTTAGTGAGCACTAAACCTGGAACGGGCTTTAATGCCACACTGACAGATTAGTAAGCTTCTTCCAAACACAACAGGTATTACTCTATTGATTTTACTTATTTTTAATATGATACCAGGTATGGTATGTTGGATTATCCAGAAAAAGTCTACTGTGAAGGGAAGTCTTTGGGTACATTAGGTACTTTCTGCAGCAAACTGACACATCACTAGCAAAGGAACAACAGATTATAAAAATGTTTCACTTGATACAGAAAAAGCCTGGGAGGGGAAAAGAAAGTTTCTAAGGTTCCGTATCAGCAAAACTTCTATTTCATTTCTTCTCTGCACATACATGTGAGTACAATCCTAAGGATAAACTTGTTTTCTCGACTCCACATGCTGCATGTAATTTAGCAGATTCTGCAAAGAGTCACCTCCTTTAGTTGTGGCTTCTTCACTGCAGTGTAGTATTGTACAATTCATGAGATCTTCCTGGAGTAGACTGTTGAAAACCATGGGTTTTACTCTTGCAAAAACAGATACTCTGACAGATTGAAATTCAACACAATTGTGGATGTTACAGAGGTTATGTCAGTAAAGAGGGGATGGCACTTCCTTCAGCAAGGGTTTAACTCACATTTTCACCCTGACTCCTTAAAGCAAAATCATTGGATTAGTTATCCTCATTGAACATAAGCTACAATCTACAGAAGTCACCTAAGAAAGTGATTTATCCCATTTTATTCAGCTTCCAAGGATTACATGAATGGGGACATGATCTCTTTCTCCAAATGTTAGCCCAATGCTTTTGCGGTGATGAATTCTGATCAACATGGGAAAAGCTCTCGCCCAAGAGTCGCCCAGCTGTGTGTTCTCCCTTCCTCCTGCCGCTTCCACTTTTACACTATGTTTACAGGAGCTCGGAAAGAGTAGAAAAGAGAAATGAGCTCCACAGCAAATTCCTGGAAGAAAAATCCATCTAAGGCCAGGAGGCTCATGTGGCTCCTTCCTGCAAAGCTGAACCTATAGGGAGCATGGGGTGGGAAAGGCGGCCATCAGGACACAGAGCTGGACACTGATCCTTCCTGGATTTCCCTGGAACTGCTGTCCCAGGCAAGGATGATGCTGAATATCCTCCTGGATATGTCCCAGGAAGGTCCCTGTTCCCTGGTGTGGGATGGGAGGGGTAGAGGTGGCCGTCTCACACTCATCCCGCTCATTCCCCCCCGTCCTGGCCTTGCCCCCGGGGTGTTGATCCCCTTTTTAGAATGTCAAGCCCTGTTCCCACGGGGAGAGACCTTGGTAGCAACCATGTGCATATTAAAACTTTGTTAGGGGCTGGGAGCACTGGTGAGGGAGGGGCTGCTCCTGGTGTCCTGAAAGTCGGCCCTTGCTGAGTGCCAGGGGCTTCCTGCCTGCTGGGCTGGGGGAACACCCTCTCTCAGCTCAGCCCCACAGATTCCCACTGCCCCTTCAAGACAGCATATGCTAGAGACACATCTCCTGCTGCTGTCCCTAGGCAAGGGGGCTCGTGGCTCATGCCAGAGCCTTCTTCCTCCCTGGGGAGCCTCCTCCCAGTAAGGGAGGAGCCCCCCACAGCCCAGGACTCTCCAGCTGAGTCCCCCTAGAGCCAGGCCGCCGTCTGAGCCCCACCTGCCCTGGGCCAAGCTGGGATTGGCGGCCGTCTTGGCCACAGCGACCACAAATAAATGGAGCCTCAAAGCTCTGACGAGAGGAAAAGGGCCAGCAAAGCCTCAGCTCGCAGCACGAGGAGAGCAGACTTCAGGCTGCTCGGGGAACTGCTAAGCAAGGTCCCCGAGGAAAATGTTTTTGAAGGTACTGGGCTCCATCAGTGCTGGTCGCTTTGGAAACATCACCTCCTAAGGCCACAGGAGCAGGCGATGCCCAAATGTGGGAAGCCAAGCAGGCGAGGCAGAAGGCTGGCTTGCCTGGACAGGCATCTTCTCTGGGCAAGAGGATGCAAAAGGAAGCTGTGTGCCCCGTGGAATCCAGGTCAGGAGAAGAATACACAGATGCTTCTAGCCACCGTAGGGAGAAATTTGGTGTGGCGAAAGCTGGTGTGGTGGAGCTGAAGGTGGCCAGAAATGTGGGGCACAATAAAAAGAGGGGTTTTAAATACATTAATGGAAAAAAAAACCATTGTAGAAATAACATTGTCCCCTTCCAGGATGTGGATGGTCACCTCACAAACAAGGACAGAGACGCGGCAAAGCTGTTTAAGGTGCATTCTTTGGTTTAAGGTGCCTCTGTCCTCAACGCTCATCCCTCCCTTCCCAGTGGAAAACACTGCACTGGCGTACCAAGGGACACTGCAAAGTCCTTGAAGAGGGCAAGCCCTGCTCAGCAGAAACCAAACCACCCCTGTTTGATGCACAGCATTCCCATCCAAACCCAACACGTGCCAGCTATTGGGAAGAAAGAAAGCGAATCCCAGTCCAAGCCAGAGCAGTGGGAGCACAATGAGCGCTCCTTGGCAAATCCCGATTTATTTAGAGCAGAAGCGCAGCAGAAGTCAGTGAGCTGCTAACAAGGAACTCTTGGTGCCCTCGACAGCCAGTTCAGGAGAGCTCCCCAGAGACAGAGGAACTTCAGCTCCCTTTGTCTCTGGAGGATCTTCTCAGGCACAGAGTACGGGTGTTTCCAGCTGGTAACGCTGAAACGTCCTGGGAGCCGTGGGCTTGACGCTGCTGGCAGCAGCACTCTTCCTGACGCGCCGCTGGCTCCAGGGAAGGATTCCTTGCAACAGGCTGAGCTCCCATTCTTCCTTCCCTGGCCATGTCCATCTTCAGCCATTTGCCGGTTCTGCTGATCCCTGAGGCGGGCTGGGCTGTGATGCCACAAAGGGGCTGAGTGCTGGCGTCAGGCAGGGCTGTGACGTCCCAGGGCTGTGCTGGCCGCAGCACTGTGACATCACCGGGCCGGCGCTATATAAGACGGGCCAGCGCCCGCAGCTGCCAGTGCAGTCGCGATGGGACGTGCCGGAGCCATGGGTGACGGTGACATCCTGATGACTGCGCTTGTCCTGCTGCTGGCCGCTGTGGCTGTCTGGTGGGCCTTTGGCCACCGGCAACCATGGAGCCGGCAGACACGGAGAGCAAAGAGGAGCAAGCGCCCCAGGGTGCGGCCCAGAGGCTCACGGAGGACGCGAGGAGCCCTTGCGGCTCCCAGGTTCCCCAGGCCTCGGGCGACTCCTCGCAAGCGGCCACGTGCTCCCGCGAGCCCCCTGGGCAGCCCCTGCAGCTGCGGCCCCTGCGTGGCAGTGGCCCAGGAGCTGCAGGAACTGATGCTGCTGCTCTGGGATGGCAAGGGGACATGTGTGCCGCTCTACTCTGGGATGTGGCAGGCGTTGTGGAAAGAACTGGAGGAGCTGCTGCAGCGAGGCCACCTGCCCTGCTGTGGCTTGTCCAGCTCCTGCAGAAGCCTCCATCCCTTCAAGAGGCTGCTCCCAGCAAGATTCTCCATCCCTGGGAGAGCCTCAAGGCCTGCAAGGATGGCACAGCAGGGGGGAGCCGCCATCCATGCAGGAACCTCAGGCTGTCAGAGCCCCTGCATCCTGCCAGGAGCCTCTGCAATCTCTGACAGCCTCCACCCCTCGCAGAGGCTCAGTGAGACCTGTCAGCCTGCAGAAGGTGCAGAGCCCGTGGACAGGTCTCCCAGCTCCCTTGGACTCGCGGACTTCAACAACACGGGCCCAATCCTGACCATTGACGTGGCAGGGGAAAGCCCAGAAGTCCAAATGGGAGCCCAGCCCGATGCAGGGGAGCCGTCTCAGGAGCAGCTGGCGGAGCAGCAAGCGTCCTGGAGCCGGCAGTGGTCATCCCACAGCGGCCAGGACGCTGTGCCGGTTGTGCCAGCTGGCGACAGCTCGAGCCTGGTGGTGGAGACCAGCCTCCAGACACCAAGGAGGTTCCTCCATCTCCAGGAAGCTGCCCCAAGAGAGCCCTCGACTGCCAGGAAGGGCTTTCTAATAGCAGGTGAGATCTCCTGAGGAGCTGTCTGAGGCACCCCCGGGGCTCTCCAGGGGCACGGCCAGGCCAGGCCAGGCCAGGGCCCCTGAGAGCAGCCTAGTCGCTGGCTGTTTCCAGTGCCTCTGATGGCACGGCTTGAAAAAGGCCCGTCTGCTTTGCAGCTGCTCCTGGGACGCCCCTGTGTGAAGCCTCGGGCTGTAGCCCCGGCCCTCGTCAAGAGGAGAGTCCAGCCCACGACGCCGGGGACGACGACGGTGCCGCCCTGCCCCGCTGCACTGGAGCTCCTGCAGCCGCCTGTGCGCGCGGCCCTGGCCCAGCTCTGCCGCTCGCCGGCCCGTCGGCCGCCGGGCGGCAGCCACTGCCCGGCGCGCAGCAGGAAGCAGGTGAGAGCAAGGCGGCCGGCGGTGGCCCGGCCCGCTTCCCTGGCGGGCGCTTGCGGGGGGTTCCTGGGCGCAAGGCTGATGGCTCGCTCTTGGCCGCAGGGCAAAAGAAGCAGCTGCAGGAGCTGTACCAGCTGGGCCCGCAGCTGGGCAGCGGTGGCTTCGGCACCGTTTTCTCGGGCATCCGCCTCTCCGATGGGAGCCCGGTGAGTGGCCGCGATGGCCGGGCGTGGGAGGAGGGGCAGCGGTGGGGAGGGGCAAGGCTGGAGCTCAGCCCTGCTCTCTCGATGGCTTGCAGGTGGCCATCAAACGTGTGGCCCGGCAGAGCGTCCTGCAGTGGGTCGAGCTGGTGAGGGAGCGGGGCCAGCGGGACAGAGCGGTGCGGGGCGGGCAGGGAGAGTCCCGGGGCGCCGATTGGGAGTGGGAGGCGGCGGATGGCGGGGGCAGCGTGGGAGCCGCGGCATCGCGGGCCTGGGCATGCCAAACGCCAGCGGTGGGGCCGGGCAGGGGGCACCCCCAAGCATCCCCTGGGAGGGAGGAAACCCAAGCACCAGGGAGGCTGCGCAAGGGGGCACTGGGGCATCCCAGGCAGGGCGCAGCGCAGCCTCAGGGCAGCACCAGGCCTGCTGGGGGCACTGATTTCCTCCTCCTCACAGCCCGACGGCACCCGCGTGCCCATGGAGATCGTGCTTATGGAGAAGGTGGGCTCTGACTGCCACAACATCATCCAGCTCCTCGACTGGTTTGAGCTGCCTGACAGCTTTGTGCTGGTGATGGAGCGTCCGGAGGCATCGCAGGATCTCCTGCAGTTCCTGCAGGAGCACGAGTTCCTGTGCGAGGAGATGGCGCGCTGGCTTTTCTACCAGGTGCTGGAGGCCGTGCGGCACTGCACCGCCTGCGGCGTCCTGCACCGGGACATCAAGCCAGAGAACCTCCTCGTGGTCCCGGAGAGTGGCGACCTGAAGCTCATCGACTTCGGTTGCGGCACCTTCCTCCAGGAGCAGGTCTTCACGCGGTTTGCCGGTGAGCCCATGGCCTGGGCCCTGCTCTCGGTGCCAGGCACTGCACGGCCCCGTTCCCTCCTGGGACGGGGCAGATGCCGTGCTCCAGGAGCCGGCTGCCGGCCCTGCCGACAGAGGGGGGCGGCAAAAGCCAGCTCCCGGCCCCTGGGCTCAGCAGGCCCACAAGGGCCTGGGCTGCTCCGCTGGCCTTCTTTGCCTTGCAGAATGGTTTCTTGCCTTTGGCCAGCTGGCTGGGGGACGCGGGGTGGCCTTGGGGGGGAAGCTGTGGCCGCGGGTGCAGCCCCTGCCTCAGCCAGGAGGCTGGCGCCAGGCTCTGGAAGGCAGCAGCCTGCGCCTGGACAGCGCCGCCTGTCTCCCCTAGGAACGCACGCGTACAGCCCGCCCGAGTGGATCTGCCTTGGCTGCTACCACGGCCATGGGGCGACCGTCTGGTCCCTGGGCGTACTGCTGTACGTCATGGTCTGCGGGAGCCTCCCCTTCAGGGACGACCATGACATCGTGCTGGGGCAGCTCTTCTTCTGGCAGCAGGTCTCTCCAGGTTGGTACCCGGCCTCAAGAAGGCGGGCTTTGGCAGATGACGGCGCGCAGCCCGGCGTGGCCCTCGCGCAGCTCCGCGGGACGTCGTTCTGCCCTCAAGGGCCGGCCGCAGGAGGCGGCCCCTGCCAACGGGCTCGGCGTGGCACGGGCGGCCGAAGGAGGCGGCCGTGCCCTGCCGTGCCGCTCTCCCGCGCAGGGCAGAGTCGGTCGGGAGGCCGGCGCAGCCCTGAGCACACGCGGCGCGGCCCGGGCCCTGCAGGCGACGGGGGCAGCTGGGCAGGAGACTTCTGTCAGTGACCGGCGCTTTCTGGCTTCTCTCCCCAGAGTGCCAACATCTGATCCAGTGGTGTTTGGCCAAGCACCCTGAGGACAGGCCAGAGCTGGAGGAGATCTTGCGCCACCCTTGGGTGCAGGGCAGGCGTTTTTGATGCCTTGCCGGAGCCTCTGCAGCACCCGCTTTCCGAGTCCCACGCAGGACTGAGGACCCCACAAATAAAACAACAAATCCAATGCGCCGTGTCAAGTCTGGTCCTTGTCAGCAACTTCAGCTAAAGAAACCTCTTGGGAAAAGGGGACATCGGAGTGCTGCCTTCAGTCTTGGTCAAGCTTTCCATGCCTTTCCTCCAGGGTGGTACTTTTGTGTCTTCAAGCACAGGCTGTAGTGCGGGTAGGAGGCGCTTTACCAAGCCAAGAAATGCAACCAAGGCAAGAAACAACAGCGGCCCTTTCAAAGTGGCAGGGCTTCTTGGCATCTCCTGAAGTGACACACTTGCATTCCACACAGTGCATTCCAAGGCTCGGCGGGTTTCAGGGACAGAGACGTCTCCTCTCCAAAGCCCTGAGAAGAATCAGAAGCAGCAGAACGTCATTTCAAGTTGAGCCCCGATGAGCTCTTCCTCTTTCTTTCCCTCCCTTTGGCAGCAGGCCAATGCACACCAGGCCTCATGGCTCATGCCAGAGCCTTCTTCCTCCCTGGGGAGCCTCCTCCCAGTAAGGGAGGAGCCCCCCACAGCCCAGGACTCTCCAGCTGAGTCCCCCTAGAGCCAGGCCGCCGTCTGAGCCCCACCTGCCCTGGGCCAAGCTGGGATTGGCGGCCGTCTTGGCCACAGCGACCACAAATAAATGGAACCTCAAAGCTCTGACGAGAGGAAAAGGGCCAGCAAAGCCTCAGCTCGCAGCACGAGGAGAGCAGACTTCAGGCTGCTCGGGGAACTGCTAAGCAAGGTCCCCGAGGAAAATGTTTTTGAAGGTACTGGGCTCCATCAGTGCTGGTCGCTTTGGAAACATCACCTCCTAAGGCCACAGGAGCAGGCGATGCCCAAATGTGGGAAGCCAAGCAGGCGAGGCAGAAGGCTGGCTTGCCTGGACAGGCATCTTCTCTGGGCAAGAGGATGCAAAAGGAAGCTGTGTGCCCCGTGGAATCCAGGTCAGGAGAAGAATACACAGATGCTTCTAGCCACCGTAGGGAGAAATTTGGTGTGGTGAAAGCTGGTGTGGTGGAGCTGAAGGTGGCCAGAAATGTGGAGCACAATAAAAAGAGGGGTTTTAAACACATTAATGGAAAAAAAAAAAACAACATTGTAGAAACAACATTGTCTCCTTCCAGGATGTGGACGGTCACCTCACAAACAAGGACAGAGACGCGGCAAAGCTGTTTAAGGTGCATTCTTTGGTTTAAGGTGCCTCTGTCCTCAACGCTCATCCCTCCCTTCCCAGTGGAAAACACTGCACTGGCGTACCAAGGGACACTGCAAAGTCCTTGAAGAGGGCAAGCCCTGCTCAGCAGAAACCAAACCACCCCTGTTTGATGCACAGCATTCCCATCCAAACCCAACACGTGCCAGCTATTGGGAAGAAAGAAAGCGAATCCCAGTCCAAGCCAGAGCAGTGGGAGCACAATGAGCGCTCCTTGGCGAATCCCGATTTATTTAGAGCAGAGGCGCAGCAGAAGTCAGTGAGCTGCTAACAAGGAACTCTTGGTGCCCTCGACAGCCAGTTCAGGAGAGCTCCCCAGAAACAGAGGAACTTCAGCTCCCTTTGTCTCTGGAGGATCTTCTCAGGCACAGAGTACGGGTGTTTCCAGCTGGTAACGCTGAAACATCCTGGGAGCCGTGGGCTTGACGCTGCTGGCAGCAGCACTCTTCCTGACGCGCCGCTGGCTCCAGGGAAGGATTCCTTGCAACAGGCTGAGCTCCCATTCTTCCTTCCCTGGCCATGTCCACCTTCAGCCATTTGCCGGTTCTGCTGATCCCTGAGGCGGGCTGGGCTGTGATGCCACAAAGGGGCTGAGCGCTGGCGTCAGGCAGGGCTGTGACGTCCCAGGGCTGTGCTGGCCGCAGCACTGTGACATCACCGGGCCGGCGCTATATAAGACGGACCAGCGCCTGCAGCTGCCAGTGCAGTTGCGATGGGACGTGCCGGAGCCATGGGTGACGGTGACATCCTGATGACTGCGCTTGTCCTGCTGCTGGCCGCTGTGGCTGTCTGGTGGGCCTTTGGCCACCGGCAACCATGGAGCCGGCAGACACGGACAGCAAAGAGGAGCAAGCGCCCCAGAGGCTCACGGAGGACGCGAGGAGCCCTTGCGGCTCCCAGGTTCCCCAGGCCTCGGGCGACTCCTCGCAAGCGGCCACGTGCTCCCGCGAGCCCCCTGGGCAGCCCCTGCAGCTGCGGCCCCTGCGTGGCAGTGGCCCAGGAGCTGCAGGAACTGATGCTGCTGCTCTGGGATGGCAAGGGGACATGTGTGCCGCTCTACTCTGGGATGTGGCAGGCGTTGTGGAAAGAACTGGAGGAGCTGCTGCAGCGAGGCCACCTGCCCTGCTGTGGCTTGTCCAGCTCCTGCAGAAGCCTCCATCCCTTCAAGAGGCTGCTCCCAGCAAGATTCTCCATCCCTGGGAGAGCCTCAAGGCCTGCAAGGATGGCACAGCAGGGGGGAGCCGCCATCCATGCAGGAACCTCAGGCTGTCAGAGCCCCTGCATCCTGCCAGGAGCCTCTGCAATCTCTGACAGCCTCCACCC
Source organism: Vidua macroura (assembly GCF_024509145.1). Lineage (NCBI taxonomy): Eukaryota > Metazoa > Chordata > Aves > Passeriformes > Viduidae > Vidua > Vidua macroura. Next base: position 52,824,035 of record NC_071576.1, read on the forward strand.
CTCGCAGAGGCTCAGTGAGACCTGTCAGCCTGCAGAAGGTGCAGAGCCCGTGGACAGGTCTCCCAGCTCCCTTGGACTCGCGGACTTCAACAACACGGGCCCAATCCTGACCATTGACGTGGCAGGGGAAAGCCCAGAAGTCCAAATGGGAGCCCAGCCCGATGCAGGGGAGCCGTCTCAGGAGCAGCTGGCGGAGCAGCAAGCGTCCTGGAGCCGGCAGTGGTCATCCCACAGCGGCCAGGACGCTGTGCCGGTTGTGCCAGCTGGCGACAGCTCGAGCCTGGTGGTGGAGACCAGCCTCCAGACACCAAGGAGGTTCCTCCATCTCCAGGAAGCTGCCCCAAGAGAGCCCTCGACTGCCAGGAAGGGCTTTCTAATAGCAGGTGAGATCTCCTGAGGAGCTGTCTGAGGCACCCCCGGGGCTCTCCAGGGGCACGGCCAGGCCAGGCCAGGCCAGGGCCCCTGAGAGCAGCCTAGTCGCTGGCTGTTTCCAGTGCCTCTGATGGCACGGCTTGAAAAAGGCCCGTCTGCTTTGCAGCTGCTCCTGGGACGCCCCTGTGTGAAGCCTCGGGCTGTAGCCCCGGCCCTCGTCAAGAGGAGAGTCCAGCCCACGACGCCGGGGACGACGACGGTGCCGCCCTGCCCCGCTGCACTGGAGCTCCTGCAGCCGCCTGTGCGCGCGGCCCTGGCCCAGCTCTGCCGCTCGCCGGCCCGTCGGCCGCCGGGCGGCAGCCACTGCCCGGCGCGCAGCAGGAAGCAGGTGAGAGCAAGGCGGCCGGCGGTGGCCCGGCCCGCTTCCCTGGCGGGCGCTTGCGGGGGGTTCCTGGGCGCAAGGCTGATGGCTCGCTCTTGGCCGCAGGGCAAAAGAAGCAGCTGCAGGAGCTGTACCAGCTGGGCCCGCAGCTGGGCAGCGGTGGCTTCGGCACCGTTTTCTCGGGCATCCGCCTCTCCGATGGGAGCCCGGTGAGTGGCCGCGATGGCCGGGCGTGGGAGGAGGGGCAGCGGTGGGGAGGGGCAAGGCTGGAGCTCAGCCCTGCTCTCTCGATGGCTTGCAGGTGGCCATCAAACGTGTGGCCCGGCAGAGCGTCCTGCAGTGGGTCGAGCTGGTGAGGGAGCGGGGCCAGCGGGACAGAGCGGTGCGGGGCGGGCAGGGAGAGTCCCGGGGCGCCGATTGGGAGTGGGAGGCGGCGGATGGCGGGGGCAGCGTGGGAGCCGCGGCATCGCGGGCCTGGGCATGCCAAACGCCAGCGGTGGGGCCGGGCAGGGGGCACCCCCAAGCATCCCCTGGGAGGGAGGAAACCCAAGCACCAGGGAGGCTGCGCAAGGGGGCACTGGGGCATCCCAGGCAGGGCGCAGCGCAGCCTCAGGGCAGCACCAGGCCTGCTGGGGGCACTGATTTCCTCCTCCTCACAGCCCGACGGCACCCGCGTGCCCATGGAGATCGTGCTTATGGAGAAGGTGGGCTCTGACTGCCACAACATCATCCAGCTCCTCGACTGGTTTGAGCTGCCTGACAGCTTTGTGCTGGTGATGGAGCGTCCGGAGGCATCGCAGGATCTCCTGCAGTTCCTGCAGGAGCACGAGTTCCTGTGCGAGGAGATGGCGCGCTGGCTTTTCTACCAGGTGCTGGAGGCCGTGCGGCACTGCACCGCCTGCGGCGTCCTGCACCGGGACATCAAGCCAGAGAACCTCCTCGTGGTCCCGGAGAGTGGCGACCTGAAGCTCATCGACTTCGGTTGCGGCACCTTCCTCCAGGAGCAGGTCTTCACGCGGTTTGCCGGTGAGCCCATGGCCTGGGCCCTGCTCTCGGTGCCAGGCACTGCACGGCCCCGTTCCCTCCTGGGACGGGGCAGATGCCGTGCTCCAGGAGCCGGCTGCCGGCCCTGCCGACAGAGGGGGGCGGCAAAAGCCAGCTCCCGGCCCCTGGGCTCAGCAGGCCCACAAGGGCCTGGGCTGCTCCGCTGGCCTTCTTTGCCTTGCAGAATGGTTTCTTGCCTTTGGCCAGCTGGCTGGGGGACGCGGGGTGGCCTTGGGGGGGAAGCTGTGGCCGCGGGTGCAGCCCCTGCCTCAGCCAGGAGGCTGGCGCCAGGCTCTGGAAGGCAGCAGCCTGCGCCTGGACAGCGCCGCCTGTCTCCCCTAGGAACGCACGCGTACAGCCCGCCCGAGTGGATCTGCCTTGGCTGCTACCACGGCCATGGGGCGACCGTCTGGTCCCTGGGCGTACTGCTGTACGTCATGGTCTGCGGGAGCCTCCCCTTCAGGGACGACCATGACATCGTGCTGGGGCAGCTCTTCTTCTGGCAGCAGGTCTCTCCAGGTTGGTACCCGGCCTCAAGAAGGCGGGCTTTGGCAGATGACGGCGCGCAGCCCGGCGTGGCCCTCGCGCAGCTCCGCGGGACGTCGTTCTGCCCTCAAGGGCCGGCCGCAGGAGGCGGCCCCTGCCAACGGGCTCGGCGTGGCACGGGCGGCCGAAGGAGGCGGCCGTGCCCTGCCGTGCCGCTCTCCCGCGCAGGGCAGAGTCGGTCGGGAGGCCGGCGCAGCCCTGAGCACACGCGGCGCGGCCCGGGCCCTGCAGGCGACGGGGGCAGCTGGGCAGGAGACTTCTGTCAGTGACCGGCGCTTTCTGGCTTCTCTCCCCAGAGTGCCAACATCTGATCCAGTGGTGTTTGGCCAAGCACCCTGAGGACAGGCCAGAGCTGGAGGAGATCTTGCGCCACCCTTGGGTGCAGGGCAGGCGTTTTTGATGCCTTGCCGGAGCCTCTGCAGCACCCGCTTTCCGAGTCCCACGCAGGACTGAGGACCCCACAAATAAAACAGCAAATCCAATGCGCCGTGTCAAGTCTGGTCCTTGTCAGCAACTTCAGCTAAAGAAACCTCTTGGGAAAAGGGGACATCGGAGTGCTGCCTTCAGTCTTGGTCAAGCTTTCCATGCCTTTCCTCCAGGGTGGTACTTTTGTGTCTTCAAGCACAGGCTGTAGTGCGGGTAGGAGGCGCTTTACCAAGCCAAGAAATGCAACCAAGGCAAGAAACAACAGCGGCCCTTTCAAAGTGGCAGGGCTTCTTGGCATCTCCTGAAGTGACACACTTGCATTCCACACAGTGCATTCCAAGGCTCGGCGGGTTTCAGGGACAGAGACGTCTCCTCTCCAAAGCCCTGAGAAGAATCAGAAGCAGCAGAACGTCATTTCAAGTTGAGCCCCGATGAGCTCTTCCTCTTTCTTTCCCTCCCTTTGGCAGCAGGCCAATGCACACCAGGCCTCATGGCTCATGCCAGAGCCTTCTTCCTCCCTGGGGAGCCTCCTCCCAGTAAGGGAGGAGCCCCCCACAGCCCAGGACTCTCCAGCTGAGTCCCCCTAGAGCCAGGCCGCCGTCTGAGCCCCACCTGCCCTGGGCCAAGCTGGGATTGGCGGCCGTCTTGGCCACAGCGACCACAAATAAATGGAACCTCAAAGCTCTGACGAGAGGAAAAGGGCCAGCAAAGCCTCAGCTCGCAGCACGAGGAGAGCAGACTTCAGGCTGCTCGGGGAACTGCTAAGCAAGGTCCCCGAGGAAAATGTTTTTGAAGGTACTGGGCTCCATCAGTGCTGGTCGCTTTGGAAACATCACCTCCTAAGGCCACAGGAGCAGGCGATGCCCAAATGTGGGAAGCCAAGCAGGCGAGGCAGAAGGCTGGCTTGCCTGGACAGGCATCTTCTCTGGGCAAGAGGATGCAAAAGGAAGCTGTGTGCCCCGTGGAATCCAGGTCAGGAGAAGAATACACAGATGCTTCTAGCCACCGTAGGGAGAAATTTGGTGTGGTGAAAGCTGGTGTGGTGGAGCTGAAGGTGGCCAGAAATGTGGAGCACAATAAAAAGAGGGGTTTTAAACACATTAATGGAAAAAAAAAAAACAACATTGTAGAAACAACATTGTCTCCTTCCAGGATGTGGACGGTCACCTCACAAACAAGGACAGAGACGCGGCAAAGCTGTTTAAGGTGCATTCTTTGGTTTAAGGTGCCTCTGTCCTCAACGCTCATCCCTCCCTTCCCAGTGGAAAACACTGCACTGGCGTACCAAGGGACACTGCAAAGTCCTTGAAGAGGGCAAGCCCTGCTCAGCAGAAACCAAACCACCCCTGTTTGATGCACAGCATTCCCATCCAAACCCAACACGTGCCAGCTATTGGGAAGAAAGAAAGCGAATCCCAGTCCAAGCCAGAGCAGTGGGAGCACAATGAGCGCTCCTTGGCGAATCCCGATTTATTTAGAGCAGAGGCGCAGCAGAAGTCAGTGAGCTGCTAACAAGGAACTCTTGGTGCCCTCGACAGCCAGTTCAGGAGAGCTCCCCAGAAACAGAGGAACTTCAGCTCCCTTTGTCTCTGGAGGATCTTCTCAGGCACAGAGTACGGGTGTTTCCAGCTGGTAACGCTGAAACATCCTGGGAGCCGTGGGCTTGACGCTGCTGGCAGCAGCACTCTTCCTGACGCGCCGCTGGCTCCAGGGAAGGATTCCTTGCAACAGGCTGAGCTCCCATTCTTCCTTCCCTGGCCATGTCCACCTTCAGCCATTTGCCGGTTCTGCTGATCCCTGAGGCGGGCTGGGCTGTGATGCCACAAAGGGGCTGAGCGCTGGCGTCAGGCAGGGCTGTGACGTCCCAGGGCTGTGCTGGCCGCAGCACTGTGACATCACCGGGCCGGCGCTATATAAGACGGACCAGCGCCTGCAGCTGCCAGTGCAGTTGCGATGGGACGTGCCGGAGCCATGGGTGACGGTGACATCCTGATGACTGCGCTTGTCCTGCTGCTGGCCGCTGTGGCTGTCTGGTGGGCCTTTGGCCACCGGCAACCATGGAGCCGGCAGACACGGAGAGCAAAGAGGAGCAAGCGCCCCAGAGGCTCACGGAGGACGCGAGGAGCCCTTGCGGCTCCCAGGTTCCCCAGGCCTCGGGCGACTCCTCGCAAGCGGCCACGTGCTCCCGCGAGCCCCCTGGGCAGCCCCTGCAGCTGCGGCCCCTGCGTGGCAGTGGCCCAGGAGCTGCAGGAACTGATGCTGCTGCTCTGGGATGGCAAGGGGACATGTGTGCCGCTCTACTCTGGGATGTGGCAGGCGTTGTGGAAAGAACTGGAGGAGCTGCTGCAGCGAGGCCACCTGCCCTGCTGTGGCTTGTCCAGCTCCTGCAGAAGCCTCCATCCCTTCAAGAGGCTGCTCCCAGCAAGATTCTCCATCCCTGGGAGAGCCTCAAGGCCTGCAAGGATGGCACAGCAGGGGGGAGCCGCCATCCATGCAGGAACCTCAGGCTGTCAGAGCCCCTGCATCCTGCCAGGAGCCTCTGCAATCTCTGACAGCCTCCACCCCTCGCAGAGGCTCAGTGAGACCTGTCAGCCTGCAGAAGGTGCAGAGCCCGTGGACAGGTCTCCCAGCTCCCTTGGACTCGCGGACTTCAACAACACGGGCCCAATCCTGACCATTGACGTGGCAGGGGAAAGCCCAGAAGTCCAAATGGGAGCCCAGCCCGATGCAGGGGAGCCGTCTCAGGAGCAGCTGGCGGAGCAGCAAGCGTCCTGGAGCCGGCAGTGGTCATCCCACAGCGGCCAGGACGCTGTGCCGGTTGTGCCAGCTGGCGACAGCTCGAGCCTGGTGGTGGAGACCAGCCTCCAGACACCAAGGAGGTTCCTCCATCTCCAGGAAGCTGCCCCAAGAGAGCCCTCGACTGCCAGGAAGGGCTTTCTAATAGCAGGTGAGATCTCCTGAGGAGCTGTCTGAGGCACCCCCGGGGCTCTCCAGGGGCACGGCCAGGCCAGGCCAGGCCAGGGCCCCTGAGAGCAGCCTAGTCGCTGGCTGTTTCCAGTGCCTCTGATGGCACGGCTTGAAAAAGGCCCGTCTGCTTTGCAGCTGCTCCTGGGACGCCCCTGTGTGAAGCCTCGGGCTGTAGCCCCGGCCCTCGTCAAGAGGAGAGTCCAGCCCACGACGCCGGGGACGACGACGGTGCCGCCCTGCCCCGCTGCACTGGAGCTCCTGCAGCCGCCTGTGCGCGCGGCCCTGGCCCAGCTCTGCCGCTCGCCGGCCCGTCGGCCGCCGGGCGGCAGCCACTGCCCGGCGCGCAGCAGGAAGCAGGTGAGAGCAAGGCGGCCGGCGGTGGCCCGGCCCGCTTCCCTGGCGGGCGCTTGCGGGGGGTTCCTGGGCGCAAGGCTGATGGCTCGCTCTTGGCCGCAGGGCAAAAGAAGCAGCTGCAGGAGCTGTACCAGCTGGGCCCGCAGCTGGGCAGCGGTGGCTTCGGCACCGTTTTCTCGGGCATCCGCCTCTCCGATGGGAGCCCGGTGAGTGGCCGCGATGGCCGGGCGTGGGAGGAGGGGCAGCGGTGGGGAGGGGCAAGGCTGGAGCTCAGCCCTGCTCTCTCGATGGCTTGCAGGTGGCCATCAAACGTGTGGCCCGGCAGAGCGTCCTGCAGTGGGTCGAGCTGGTGAGGGAGCGGGGCCAGCGGGACAGAGCGGTGCGGGGCGGGCAGGGAGAGTCCCGGGGCGCCGATTGGGAGTGGGAGGCGGCGGATGGCGGGGGCAGCGTGGGAGCCGCGGCATCGCGGGCCTGGGCATGCCAAACGCCAGCGGTGGGGCCGGGCAGGGGGCACCCCCAAGCATCCCCTGGGAGGGAGGAAACCCAAGCACCAGGGAGGCTGCGCAAGGGGGCACTGGGGCATCCCAGGCAGGGCGCAGCGCAGCCTCAGGGCAGCACCAGGCCTGCTGGGGGCACTGATTTCCTCCTCCTCACAGCCCGACGGCACCCGCGTGCCCATGGAGATCGTGCTTATGGAGAAGGTGGGCTCTGACTGCCACAACATCATCCAGCTCCTCGACTGGTTTGAGCTGCCTGACAGCTTTGTGCTGGTGATGGAGCGTCCGGAGGCATCGCAGGATCTCCTGCAGTTCCTGCAGGAGCACGAGTTCCTGTGCGAGGAGATGGCGCGCTGGCTTTTCTACCAGGTGCTGGAGGCCGTGCGGCACTGCACCGCCTGCGGCGTCCTGCACCGGGACATCAAGCCAGAGAACCTCCTCGTGGTCCCGGAGAGTGGCGACCTGAAGCTCATCGACTTCGGTTGCGGCACCTTCCTCCAGGAGCAGGTCTTCACGCGGTTTGCCGGTGAGCCCATGGCCTGGGCCCTGCTCTCGGTGCCAGGCACTGCACGGCCCCGTTCCCTCCTGGGACGGGGCAGATGCCGTGCTCCAGGAGCCGGCTGCCGGCCCTGCCGACAGAGGGGGGCGGCAAAAGCCAGCTCCCGGCCCCTGGGCTCAGCAGGCCCACAAGGGCCTGGGCTGCTCCGCTGGCCTTCTTTGCCTTGCAGAATGGTTTCTTGCCTTTGGCCAGCTGGCTGGGGGACGCGGGGTGGCCTTGGGGGGGAAGCTGTGGCCGCGGGTGCAGCCCCTGCCTCAGCCAGGAGGCTGGCGCCAGGCTCTGGAAGGCAGCAGCCTGCGCCTGGACAGCGCCGCCTGTCTCCCCTAGGAACGCACGCGTACAGCCCGCCCGAGTGGATCTGCCTTGGCTGCTACCACGGCCATGGGGCGACCGTCTGGTCCCTGGGCGTACTGCTGTACGTCATGGTCTGCGGGAGCCTCCCCTTCAGGGACGACCATGACATCGTGCTGGGGCAGCTCTTCTTCTGGCAGCAGGTCTCTCCAGGTTGGTACCCGGCCTCAAGAAGGCGGGCTTTGGCAGATGACGGCGCGCAGCCCGGCGTGGCCCTCGCGCAGCTCCGCGGGACGTCGTTCTGCCCTCAAGGGCCGGCCGCAGGAGGCGGCCCCTGCCAACGGGCTCGGCGTGGCACGGGCGGCCGAAGGAGGCGGCCGTGCCCTGCCGTGCCGCTCTCCCGCGCAGGGCAGAGTCGGTCGGGAGGCCGGCGCAGCCCTGAGCACACGCGGCGCGGCCCGGGCCCTGCAGGCGACGGGGGCAGCTGGGCAGGAGACTTCTGTCAGTGACCGGCGCTTTCTGGCTTCTCTCCCCAGAGTGCCAACATCTGATCCAGTGGTGTTTGGCCAAGCACCCTGAGGACAGGCCAGAGCTGGAGGAGATCTTGCGCCACCCTTGGGTGCAGGGCAGGCGTTTTTGATGCCTTGCCGGAGCCTCTGCAGCACCCGCTTTCCGAGTCCCACGCAGGACTGAGGACCCCACAAATAAAACAACAAATCCAATGCGCCGTGTCAAGTCTGGTCCTTGTCAGCAACTTCAGCTAAAGAAACCTCTTGGGAAAAGGGGACATCGGAGTGCTGCCTTCAGTCTTGGTCAAGCTTTCCATGCCTTTCCTCCAGGGTGGTACTTTTGTGTCTTCAAGCACAGGCTGTAGTGCGGGTAGGAGGCGCTTTACCAAGCCAAGAAATGCAACCAAGGCAAGAAACAACAGCGGCCCTTTCAAAGTGGCAGGGCTTCTTGGCATCTCCTGAAGTGACACACTTGCATTCCACACAGTGCATTCCAAGGCTCGGCGGGTTTCAGGGACAGAGACGTCTCCTCTCCAAAGCCCTGAGAAGAATCAGAAGCAGCAGAACGTCATTTCAAGTTGAGCCCCGATGAGCTCTTCCTCTTTCTTTCCCTCCCTTTGGCAGCAGGCCAATGCACACCAGGCCTCATGGCTCATGCCAGAGCCTTCTTCCTCCCTGGGGAGCCTCCTCCCAGTAAGGGAGGAGCCCCCCACAGCCCAGGACTCTCCAGCTGAGTCCCCCTAGAGCCAGGCCGCCGTCTGAGCCCCACCTGCCCTGGGCCAAGCTGGGATTGGCGGCCGTCTTGGCCACAGCGACCACAAATAAATGGAACCTCAAAGCTCTGACGAGAGGAAAAGGGCCAGCAAAGCCTCAGCTCGCAGCACGAGGAGAGCAGACTTCAGGCTGCTCGGGGAACTGCTAAGCAAGGTCCCCGAGGAAAATGTTTTTGAAGGTACTGGGCTCCATCAGTGCTGGTCGCTTTGGAAACATCACCTCCTAAGGCCACAGGAGCAGGCGATGCCCAAATGTGGGAAGCCAAGCAGGCGAGGCAGAAGGCTGGCTTGCCTGGACAGGCATCTTCTCTGGGCAAGAGGATGCAAAAGGAAGCTGTGTGCCCCGTGGAATCCAGGTCAGGAGAAGAATACACAGATGCTTCTAGCCACCGTAGGGAGAAATTTGGTGTGGTGAAAGCTGGTGTGGTGGAGCTGAAGGTGGCCAGAAATGTGGAGCACAATAAAAAGAGGGGTTTTAAACACATTAATGGAAAAAAAAAAAACAACATTGTAGAAACAACATTGTCTCCTTCCAGGATGTGGACGGTCACCTCACAAACAAGGACAGAGACGCGGCAAAGCTGTTTAAGGTGCATTCTTTGGTTTAAGGTGCCTCTGTCCTCAACGCTCATCCCTCCCTTCCCAGTGGAAAACACTGCACTGGCGTACCAAGGGACACTGCAAAGTCCTTGAAGAGGGCAAGCCCTGCTCAGCAGAAACCAAACCACCCCTGTTTGATGCACAGCATTCCCATCCAAACCCAACACGTGCCAGCTATTGGGAAGAAAGAAAGCGAATCCCAGTCCAAGCCAGAGCAGTGGGAGCACAATGAGCGCTCCTTGGCGAATCCCGATTTATTTAGAGCAGAGGCGCAGCAGAAGTCAGTGAGCTGCTAACAAGGAACTCTTGGTGCCCTCGACAGCCAGTTCAGGAGAGCTCCCCAGAAACAGAGGAACTTCAGCTCCCTTTGTCTCTGGAGGATCTTCTCAGGCACAGAGTACGGGTGTTTCCAGCTGGTAACGCTGAAACATCCTGGGAGCCGTGGGCTTGACGCTGCTGGCAGCAGCACTCTTCCTGACGCGCCGCTGGCTCCAGGGAAGGATTCCTTGCAACAGGCTGAGCTCCCATTCTTCCTTCCCTGGCCATGTCCACCTTCAGCCATTTGCCGGTTCTGCTGATCCCTGAGGCGGGCTGGGCTGTGATGCCACAAAGGGGCTGAGCGCTGGCGTCAGGCAGGGCTGTGACGTCCCAGGGCTGTGCTGGCCGCAGCACTGTGACATCACCGGGCCGGCGCTATATAAGACGGACCAGCGCCTGCAGCTGCCAGTGCAGTTGCGATGGGACGTGCCGGAGCCATGGGTGACGGTGACATCCTGATGACTGCGCTTGTCCTGCTGCTGGCCGCTGTGGCTGTCTGGTGGGCCTTTGGCCACCGGCAACCATGGAGCCGGCAGACACGGAGAGCAAAGAGGAGCAAGCGCCCCAGAGGCTCACGGAGGACGCGAGGAGCCCTTGCGGCTCCCAGGTTCCCCAGGCCTCGGGCGACTCCTCGCAAGCGGCCACGTGCTCCCGCGAGCCCCCTGGGCAGCCCCTGCAGCTGCGGCCCCTGCGTGGCAGTGGCCCAGGAGCTGCAGGAACTGATGCTGCTGCTCTGGGATGGCAAGGGGACATGTGTGCCGCTCTACTCTGGGATGTGGCAGGCGTTGTGGAAAGAACTGGAGGAGCTGCTGCAGCGAGGCCACCTGCCCTGCTGTGGCTTGTCCAGCTCCTGCAGAAGCCTCCATCCCTTCAAGAGGCTGCTCCCAGCAAGATTCTCCATCCCTGGGAGAGCCTCAAGGCCTGCAAGGATGGCACAGCAGGGGGGAGCCGCCATCCATGCAGGAACCTCAGGCTGTCAGAGCCCCTGCATCCTGCCAGGAGCCTCTGCAATCTCTGACAGCCTCCACCCCTCGCAGAGGCTCAGTGAGACCTGTCAGCCTGCAGAAGGTGCAGAGCCCGTGGACAGGTCTCCCAGCTCCCTTGGACTCGCGGACTTCAACAACACGGGCCCAATCCTGACCATTGACGTGGCAGGGGAAAGCCCAGAAGTCCAAATGGGAGCCCAGCCCGATGCAGGGGAGCCGTCTCAGGAGCAGCTGGCGGAGCAGCAAGCGTCCTGGAGCCGGCAGTGGTCATCCCACAGCGGCCAGGACGCTGTGCCGGTTGTGCCAGCTGGCGACAGCTCGAGCCTGGTGGTGGAGACCAGCCTCCAGACACCAAGGAGGTTCCTCCATCTCCAGGAAGCTGCCCCAAGAGAGCCCTCGACTGCCAGGAAGGGCTTTCTAATAGCAGGTGAGATCTCCTGAGGAGCTGTCTGAGGCACCCCCGGGGCTCTCCAGGGGCACGGCCAGGCCAGGCCAGGCCAGGGCCCCTGAGAGCAGCCTAGTCGCTGGCTGTTTCCAGTGCCTCTGATGGCACGGCTTGAAAAAGGCCCGTCTGCTTTGCAGCTGCTCCTGGGACGCCCCTGTGTGAAGCCTCGGGCTGTAGCCCCGGCCCTCGTCAAGAGGAGAGTCCAGCCCACGATGCCGGGGACGACGACGGTGCCGCCCTGCCCCGCTGCACTGGAGCTCCTGCAGCCGCCTGTGCGCGCGGCCCTGGCCCAGCTCTGCCGCTCGCCGGCCCGTCGGCCGCCGGGCGGCAGCCACTGCCCGGCGCGCAGCAGGAAGCAGGTGAGAGCAAGGCGGCCGGCGGTGGCCCGGCCCGCTTCACTGGCGGGCGCTTGCGGGGGGTTCCTGGGCGCAAGGCTGATGGCTCGCTCTTGGCCGCAGGGCAAAAGAAGCAGCTGCAGGAGCTGTACCAGCTGGGCCCGCAGCTGGGCAGCGGTGGCTTCGGCACCGTTTTCTCGGGCATCCGCCTCTCCGATGGGAGCCCGGTGAGTGGCCGCGATGGCCGGGCGTGGGAGGAGGGGCAGCGGTGGGGAGGGGCAAGGCTGGAGCTCAGCCCTGCTCTCTCGATGGCTTGCAGGTGGCCATCAAACGTGTGGCCCGGCAGAGCGTCCTGCAGTGGGTCGAGCTGGTGAGGGAGCGGGGCCAGCGGGACAGAGCGGTGCGGGGCGGGCAGGGAGAGTCCCGGGGCGCCGATTGGGAGTGGGAGGCGGCGGATGGCGGGGGCAGCGTGGGAGCCACGGCATCGCGGGCCTGGGCATGCCAAACGCCAGCGGTGGGGCCGGGCAGGGGGCACCCCCAAGCATCCCCTGGGAGGGAGGAAACCCAAGCACCAGGGAGGCTGCGCAAGGGGGCACTGGGGCATCCCAGGCAGGGCGCAGCGCAGCCTCAGGGCAGCACCAGGCCTGCTGGGGGCACTGATTTCCTCCTCCTCACAGCCCGACGGCACCCGCGTGCCCATGGAGATCGTGCTTATGGAGAAGGTGGGCTCTGACTGCCACAACATCATCCAGCTCCTCGACTGGTTTGAGCTGCCTGACAGCTTTGTGCTGGTGATGGAGCGTCCGGAGGCATCGCAGGATCTCCTGCAGTTCCTGCAGGAGCACGAGTTCCTGTGCGAGGAGATGGCGCGCTGGCTTTTCTACCAGGTGCTGGAGGCCGTGCGGCACTGCACCGCCTGCGGCGTCCTGCACCGGGACATCAAGCCAGAGAACCTCCTCGTGGTCCCGGAGAGTGGCGACCTGAAGCTCATCGACTTCGGTTGCGGCACCTTCCTCCAGGAGCAGGTCTTCACGCGGTTTGCCGGTGAGCCCATGGCCTGGGCCCTGCTCTCGGTGCCAGGCACTGCACGGCCCCGTTCCCTCCTGGGACGGGGCAGATGCCGTGCTCCAGGAGCCGGCTGCCGGCCCTGCCGACAGAGGGGGGCGGCAAAAGCCAGCTCCCGGCCCCTGGGCTCAGCAGGCCCACAAGGGCCTGGGCTGCTCCGCTGGCCTTCTTTGCCTTGCAGAATGGTTTCTTGCCTTTGGCCAGCTGGCTGGGGGACGCGGGGTGGCCTTGGGGGGGAAGCTGTGGCCGCGGGTGCAGCCCCTGCCTCAGCCAGGAGGCTGGCGCCAGGCTCTGGAAGGCAGCAGCCTGCGCCTGGACAGCGCCGCCTGTCTCCCCTAGGAACGCACGCGTACAGCCCGCCCGAGTGGATCTGCCTTGGCTGCTACCACGGCCATGGGGCGACCGTCTGGTCCCTGGGCGTACTGCTGTACGTCATGGTCTGCGGGAGCCTCCCCTTCAGGGACGACCATGACATCGTGCTGGGGCAGCTCTTCTTCTGGCAGCAGGTCTCTCCAGGTTGGTACCCGGCCTCAAGAAGGCGGGCTTTGGCAGATGACGGCGCGCAGCCCGGCGTGGCCCTCGCGCAGCTCCGCGGGACGTCGTTCTGCCCTCAAGGGCCGGCCGCAGGAGGCGGCCCCTGCCAACGGGCTCGGCGTGGCACGGGCGGCCGAAGGAGGCGGCCGTGCCCTGCCGTGCCGCTCTCCCGCGCAGGGCAGAGTCGGTCGGGAGGCCGGCGCAGCCCTGAGCACACGCGGCGCGGCCCGGGCCCTGCAGGCGACGGGGGCAGCTGGGCAGGAGACTTCTGTCAGTGACCGGCGCTTTCTGGCTTCTCTCCCCAGAGTGCCAACATCTGATCCAGTGGTGTTTGGCCAAGCACCCTGAGGACAGGCCAGAGCTGGAGGAGATCTTGCGCCACCCTTGGGTGCAGGGCAGGCGTTTTTGATGCCTTGCCGGAGCCTCTGCAGCACCCGCTTTCCGAGTCCCACGCAGGACTGAGGACCCCACAAATAAAACAACAAATCCAATGCGCTGTGTCAAGTCTGGTCCTTGTCAGCAACTTCAGCTAAAGAAACCTCTTGGGAAAAGGGGACATCGGAGTGCTGCCTTCAGTCTTGGTCAAGCTTTCCATGCCTTTCCTCCAGGGTGGTACTTTTGTGTCTTCAAGCACAGGCTGTAGTGCGGGTAGGAGGCGCTTTACCAAGCCAAGAAATGCAACCAAGGCAAGAAACAACAGCGGCCCTTTCAAAGTGGCAGGGCTTCTTGGCATCTCCTGAAGTGACACACGGGCCCGTGTGTGCATTCCAAGGCTCGGCGGGTTTCAGGGACAGAGACGTCTCCTCTCCAAAGCCCTGAGAAGAATCAGAAGCAGCAGAACGTCATTTCAAGTTGAGCCCCGATGAGCTCTTCCTCTTTCTTTCCCTCCCTTTGGCAGCAGGCCAATGCACACCAGGCCTCGTGGCTCATGCCAGAGCCTTCTTCCTCCCTGGGGAACCTCCTCCCAGTAAGGGAGGAGCCCCCCACAGCCCAGGACTCTCCAGCTGAGTCCCCCTAGAGCCAGGCCGCCGTCTGAGCCCCACCTGCCCTGGGCCAAGCTGGGATTGGCGGCCGTCTTGGCCACAGCGACCACAAATAAATGGAACCTCAAAGCTCTGACGAGAGGAAAAGGGCCAGCAAAGCCTCAGCTCGCAGCACGAGGAGAGCAGACTTCAGGCTGCTCGGGGAACTGCTAAGCAAGGTCCCCGAGGAAAATGTTTTTGAAGGTACTGGGCTCCATCAGTGCTGGTCGCTTTGGAAACATCACCTCCTAAGGCCACAGGAGCAGGCGATGCCCAAATGTGGGAAGCCAAGCAGGCGAGGCAGAAGGCTGGCTTGCCTGGACAGGCATCTTCTCTGGGCAAGAGGATGCAAAAGGAAGCTGTGTGCCCCGTGGAATCCAGGTCAGGAGAAGAATACACAGATGCTTCTAGCCACCGTAGGGAGAAATTTGGTGTGGTGAAAGCTGGTGTGGTGGAGCTGAAGGTGGCCAGAAATGTGGAGCACAATAAAAAGAGGGGTTTTAAACACATTAATGGAAAAAAAAAAAACAACATTGTAGAAACAACATTGTCTCCTTCCAGGATGTGGACGGTCACCTCACAAACAAGGACAGAGATGCGGCAAAGCTGTTTAAGGTGCATTCTTTGGTTTAAGGTGCCTCTGTCCTCAACGCTCATCCCTCCCTTCCCAGTGGAAAACACTGCACTGGCGTACCAAGGGACACTGCAAAGTCCTTGAAGAGGGCAAGCCCTGCTCAGCAGAAACCAAACCACCCCTGTTTGATGCACAGCATTCCCATCCAAACCCAACACGTGCCAGCTATTGGGAAGAAAGAAAGCGAATCCCAGTCCAAGCCAGAGCAGTGGGAGCACAATGAGCGCTCCTTGGCGAATCCCGATTTATTTAGAGCAGAGGCGCAGCAGAAGTCAGTGAGCTGCTAACAAGGAACTCTTGGTGCCCTCGACAGCCAGTTCAGGAGAGCTCCCCAGAAACAGAGGAACTTCAGCTCCCTTTGTCTCTGGAGGATCTTCTCAGGCACAGAGTACGGGTGTTTCCAGCTGGTAACGCTGAAACATCCTGGGAGCCGTGGGCTTGACGCTGCTGGCAGCAGCACTCTTCCTGACGCGCCGCTGGCTCCAGGGAAGGATTCCTTGCAACAGGCTGAGCTCCCATTCTTCCTTCCCTGGCCATGTCCACCTTCAGCCATTTGCCGGTTCTGCTGATCCCTGAGGCGGGCTGGGCTGTGATGCCACAAAGGGGCTGAGCGCTGGCGTCAGGCAGGGCTGTGACGTCCCAGGGCTGTGCTGGCCGCAGCACTGTGACATCACCGGGCCGGCGCTATATAAGACGGACCAGCGCCTGCAGCTGCCAGTGCAGTTGCGATGGGACGTGCCGGAGCCATGGGTGACGGTGACATCCTGATGACTGCGCTTGTCCTGCTGCTGGCCGCTGTGGCTGTCTGGTGGGCCTTTGGCCACCGGCAACCATGGAGCCGGCAGACACGGAGAGCAAAGAGGAGCAAGCGCCCCAGAGGCTCACGGAGGACGCGAGGAGCCCTTGCGGCTCCCAGGTTCCCCAGGCCTCGGGCGACTCCTCGCAAGCGGCCACGTGCTCCCGCGAGCCCCCTGGGCAGCCCCTGCAGCTGCGGCCCCTGCGTGGCAGTGGCCCAGGAGCTGCAGGAACTGATGCTGCTGCTCTGGGATGGCAAGGGGACATGTGTGCCGCTCTACTCTGGGATGTGGCAGGCGTTGTGGAAAGAACTGGAGGAGCTGCTGCAGCGAGGCCACCTGCCCTGCTGTGGCTTGTCCAGCTCCTGCAGAAGCCTCCATCCCTTCAAGAGGCTGCTCCCAGCAAGATTCTCCATCCCTGGGAGAGCCTCAAGGCCTGCAAGGATGGCACAGCAGGGGGGAGCCGCCATCCATGCAGGAACCTCAGGCTGTCAGAGCCCCTGCATCCTGCCAGGAGCCTCTGCAATCTCTGACAGCCTCCACCCCTCGCAGAGGCTCAGTGAGACCTGTCAGCCTGCAGAAGGTGCAGAGCCCGTGGACAGGTCTCCCAGCTCCCTTGGACTCGCGGACTTCAACAACACGGGCCCAATCCTGACCATTGACGTGGCAGGGGAAAGCCCAGAAGTCCAAATGGGAGCCCAGCCCGATGCAGGGGAGCCGTCTCAGGAGAAGCTGGCGGAGCAGCAAGCGTCCTGGAGCCGGCAGTGGTCATCCCACAGCGGCCAGGACGCTGTGCCGGTTGTGCCAGCTGGCGACAGCTCGAGCCTGGTGGTGGAGACCAGCCTCCAGACACCAAGGAGGTTCCTCCATCTCCAGGAAGCTGCCCCAAGAGAGCCCTCGACTGCCAGGAAGGGCTTTCTAATAGCAGGTGAGATCTCCTGAGGAGCTGTCTGAGGCACCCCCGGGGCTCTCCAGGGGCACGGCCAGGCCAGGCCAGGCCAGGGCCCCTGAGAGCAGCCTAGTCGCTGGCTGTTTCCAGTGCCTCTGATGGCACGGCTTGAAAAAGGCCCGTCTGCTTTGCAGCTGCTCCTGGGACGCCCCTGTGTGAAGCCTCGGGCTGTAGCCCCGGCCCTCGTCAAGAGGAGAGTCCAGCCCACGATGCCGGGGACGACGACGGTGCCGCCCTGCCCCGCTGCACTGGAGCTCCTGCAGCCGCCTGTGCGCGCGGCCCTGGCCCAGCTCTGCCGCTCGCCGGCCCGTCGGCCGCCGGGCGGCAGCCACTGCCCGGCGCGCAGCAGGAAGCAGGTGAGAGCAAGGCGGCCGGCGGTGGCCCGGCCCGCTTCACTGGCGGGCGCTTGCGGGGGGTTCCTGGGCGCAAGGCTGATGGCTCGCTCTTGGCCGCAGGGCAAAAGAAGCAGCTGCAGGAGCTGTACCAGCTGGGCCCGCAGCTGGGCAGCGGTGGCTTCGGCACCGTTTTCTCGGGCATCCGCCTCCCCGATGGGAGCCCGGTGAGTGGCCGCGATGGCCGGGCGTGGGAGGAGGGGCAGCGGTGGGGAGGGGCAAGGCTGGAGCTCAGCCCTGCTCTCTCGATGGCTTGCAGGTGGCCATCAAACGTGTGGCCCGGCAGAGCGTCCTGCAGTGGGTCGAGCTGGTGAGGGAGCGGGGCCAGCGGGACAGAGCGGTGCGGGGCGGGCAGGGAGAGTCCCGGGGCGCCGATTGGGAGTGGGAGGCGGCGGATGGCGGGGGCAGCGTGGGAGCCACGGCATCGCGGGCCTGGGCATGCCAAACGCCAGCGGTGGGGCCGGGCAGGGGGCACCCCCAAGCATCCCCTGGGAGGGAGGAAACCCAAGCACCAGGGAGGCTGCGCAAGGGGGCACTGGGGCATCCCAGGCAGGGCGCGGCGCAGCCTCAGGGCAGCACCAGGCCTGCTGGGGGCACTGATTTCCTCCTCCTCACAGCCCGACGGCACCCGCGTGCCCATGGAGATCGTGCTTATGGAGAAGGTGGGCTCTGACTGCCACAACATCATCCAGCTCCTCGACTGGTTTGAGCTGCCTGACAGCTTTGTGCTGGTGATGGAGCGTCCGGAGGCATCGCAGGATCTCCTGCAGTTCCTGCAGGAGCACGAGTTCCTGTGCGAGGAGATGGCGCGCTGGCTTTTCTACCAGGTGCTGGAGGCCGTGCGGCACTGCACCGCCTGCGGCGTCCTGCACCGGGACATCAAGCCAGAGAACCTCCTCGTGGTCCCGGAGAGTGGCGACCTGAAGCTCATCGACTTCGGTTGCGGCACCTTCCTCCAGGAGCAGGTCTTCACGCGG
Organism: Vidua macroura; assembly: GCF_024509145.1. Classification (NCBI taxonomy): domain Eukaryota; kingdom Metazoa; phylum Chordata; class Aves; order Passeriformes; family Viduidae; genus Vidua; species Vidua macroura. The sequence continues at coordinate 52,841,806 of NC_071576.1, forward strand.
TTTGCCGGTGAGCCCATGGCCTGGGCCCTGCTCTCGGTGCCAGGCACTGCACGGCCCCGTTCCCTCCTGGGACGGGGCAGATGCCGTGCTCCAGGAGCCGGCTGCCGGCCCTGCCGACAGAGGGGGGCGGCAAAAGCCAGCTCCCGGCCCCTGGGCTCAGCAGGCCCACAAGGGCCTGGGCTGCTCCGCTGGCCTTCTTTGCCTTGCAGAATGGTTTCTTGCCTTTGGCCAGCTGGCTGGGGGACGCGGGGTGGCCTTGGGGGGGAAGCTGTGGCCGCGGGTGCAGCCCCTGCCTCAGCCAGGAGGCTGGCGCCAGGCTCTGGAAGGCAGCAGCCTGCGCCTGGACAGCGCCGCCTGTCTCCCCTAGGAACGCACGCGTACAGCCCGCCCGAGTGGATCTGCCTTGGCTGCTACCACGGCCATGGGGCGACCGTCTGGTCCCTGGGCGTACTGCTGTACGTCATGGTCTGCGGGAGCCTCCCCTTCAGGGACGACCATGACATCGTGCTGGGGCAGCTCTTCTTCTGGCAGCAGGTCTCTCCAGGTTGGTACCCGGCCTCAAGAAGGCGGGCTTTGGCAGATGACGGCGCGCAGCCCGGCGTGGCCCTCGCGCAGCTCCGCGGGACGTCGTTCTGCCCTCAAGGGCCGGCCGCAGGAGGCGGCCCCTGCCAACGGGCTCGGCGTGGCACGGGCGGCCGAAGGAGGCGGCCGTGCCCTGCCGTGCCGCTCTCCCGCGCAGGGCAGAGTCGGTCGGGAGGCCGGCGCAGCCCTGAGCACACGCGGCGCGGCCCGGGCCCTGCAGGCGACGGGGGCAGCTGGGCAGGAGACTTCTGTCAGTGACCGGCGCTTTCTGGCTTCTCTCCCCAGAGTGCCAACATCTGATCCAGTGGTGTTTGGCCAAGCACCCTGAGGACAGGCCAGAGCTGGAGGAGATCTTGCGCCACCCTTGGGTGCAGGGCAGGCGTTTTTGATGCCTTGCCGGAGCCTCTGCAGCACCCGCTTTCCGAGTCCCACGCAGGACTGAGGACCCCACAAATAAAACAACAAATCCAATGCGCCGTGTCAAGTCTGGTCCTTGTCAGCAACTTCAGCTAAAGAAACCTCTTGGGAAAAGGGGACATCGGAGTGCTGCCTTCAGTCTTGGTCAAGCTTTCCATGCCTTTCCTCCAGGGTGGTACTTTTGTGTCTTCAAGCACAGGCTGTAGTGCGGGTAGGAGGCGCTTTACCAAGCCAAGAAATGCAACCAAGGCAAGAAACAACAGCGGCCCTTTCAAAGTGGCAGGGCTTCTTGGCATCTCCTGAAGTGACACACGGGCCCGTGTGTGCATTCCAAGGCTCGGCGGGTTTCAGGGACAGAGACGTCTCCTCTCCAAAGCCCTGAGAAGAATCAGAAGCAGCAGAACGTCATTTCAAGTTGAGCCCCGATGAGCTCTTCCTCTTTCTTTCCCTCCCTTTGGCAGCAGGCCAATGCACACCAGGCCTCGTGGCTCATGCCAGAGCCTTCTTCCTCCCTGGGGAACCTCCTCCCAGTAAGGGAGGAGCCCCCCACAGCCCAGGACTCTCCAGCTGAGTCCCCCTAGAGCCAGGCCGCCGTCTGAGCCCCACCTGCCCTGGGCCAAGCTGGGATTGGCGGCCGTCTTGGCCACAGCGACCACAAATAAATGGAACCTCAAAGCTCTGACGAGAGGAAAAGGGCCAGCAAAGCCTCAGCTCGCAGCACGAGGAGAGCAGACTTCAGGCTGCTCGGGGAACTGCTAAGCAAGGTCCCCGAGGAAAATGTTTTTGAAGGTACTGGGCTCCATCAGTGCTGGTCGCTTTGGAAACATCACCTCCTAAGGCCACAGGAGCAGGCGATGCCCAAATGTGGGAAGCCAAGCAGGCGAGGCAGAAGGCTGGCTTGCCTGGACAGGCATCTTCTCTGGGCAAGAGGATGCAAAAGGAAGCTGTGTGCCCCGTGGAATCCAGGTCAGGAGAAGAATACACAGATGCTTCTAGCCACCGTAGGGAGAAATTTGGTGTGGTGAAAGCTGGTGTGGTGGAGCTGAAGGTGGCCAGAAATGTGGAGCACAATAAAAAGAGGGGTTTTAAACACATTAATGGAAAAAAAAAAAACAACATTGTAGAAACAACATTGTCTCCTTCCAGGATGTGGACGGTCACCTCACAAACAAGGACAGAGATGCGGCAAAGCTGTTTAAGGTGCATTCTTTGGTTTAAGGTGCCTCTGTCCTCAACGCTCATCCCTCCCTTCCCAGTGGAAAACACTGCACTGGCGTACCAAGGGACACTGCAAAGTCCTTGAAGAGGGCAAGCCCTGCTCAGCAGAAACCAAACCACCCCTGTTTGATGCACAGCATTCCCATCCAAACCCAACACGTGCCAGCTATTGGGAAGAAAGAAAGCGAATCCCAGTCCAAGCCAGAGCAGTGGGAGCACAATGAGCGCTCCTTGGCGAATCCCGATTTATTTAGAGCAGAGGCGCAGCAGAAGTCAGTGAGCTGCTAACAAGGAACTCTTGGTGCCCTCGACAGCCAGTTCAGGAGAGCTCCCCAGAAACAGAGGAACTTCAGCTCCCTTTGTCTCTGGAGGATCTTCTCAGGCACAGAGTACGGGTGTTTCCAGCTGGTAACGCTGAAACATCCTGGGAGCCGTGGGCTTGACGCTGCTGGCAGCAGCACTCTTCCTGACGCGCCGCTGGCTCCAGGGAAGGATTCCTTGCAACAGGCTGAGCTCCCATTCTTCCTTCCCTGGCCATGTCCACCTTCAGCCATTTGCCGGTTCTGCTGATCCCTGAGGCGGGCTGGGCTGTGATGCCACAAAGGGGCTGAGCGCTGGCGTCAGGCAGGGCTGTGACGTCCCAGGGCTGTGCTGGCCGCAGCACTGTGACATCACCGGGCCGGCGCTATATAAGACGGACCAGCGCCTGCAGCTGCCAGTGCAGTTGCGATGGGACGTGCCGGAGCCATGGGTGACGGTGACATCCTGATGACTGCGCTTGTCCTGCTGCTGGCCGCTGTGGCTGTCTGGTGGGCCTTTGGCCACCGGCAACCATGGAGCCGGCAGACACGGAGAGCAAAGAGGAGCAAGCGCCCCAGAGGCTCACGGAGGACGCGAGGAGCCCTTGCGGCTCCCAGGTTCCCCAGGCCTCGGGCGACTCCTCGCAAGCGGCCACGTGCTCCCGCGAGCCCCCTGGGCAGCCCCTGCAGCTGCGGCCCCTGCGTGGCAGTGGCCCAGGAGCTGCAGGAACTGATGCTGCTGCTCTGGGATGGCAAGGGGACATGTGTGCCGCTCTACTCTGGGATGTGGCAGGCGTTGTGGAAAGAACTGGAGGAGCTGCTGCAGCGAGGCCACCTGCCCTGCTGTGGCTTGTCCAGCTCCTGCAGAAGCCTCCATCCCTTCAAGAGGCTGCTCCCAGCAAGATTCTCCATCCCTGGGAGAGCCTCAAGGCCTGCAAGGATGGCACAGCAGGGGGGAGCCGCCATCCATGCAGGAACCTCAGGCTGTCAGAGCCCCTGCATCCTGCCAGGAGCCTCTGCAATCTCTGACAGCCTCCACCCCTCGCAGAGGCTCAGTGAGACCTGTCAGCCTGCAGAAGGTGCAGAGCCCGTGGACAGGTCTCCCAGCTCCCTTGGACTCGCGGACTTCAACAACACGGGCCCAATCCTGACCATTGACGTGGCAGGGGAAAGCCCAGAAGTCCAAATGGGAGCCCAGCCCGATGCAGGGGAGCCGTCTCAGGAGAAGCTGGCGGAGCAGCAAGCGTCCTGGAGCCGGCAGTGGTCATCCCACAGCGGCCAGGACGCTGTGCCGGTTGTGCCAGCTGGCGACAGCTCGAGCCTGGTGGTGGAGACCAGCCTCCAGACACCAAGGAGGTTCCTCCATCTCCAGGAAGCTGCCCCAAGAGAGCCCTCGACTGCCAGGAAGGGCTTTCTAATAGCAGGTGAGATCTCCTGAGGAGCTGTCTGAGGCACCCCCGGGGCTCTCCAGGGGCACGGCCAGGCCAGGCCAGGCCAGGGCCCCTGAGAGCAGCCTAGTCGCTGGCTGTTTCCAGTGCCTCTGATGGCACGGCTTGAAAAAGGCCCGTCTGCTTTGCAGCTGCTCCTGGGACGCCCCTGTGTGAAGCCTCGGGCTGTAGCCCCGGCCCTCGTCAAGAGGAGAGTCCAGCCCACGACGCCGGGGACGACGACGGTGCCGCCCTGCCCCGCTGCACTGGAGCTCCTGCAGCCGCCTGTGCGCGCGGCCCTGGCCCAGCTCTGCCGCTCGCCGGCCCGTCGGCCGCCGGGCGGCAGCCACTGCCCGGCGCGCAGCAGGAAGCAGGTGAGAGCAAGGCGGCCGGCGGTGGCCCGGCCCGCTTCACTGGCGGGCGCTTGCGGGGGGTTCCTGGGCGCAAGGCTGATGGCTCGCTCTTGGCCGCAGGGCAAAAGAAGCAGCTGCAGGAGCTGTACCAGCTGGGCCCGCAGCTGGGCAGCGGTGGCTTCGGCACCGTTTTCTCGGGCATCCGCCTCTCCGATGGGAGCCCGGTGAGTGGCCGCGATGGCCGGGCGTGGGAGGAGGGGCAGCGGTGGGGAGGGGCAAGGCTGGAGCTCAGCCCTGCTCTCTCGATGGCTTGCAGGTGGCCATCAAACGTGTGGCCCGGCAGAGCGTCCTGCAGTGGGTCGAGCTGGTGAGGGAGCGGGGCCAGCGGGACAGAGCGGTGCGGGGCGGGCAGGGAGAGTCCCGGGGCGCCGATTGGGAGTGGGAGGCGGCGGATGGCGGGGGCAGCGTGGGAGCCACGGCATCGCGGGCCTGGGCATGCCAAACGCCAGCGGTGGGGCCGGGCAGGGGGCACCCCCAAGCATCCCCTGGGAGGGAGGAAACCCAAGCACCAGGGAGGCTGCGCAAGGGGGCACTGGGGCATCCCAGGCAGGGCGCGGCGCAGCCTCAGGGCAGCACCAGGCCTGCTGGGGGCACTGATTTCCTCCTCCTCACAGCCCGACGGCACCCGCGTGCCCATGGAGATCGTGCTTATGGAGAAGGTGGGCTCTGACTGCCACAACATCATCCAGCTCCTCGACTGGTTTGAGCTGCCTGACAGCTTTGTGCTGGTGATGGAGCGTCCGGAGGCATCGCAGGATCTCCTGCAGTTCCTGCAGGAGCACGAGTTCCTGTGCGAGGAGATGGCGCGCTGGCTTTTCTACCAGGTGCTGGAGGCCGTGCGGCACTGCACCGCCTGCGGCGTCCTGCACCGGGACATCAAGCCAGAGAACCTCCTCGTGGTCCCGGAGAGTGGCGACCTGAAGCTCATCGACTTCGGTTGCGGCACCTTCCTCCAGGAGCAGGTCTTCACGCGGTTTGCCGGTGAGCCCATGGCCTGGGCCCTGCTCTCGGTGCCAGGCACTGCACGGCCCCGTTCCCTCCTGGGACGGGGCAGATGCCGTGCTCCAGGAGCCGGCTGCCGGCCCTGCCGACAGAGGGGGGCGGCAAAAGCCAGCTCCCGGCCCCTGGGCTCAGCAGGCCCACAAGGGCCTGGGCTGCTCCGCTGGCCTTCTTTGCCTTGCAGAATGGTTTCTTGCCTTTGGCCAGCTGGCTGGGGGACGCGGGGTGGCCTTGGGGGGGAAGCTGTGGCCGCGGGTGCAGCCCCTGCCTCAGCCAGGAGGCTGGCGCCAGGCTCTGGAAGGCAGCAGCCTGCGCCTGGACAGCGCCGCCTGTCTCCCCTAGGAACGCACGCGTACAGCCCGCCCGAGTGGATCTGCCTTGGCTGCTACCACGGCCATGGGGCGACCGTCTGGTCCCTGGGCGTACTGCTGTACGTCATGGTCTGCGGGAGCCTCCCCTTCAGGGACGACCATGACATCGTGCTGGGGCAGCTCTTCTTCTGGCAGCAGGTCTCTCCAGGTTGGTACCCGGCCTCAAGAAGGCGGGCTTTGGCAGATGACGGCGCGCAGCCCGGCGTGGCCCTCGCGCAGCTCCGCGGGACGTCGTTCTGCCCTCAAGGGCCGGCCGCAGGAGGCGGCCCCTGCCAACGGGCTCGGCGTGGCACGGGCGGCCGAAGGAGGCGGCCGTGCCCTGCCGTGCCGCTCTCCCGCGCAGGGCAGAGTCGGTCGGGAGGCCGGCGCAGCCCTGAGCACACGCGGCGCGGCCCGGGCCCTGCAGGCGACGGGGGCAGCTGGGCAGGAGACTTCTGTCAGTGACCGGCGCTTTCTGGCTTCTCTCCCCAGAGTGCCAACATCTGATCCAGTGGTGTTTGGCCAAGCACCCTGAGGACAGGCCAGAGCTGGAGGAGATCTTGCGCCACCCTTGGGTGCAGGGCAGGCGTTTTTGATGCCTTGCCGGAGCCTCTGCAGCACCCGCTTTCCGAGTCCCACGCAGGACTGAGGACCCCACAAATAAAACAACAAATCCAATGCGCTGTGTCAAGTCTGGTCCTTGTCAGCAACTTCAGCTAAAGAAACCTCTTGGGAAAAGGGGACATCGGAGTGCTGCCTTCAGTCTTGGTCAAGCTTTCCATGCCTTTCCTCCAGGGTGGTACTTTTGTGTCTTCAAGCACAGGCTGTAGTGCGGGTAGGAGGCGCTTTACCAAGCCAAGAAATGCAACCAAGGCAAGAAACAACAGCGGCCCTTTCAAAGTGGCAGGGCTTCTTGGCATCTCCTGAAGTGACACACGGGCCCGTGTGTGCATTCCAAGGCTCGGCGGGTTTCAGGGACAGAGACGTCTCCTCTCCAAAGCCCTGAGAAGAATCAGAAGCAGCAGAACGTCATTTCAAGTTGAGCCCCGATGAGCTCTTCCTCTTTCTTTCCCTCCCTTTGGCAGCAGGCCAATGCACACCAGGCCTCGTGGCTCATGCCAGAGCCTTCTTCCTCCCTGGGGAACCTCCTCCCAGTAAGGGAGGAGCCCCCCACAGCCCAGGACTCTCCAGCTGAGTCCCCCTAGAGCCAGGCCGCCGTCTGAGCCCCACCTGCCCTGGGCCAAGCTGGGATTGGCGGCCGTCTTGGCCACAGCGACCACAAATAAATGGAACCTCAAAGCTCTGACGAGAGGAAAAGGGCCAGCAAAGCCTCAGCTCGCAGCACGAGGAGAGCAGACTTCAGGCTGCTCGGGGAACTGCTAAGCAAGGTCCCCGAGGAAAATGTTTTTGAAGGTACTGGGCTCCATCAGTGCTGGTCGCTTTGGAAACATCACCTCCTAAGGCCACAGGAGCAGGCGATGCCCAAATGTGGGAAGCCAAGCAGGCGAGGCAGAAGGCTGGCTTGCCTGGACAGGCATCTTCTCTGGGCAAGAGGATGCAAAAGGAAGCTGTGTGCCCCGTGGAATCCAGGTCAGGAGAAGAATACACAGATGCTTCTAGCCACCGTAGGGAGAAATTTGGTGTGGTGAAAGCTGGTGTGGTGGAGCTGAAGGTGGCCAGAAATGTGGAGCACAATAAAAAGAGGGGTTTTAAACACATTAATGGAAAAAAAAAAAACAACATTGTAGAAACAACATTGTCTCCTTCCAGGATGTGGACGGTCACCTCACAAACAAGGACAGAGATGCGGCAAAGCTGTTTAAGGTGCATTCTTTGGTTTAAGGTGCCTCTGTCCTCAACGCTCATCCCTCCCTTCCCAGTGGAAAACACTGCACTGGCGTACCAAGGGACACTGCAAAGTCCTTGAAGAGGGCAAGCCCTGCTCAGCAGAAACCAAACCACCCCTGTTTGATGCACAGCATTCCCATCCAAACCCAACACGTGCCAGCTATTGGGAAGAAAGAAAGCGAATCCCAGTCCAAGCCAGAGCAGTGGGAGCACAATGAGCGCTCCTTGGCGAATCCCGATTTATTTAGAGCAGAGGCGCAGCAGAAGTCAGTGAGCTGCTAACAAGGAACTCTTGGTGCCCTCGACAGCCAGTTCAGGAGAGCTCCCCAGAAACAGAGGAACTTCAGCTCCCTTTGTCTCTGGAGGATCTTCTCAGGCACAGAGTACGGGTGTTTCCAGCTGGTAACGCTGAAACATCCTGGGAGCCGTGGGCTTGACGCTGCTGGCAGCAGCACTCTTCCTGACGCGCCGCTGGCTCCAGGGAAGGATTCCTTGCAACAGGCTGAGCTCCCATTCTTCCTTCCCTGGCCATGTCCACCTTCAGCCATTTGCCGGTTCTGCTGATCCCTGAGGCGGGCTGGGCTGTGATGCCACAAAGGGGCTGAGCGCTGGCGTCAGGCAGGGCTGTGACGTCCCAGGGCTGTGCTGGCCGCAGCACTGTGACATCACCGGGCCGGCGCTATATAAGACGGACCAGCGCCTGCAGCTGCCAGTGCAGTTGCGATGGGACGTGCCGGAGCCATGGGTGACGGTGACATCCTGATGACTGCGCTTGTCCTGCTGCTGGCCGCTGTGGCTGTCTGGTGGGCCTTTGGCCACCGGCAACCATGGAGCCGGCAGACACGGACAGCAAAGAGGAGCAAGCGCCCCAGAGGCTCACGGAGGACGCGAGGAGCCCTTGCGGCTCCCAGGTTCCCCAGGCCTCGGGCGACTCCTCGCAAGCGGCCACGTGCTCCCGCGAGCCCCCTGGGCAGCCCCTGCAGCTGCGGCCCCTGCGTGGCAGTGGCCCAGGAGCTGCAGGAACTGATGCTGCTGCTCTGGGATGGCAAGGGGACATGTGTGCCGCTCTACTCTGGGATGTGGCAGGCGTTGTGGAAAGAACTGGAGGAGCTGCTGCAGCGAGGCCACCTGCCCTGCTGTGGCTTGTCCAGCTCCTGCAGAAGCCTCCATCCCTTCAAGAGGCTGCTCCCAGCAAGATTCTCCATCCCTGGGAGAGCCTCAAGGCCTGCAAGGATGGCACAGCAGGGGGGAGCCGCCATCCATGCAGGAACCTCAGGCTGTCAGAGCCCCTGCATCCTGCCAGGAGCCTCTGCAATCTCTGACAGCCTCCACCCCTCGCAGAGGCTCAGTGAGACCTGTCAGCCTGCAGAAGGTGCAGAGCCCGTGGACAGGTCTCCCAGCTCCCTTGGACTCGCGGACTTCAACAACACGGGCCCAATCCTGACCATTGACGTGGCAGGGGAAAGCCCAGAAGTCCAAATGGGAGCCCAGCCCGATGCAGGGGAGCCGTCTCAGGAGAAGCTGGCGGAGCAGCAAGCGTCCTGGAGCCGGCAGTGGTCATCCCACAGCGGCCAGGACGCTGTGCCGGTTGTGCCAGCTGGCGACAGCTCGAGCCTGGTGGTGGAGACCAGCCTCCAGACACCAAGGAGGTTCCTCCATCTCCAGGAAGCTGCCCCAAGAGAGCCCTCGACTGCCAGGAAGGGCTTTCTAATAGCAGGTGAGATCTCCTGAGGAGCTGTCTGAGGCACCCCCGGGGCTCTCCAGGGGCACGGCCAGGCCAGGCCAGGCCAGGGCCCCTGAGAGCAGCCTAGTCGCTGGCTGTTTCCAGTGCCTCTGATGGCACGGCTTGAAAAAGGCCCGTCTGCTTTGCAGCTGCTCCTGGGACGCCCCTGTGTGAAGCCTCGGGCTGTAGCCCCGGCCCTCGTCAAGAGGAGAGTCCAGCCCACGACGCCGGGGACGACGACGGTGCCGCCCTGCCCCGCTGCACTGGAGCTCCTGCAGCCGCCTGTGCGCGTGGCCCTGGCCCAGCTCTGCCGCTCGCCGGCCCGTCGGCCGCCGGGCGGCAGCCACTGCCCGGCGCGCAGCAGGAAGCAGGTGAGAGCAAGGCGGCCGGCGGTGGCCCGGCCCGCTTCACTGGCGGGCGCTTGCGGGGGGTTCCTGGGCGCAAGGCTGATGGCTCGCTCTTGGCCGCAGGGCAAAAGAAGCAGCTGCAGGAGCTGTACCAGCTGGGCCCGCAGCTGGGCAGCGGTGGCTTCGGCACCGTTTTCTCGGGCATCCGCCTCTCCGATGGGAGCCCGGTGAGTGGCCGCGATGGCCGGGCGTGGGAGGAGGGGCAGCGGTGGGGAGGGGCAAGGCTGGAGCTCAGCCCTGCTCTCTCGATGGCTTGCAGGTGGCCATCAAACGTGTGGCCCGGCAGAGCGTCCTGCAGTGGGTCGAGCTGGTGAGGGAGCGGGGCCAGCGGGACAGAGCGGTGCGGGGCGGGCAGGGAGAGTCCCGGGGCGCCGATTGGGAGTGGGAGGCGGCGGATGGCGGGGGCAGCGTGGGAGCCGCGGCATCGCGGGCCTGGGCATGCCAAACGCCAGCGGTGGGGCCGGGCAGGGGGCACCCCCAAGCATCCCCTGGGAGGGAGGAAACCCAAGCACCAGGGAGGCTGCGCAAGGGGGCACTGGGGCATCCCAGGCAGGGCGCGGCGCAGCCTCAGGGCAGCACCAGGCCTGCTGGGGGCACTGATTTCCTCCTCCTCACAGCCCGACGGCACCCGCGTGCCCATGGAGATCGTGCTTATGGAGAAGGTGGGCTCTGACTGCCACAACATCATCCAGCTCCTCGACTGGTTTGAGCTGCCTGACAGCTTTGTGCTGGTGATGGAGCGTCCGGAGGCATCGCAGGATCTCCTGCAGTTCCTGCAGGAGCACGAGTTCCTGTGCGAGGAGATGGCGCGCTGGCTTTTCTACCAGGTGCTGGAGGCCGTGCGGCACTGCACCGCCTGCGGCGTCCTGCACCGGGACATCAAGCCAGAGAACCTCCTCGTGGTCCCGGAGAGTGGCGACCTGAAGCTCATCGACTTCGGTTGCGGCACCTTCCTCCAGGAGCAGGTCTTCACGCGGTTTGCCGGTGAGCCCATGGCCTGGGCCCTGCTCTCGGTGCCAGGCACTGCACGGCCCCGTTCCCTCCTGGGACGGGGCAGATGCCGTGCTCCAGGAGCCGGCTGCCGGCCCTGCCGACAGAGGGGGGCGGCAAAAGCCAGCTCCCGGCCCCTGGGCTCAGCAGGCCCACAAGGGCCTGGGCTGCTCCGCTGGCCTTCTTTGCCTTGCAGAATGGTTTCTTGCCTTTGGCCAGCTGGCTGGGGGACGCGGGGTGGCCTTGGGGGGGAAGCTGTGGCCGCGGGTGCAGCCCCTGCCTCAGCCAGGAGGCTGGCGCCAGGCTCTGGAAGGCAGCAGCCTGCGCCTGGACAGCGCCGCCTGTCTCCCCTAGGAACGCACGCGTACAGCCCGCCCGAGTGGATCTGCCTTGGCTGCTACCACGGCCATGGGGCGACCGTCTGGTCCCTGGGCGTGCTGCTGTACGTCATGGTCTGCGGGAGCCTCCCCTTCAGGGACGACCATGACATCGTGCTGGGGCAGCTCTTCTTCTGGCAGCAGGTCTCTCCAGGTTGGTACCTGGCCTCAAGAAGGCGGGCTTTGGCAGATGACGGCGCGCAGCCCGGCGTGGCCCTCGCGCAGCTCCGCGGGACGTCGTTCTGCCCTCAAGGGCCGGCCGCAGGAGGCGGCCCCTGCCAACGGGCTCGGCGTGGCACGGGCGGCCGAAGGAGGCGGCCGTGCCCTGCCGTGCCGCTCTCCCGCGCAGGGCAGAGTCGGTCGGGAGGCCGGCGCAGCCCTGAGCACACGCGGCGCGGCCCGGGCCCTGCAGGCGACGGGGGCAGCTGGGCAGGAGACTTCTGTCAGTGACCGGCGCTTTCTGGCTTCTCTCCCCAGAGTGCCAACATCTGATCCAGTGGTGTTTGGCCAAGCACCCTGAGGACAGGCCAGAGCTGGAGGAGATCTTGCGCCACCCTTGGGTGCAGGGCAGGCGTTTTTGATGCCTTGCCGGAGCCTCTGCAGCACCCGCTTTCCGAGTCCCACGCAGGACTGAGGACCCCACAAATAAAACAACAAATCCAATGCGCCGTGTCAAGTCTGGTCCTTGTCAGCAACTTCAGCTAAAGAAACCTCTTGGGAAAAGGGGACATCGGAGTGCTGCCTTCAGTCTTGGTCAAGCTTTCCATGCCTTTCCTCCAGGGTGGTACTTTTGTGTCTTCAAGCACAGGCTGTAGTGCGGGTAGGAGGCGCTTTACCAAGCCAAGAAATGCAACCAAGGCAAGAAACAACAGCGGCCCTTTCAAAGTGGCAGGGCTTCTTGGCATCTCCTGAAGTGACACACGGGCCCGTGTGTGCATTCCAAGGCTCGGCGGGTTTCAGGGACAGAGACGTCTCCTCTCCAAAGCCCTGAGAAGAATCAGAAGCAGCAGAACGTCATTTCAAGTTGAGCCCCGATGAGCTCTTCCTCTTTCTTTCCCTCCCTTTGGCAGCAGGCCAATGCACACCAGGCCTCGTGGCTCATGCCAGAGCCTTCTTCCTCCCTGGGGAACCTCCTCCCAGTAAGGGAGGAGCCCCCCACAGCCCAGGACTCTCCAGCTGAGTCCCCCTAGAGCCAGGCCGCCGTCTGAGCCCCACCTGCCCTGGGCCAAGCTGGGATTGGCGGCCGTCTTGGCCACAGCGACCACAAATAAATGGAACCTCAAAGCTCTGACGAGAGGAAAAGGGCCAGCAAAGCCTCAGCTCGCAGCACGAGGAGAGCAGACTTCAGGCTGCTCGGGGAACTGCTAAGCAAGGTCCCCGAGGAAAATGTTTTTGAAGGTACTGGGCTCCATCAGTGCTGGTCGCTTTGGAAACATCACCTCCTAAGGCCACAGGAGCAGGCGATGCCCAAATGTGGGAAGCCAAGCAGGCGAGGCAGAAGGCTGGCTTGCCTGGACAGGCATCTTCTCTGGGCAAGAGGATGCAAAAGGAAGCTGTGTGCCCCGTGGAATCCAGGTCAGGAGAAGAATACACAGATGCTTCTAGCCACCGTAGGGAGAAATTTGGTGTGGTGAAAGCTGGTGTGGTGGAGCTGAAGGTGGCCAGAAATGTGGAGCACAATAAAAAGAGGGGTTTTAAACACATTAATGGAAAAAAAAAAAACAACATTGTAGAAACAACATTGTCTCCTTCCAGGATGTGGACGGTCACCTCACAAACAAGGACAGAGATGCGGCAAAGCTGTTTAAGGTGCATTCTTTGGTTTAAGGTGCCTCTGTCCTCAACGCTCATCCCTCCCTTCCCAGTGGAAAACACTGCACTGGCGTACCAAGGGACACTGCAAAGTCCTTGAAGAGGGCAAGCCCTGCTCAGCAGAAACCAAACCACCCCTGTTTGATGCACAGCATTCCCATCCAAACCCAACACGTGCCAGCTATTGGGAAGAAAGAAAGCGAATCCCAGTCCAAGCCAGAGCAGTGGGAGCACAATGAGCGCTCCTTGGCGAATCCCGATTTATTTAGAGCAGAGGCGCAGCAGAAGTCAGTGAGCTGCTAACAAGGAACTCTTGGTGCCCTCGACAGCCAGTTCAGGAGAGCTCCCCAGAAACAGAGGAACTTCAGCTCCCTTTGTCTCTGGAGGATCTTCTCAGGCACAGAGTACGGGTGTTTCCAGCTGGTAACGCTGAAACATCCTGGGAGCCGTGGGCTTGACGCTGCTGGCAGCAGCACTCTTCCTGACGCGCCGCTGGCTCCAGGGAAGGATTCCTTGCAACAGGCTGAGCTCCCATTCTTCCTTCCCTGGCCATGTCCACCTTCAGCCATTTGCCGGTTCTGCTGATCCCTGAGGCGGGCTGGGCTGTGATGCCACAAAGGGGCTGAGCGCTGGCGTCAGGCAGGGCTGTGACGTCCCAGGGCTGTGCTGGCCGCAGCACTGTGACATCACCGGGCCGGCGCTATATAAGACGGACCAGCGCCTGCAGCTGCCAGTGCAGTTGCGATGGGACGTGCCGGAGCCATGGGTGACGGTGACATCCTGATGACTGCGCTTGTCCTGCTGCTGGCCGCTGTGGCTGTCTGGTGGGCCTTTGGCCACCGGCAACCATGGAGCCGGCAGACACGGAGAGCAAAGAGGAGCAAGCGCCCCAGAGGCTCACGGAGGACGCGAGGAGCCCTTGCGGCTCCCAGGTTCCCCAGGCCTCGGGCGACTCCTCGCAAGCGGCCACGTGCTCCCGCGAGCCCCCTGGGCAGCCCCTGCAGCTGCGGCCCCTGCGTGGCAGTGGCCCAGGAGCTGCAGGAACTGATGCTGCTGCTCTGGGATGGCAAGGGGACATGTGTGCCGCTCTACTCTGGGATGTGGCAGGCGTTGTGGAAAGAACTGGAGGAGCTGCTGCAGCGAGGCCACCTGCCCTGCTGTGGCTTGTCCAGCTCCTGCAGAAGCCTCCATCCCTTCAAGAGGCTGCTCCCAGCAAGATTCTCCATCCCTGGGAGAGCCTCAAGGCCTGCAAGGATGGCACAGCAGGGGGGAGCCGCCATCCATGCAGGAACCTCAGGCTGTCAGAGCCCCTGCATCCTGCCAGGAGCCTCTGCAATCTCTGACAGCCTCCACCCCTCGCAGAGGCTCAGTGAGACCTGTCAGCCTGCAGAAGGTGCAGAGCCCGTGGACAGGTCTCCCAGCTCCCTTGGACTCGCGGACTTCAACAACACGGGCCCAATCCTGACCATTGACGTGGCAGGGGAAAGCCCAGAAGTCCAAATGGGAGCCCAGCCCGATGCAGGGGAGCCGTCTCAGGAGAAGCTGGCGGAGCAGCAAGCGTCCTGGAGCCGGCAGTGGTCATCCCACAGCGGCCAGGACGCTGTGCCGGTTGTGCCAGCTGGCGACAGCTCGAGCCTGGTGGTGGAGACCAGCCTCCAGACACCAAGGAGGTTCCTCCATCTCCAGGAAGCTGCCCCAAGAGAGCCCTCGACTGCCAGGAAGGGCTTTCTAATAGCAGGTGAGATCTCCTGAGGAGCTGTCTGAGGCACCCCCGGGGCTCTCCAGGGGCACGGCCAGGCCAGGCCAGGCCAGGGCCCCTGAGAGCAGCCTAGTCGCTGGCTGTTTCCAGTGCCTCTGATGGCACGGCTTGAAAAAGGCCCGTCTGCTTTGCAGCTGCTCCTGGGACGCCCCTGTGTGAAGCCTCGGGCTGTAGCCCCGGCCCTCGTCAAGAGGAGAGTCCAGCCCACGACGCCGGGGACGACGACGGTGCCGCCCTGCCCCGCTGCACTGGAGCTCCTGCAGCCGCCTGTGCGCGTGGCCCTGGCCCAGCTCTGCCGCTCGCCGGCCCGTCGGCCGCCGGGCGGCAGCCACTGCCCGGCGCGCAGCAGGAAGCAGGTGAGAGCAAGGCGGCCGGCGGTGGCCCGGCCCGCTTCACTGGCGGGCGCTTGCGGGGGGTTCCTGGGCGCAAGGCTGATGGCTCGCTCTTGGCCGCAGGGCAAAAGAAGCAGCTGCAGGAGCTGTACCAGCTGGGCCCGCAGCTGGGCAGCGGTGGCTTCGGCACCGTTTTCTCGGGCATCCGCCTCTCCGATGGGAGCCCGGTGAGTGGCCGCGATGGCCGGGCGTGGGAGGAGGGGCAGCGGTGGGGAGGGGCAAGGCTGGAGCTCAGCCCTGCTCTCTCGATGGCTTGCAGGTGGCCATCAAACGTGTGGCCCGGCAGAGCGTCCTGCAGTGGGTCGAGCTGGTGAGGGAGCGGGGCCAGCGGGACAGAGCGGTGCGGGGCGGGCAGGGAGAGTCCCGGGGCGCCGATTGGGAGTGGGAGGCGGCGGATGGCGGGGGCAGCGTGGGAGCCGCGGCATCGCGGGCCTGGGCATGCCAAACGCCAGCGGTGGGGCCGGGCAGGGGGCACCCCCAAGCATCCCCTGGGAGGGAGGAAACCCAAGCACCAGGGAGGCTGCGCAAGGGGGCACTGGGGCATCCCAGGCAGGGCGCAGCGCAGCCTCAGGGCAGCACCAGGCCTGCTGGGGGCACTGATTTCCTCCTCCTCACAGCCCGACGGCACCCGCGTGCCCATGGAGATCGTGCTTATGGAGAAGGTGGGCTCTGACTGCCACAACATCATCCAGCTCCTCGACTGGTTTGAGCTGCCTGACAGCTTTGTGCTGGTGATGGAGCGTCCGGAGGCATCGCAGGATCTCCTGCAGTTCCTGCAGGAGCACGAGTTCCTGTGCGAGGAGATGGCGCGCTGGCTTTTCTACCAGGTGCTGGAGGCCGTGCGGCACTGCACCGCCTGCGGCGTCCTGCACCGGGACATCAAGCCAGAGAACCTCCTCGTGGTCCCGGAGAGTGGCGACCTGAAGCTCATCGACTTCGGTTGCGGCACCTTCCTCCAGGAGCAGGTCTTCACGCGGTTTGCCGGTGAGCCCATGGCCTGGGCCCTGCTCTCGGTGCCAGGCACTGCACGGCCCCGTTCCCTCCTGGGACGGGGCAGATGCCGTGCTCCAGGAGCCGGCTGCCGGCCCTGCCGACAGAGGGGGGCGGCAAAAGCCAGCTCCCGGCCCCTGGGCTCAGCAGGCCCACAAGGGCCTGGGCTGCTCCGCTGGCCTTCTTTGCCTTGCAGAATGGTTTCTTGCCTTTGGCCAGCTGGCTGGGGGACGCGGGGTGGCCTTGGGGGGGAAGCTGTGGCCGCGGGTGCAGCCCCTGCCTCAGCCAGGAGGCTGGCGCCAGGCTCTGGAAGGCAGCAGCCTGCGCCTGGACAGCGCCGCCTGTCTCCCCTAGGAACGCACGCGTACAGCCCGCCCGAGTGGATCTGCCTTGGCTGCTACCACGGCCATGGGGCGACCGTCTGGTCCCTGGGCGTGCTGCTGTACGTCATGGTCTGCGGGAGCCTCCCCTTCAGGGACGACCATGACATCGTGCTGGGGCAGCTCTTCTTCTGGCAGCAGGTCTCTCCAGGTTGGTACCTGGCCTCAAGAAGGCGGGCTTTGGCAGATGACGGCGCGCAGCCCGGCGTGGCCCTCGCGCAGCTCCGCGGGACGTCGTTCTGCCCTCAAGGGCCGGCCGCAGGAGGCGGCCCCTGCCAACGGGCTCGGCGTGGCACGGGCGGCCGAAGGAGGCGGCCGTGCCCTGCCGTGCCGCTCTCCCGCGCAGGGCAGAGTCGGTCGGGAGGCCGGCGCAGCCCTGAGCACACGCGGCGCGGCCCGGGCCCTGCAGGCGACGGGGGCAGCTGGGCAGGAGACTTCTGTCAGTGACCGGCGCTTTCTGGCTTCTCTCCCCAGAGTGCCAACATCTGATCCAGTGGTGTTTGGCCAAGCACCCTGAGGACAGGCCAGAGCTGGAGGAGATCTTGCGCCACCCTTGGGTGCAGGGCAGGCGTTTTTGATGCCTTGCCGGAGCCTCTGCAGCACCCGCTTTCCGAGTCCCACGCAGGACTGAGGACCCCACAAATAAAACAACAAATCCAATGCGCTGTGTCAAGTCTGGTCCTTGTCAGCAACTTCAGCTAAAGAAACCTCTTGGGAAAAGGGGACATCGGAGTGCTGCCTTCAGTCTTGGTCAAGCTTTCCATGCCTTTCCTCCAGGGTGGTACTTTTGTGTCTTCAAGCACAGGCTGTAGTGCGGGTAGGAGGCGCTTTACCAAGCCAAGAAATGCAACCAAGGCAAGAAACAACAGCGGCCCTTTCAAAGTGGCAGGGCTTCTTGGCATCTCCTGAAGTGACACACGGGCCCGTGTGTGCATTCCAAGGCTCGGCGGGTTTCAGGGACAGAGACGTCTCCTCTCCAAAGCCCTGAGAAGAATCAGAAGCAGCAGAACGTCATTTCAAGTTGAGCCCCGATGAGCTCTTCCTCTTTCTTTCCCTCCCTTTGGCAGCAGGCCAATGCACACCAGGCCTCGTGGCTCATGCCAGAGCCTTCTTCCTCCCTGGGGAACCTCCTCCCAGTAAGGGAGGAGCCCCCCACAGCCCAGGACTCTCCAGCTGAGTCCCCCTAGAGCCAGGCCGCCGTCTGAGCCCCACCTGCCCTGGGCCAAGCTGGGATTGGCGGCCGTCTTGGCCACAGCGACCACAAATAAATGGAACCTCAAAGCTCTGACGAGAGGAAAAGGGCCAGCAAAGCCTCAGCTCGCAGCACGAGGAGAGCAGACTTCAGGCTGCTCGGGGAACTGCTAAGCAAGGTCCCCGAGGAAAATGTTTTTGAAGGTACTGGGCTCCATCAGTGCTGGTCGCTTTGGAAACATCACCTCCTAAGGCCACAGGAGCAGGCGATGCCCAAATGTGGGAAGCCAAGCAGGCGAGGCAGAAGGCTGGCTTGCCTGGACAGGCATCTTCTCTGGGCAAGAGGATGCAAAAGGAAGCTGTGTGCCCCGTGGAATCCAGGTCAGGAGAAGAATACACAGATGCTTCTAGCCACCGTAGGGAGAAATTTGGTGTGGTGAAAGCTGGTGTGGTGGAGCTGAAGGTGGCCAGAAATGTGGAGCACAATAAAAAGAGGGGTTTTAAACACATTAATGGAAAAAAAAAAAAACAACATTGTAGAAACAACATTGTCTCCTTCCAGGATGTGGACGGTCACCTCACAAACAAGGACAGAGACGCGGCAAAGCTGTTTAAGGTGCATTCTTTGGTTTAAGGTGCCTCTGTCCTCAACGCTCATCCCTCCCTTCCCAGTGGAAAACACTGCACTGGCGTACCAAGGGACACTGCAAAGTCCTTGAAGAGGGCAAGCCCTGCTCAGCAGAAACCAAACCACCCCTGTTTGATGCACAGCATTCCCATCCAAACCCAACACGTGCCAGCTATTGGGAAGAAAGAAAGCGAATCCCAGTCCAAGCCAGAGCAGTGGGAGCACAATGAGCGCTCCTTGGCGAATCCCGATTTATTTAGAGCCGAGGCGCAGCAGAAGTCAGTGAGCTGCTAACAAGGAACTCTTGGTGCCCTCGACAGCCAGTTCAGGAGAGCTCCCCAGAAACAGAGGAACTTCAGCTCCCTTTGTCTCTGGAGGATCTTCTCAGGCACAGAGTACGGGTGTTTCCAGCTGGTAACGCTGAAACATCCTGGGAGCCGTGGGCTTGACGCTGCTGGCAGCAGCACTCTTCCTGACGCGCCGCTGGCTCCAGGGAAGGATTCCTTGCAACAGGCTGAGCTCCCATTCTTCCTTCCCTGGCCATGTCCACCTTCAGCCATTTGCCGGTTCTGCTGATCCCTGAGGCGGGCTGGGCTGTGATGCCACAAAGGGGCTGAGCGCTGGCGTCAGGCAGGGCTGTGACGTCCCAGGGCTGTGCTGGCCGCAGCACTGTGACATCACCGGGCCGGCGCTATATAAGACGGACCAGCGCCTGCAGCTGCCAGTGCAGTTGCGATGGGACGTGCCGGAGCCATGGGTGACGGTGACATCCTGATGACTGCGCTTGTCCTGCTGCTGGCCGCTGTGGCTGTCTGGTGGGCCTTTGGCCACCGGCAACCATGGAGCCGGCAGACACGGACAGCAAAGAGGAGCAAGCGCCCCAGAGGCTCACGGAGGACGCGAGGAGCCCTTGCGGCTCCCAGGTTCCCCAGGCCTCGGGCGACTCCTCGCAAGCGGCCACGTGCTCCCGCGAGCCCCCTGGGCAGCCCCTGCAGCTGCGGCCCCTGCGTGGCAGTGGCCCAGGAGCTGCAGGAACTGATGCTGCTGCTCTGGGATGGCAAGGGGACATGTGTGCCGCTCTACTCTGGGATGTGGCAGGCGTTGTGGAAAGAACTGGAGGAGCTGCTGCAGCGAGGCCACCTGCCCTGCTGTGGCTTGTCCAGCTCCTGCAGAAGCCTCCATCCCTTCAAGAGGCTGCTCCCAGCAAGATTCTCCATCCCTGGGAGAGCCTCAAGGCCTGCAAGGATGGCACAGCAGGGGGGAGCCGCCATCCATGCAGGAACCTCAGGCTGTCAGAGCCCCTGCATCCTGCCAGGAGCCTCTGCAATCTCTGACAGCCTCCACCCCTCGCAGAGGCTCAGTGAGACCTGTCAGCCTGCAGAAGGTGCAGAGCCCGTGGACAGGTCTCCCAGCTCCCTTGGACTCGCGGACTTCAACAACACGGGCCCAATCCTGACCATTGACGTGGCAGGGGAAAGCCCAGAAGTCCAAATGGGAGCCCAGCCCGATGCAGGGGAGCCGTCTCAGGAGAAGCTGGCGGAGCAGCAAGCGTCCTGGAGCCGGCAGTGGTCATCCCACAGCGGCCAGGACGCTGTGCCGGTTGTGCCAGCTGGCGACAGCTCGAGCCTGGTGGTGGAGACCAGCCTCCAGACACCAAGGAGGTTCCTCCATCTCCAGGAAGCTGCCCCAAGAGAGCCCTCGACTGCCAGGAAGGGCTTTCTAATAGCAGGTGAGATCTCCTGAGGAGCTGTCTGAGGCACCCCCGGGGCTCTCCAGGGGCACGGCCAGGCCAGGCCAGGCCAGGGCCCCTGAGAGCAGCCTAGTCGCTGGCTGTTTCCAGTGCCTCTGATGGCACGGCTTGAAAAAGGCCCGTCTGCTTTGCAGCTGCTCCTGGGACGCCCCTGTGTGAAGCCTCGGGCTGTAGCCCCGGCCCTCGTCAAGAGGAGAGTCCAGCCCACGACGCCGGGGACGACGACGGTGCCGCCCTGCCCCGCTGCACTGGAGCTCCTGCAGCCGCCTGTGCGCGCGGCCCTGGCCCAGCTCTGCTGCTCGCCGGCCTGTCGGCCGCCGGGCGGCAGCCACTGCCCGGCGCGCAGCAGGAAGCAGGTGAGAGCAAGGCGGCCGGCGGTGGCCCGGCCCGCTTCACTGGCGGGCGCTTGCGGGGGGTTCCTGGGCGCAAGGCTGATGGCTCGCTCTTGGCCGCAGGGCAAAAGAAGCAGCTGCAGGAGCTGTACCAGCTGGGCCCGCAGCTGGGCAGCGGTGGCTTCGGCACCGTTTTCTCGGGCATCCGCCTCTCCGATGGGAGCCCGGTGAGTGGCCGCGATGGCCGGGCGTGGGAGGAGGGGCAGCGGTGGGGAGGGGCAAGGCTGGAGCTCAGCCCTGCTCTCTCGATGGCTTGCAGGTGGCCATCAAACGTGTGGCCCGGCAGAGCGTCCTGCAGTGGGTCGAGCTGGTGAGGGAGCGGGGCCAGCGGGACAGAGCGGTGCGGGGCGGGCAGGGAGAGTCCCGGGGCGCCGATTGGGAGTGGGAGGCGGCGGATGGCGGGGGCAGCGTGGGAGCCGCGGCATCGCGGGCCTGGGCATGCCAAACGCCAGCGGTGGGGCCGGGCAGGGGGCACCCCCAAGCATCCCCTGGGAGGGAGGAAACCCAAGCACCAGGGAGGCTGCGCAAGGGGGCACTGGGGAATCCCAGGCAGGGCGCAGCGCAGCCTCAGGGCAGCACCAGGCCTGCTGGGGGCACTGATTTCCTCCTCCTCACAGCCCGACGGCACCCGCGTGCCCATGGAGATCGTGCTTATGGAGAAGGTGGGCTCTGACTGCCACAACATCATCCAGCTCCTCGACTGGTTTGAGCTGCCTGACAGCTTTGTGCTGGTGATGGAGCGTCCGGAGGCATCGCAGGATCTCCTGCAGTTCCTGCAGGAGCACGAGTTCCTGTGCGAGGAGATGGCGCGCTGGCTTTTCTACCAGGTGCTGGAGGCCGTGCGGCACTGCACCGCCTGCGGCGTCCTGCACCGGGACATCAAGCCAGAGAACCTCCTCGTGGTCCCGGAGAGTGGCGACCTGAAGCTCATCGACTTCGGTTGCGGCACCTTCCTCCAGGAGCAGGTCTTCACGCGGTTTGCCGGTGAGCCCATGGCCTGGGCCCTGCTCTCGGTGCCAGGCACTGCACGGCCCCGTTCCCTCCTGGGACGGGGCAGATGCCGTGCTCCAGGAGCCGGCTGCCGGCCCTGCCGACAGAGGGGGGCGGCAAAAGCCAGCTCCCGGCCCCTGGGCTCAGCAGGCCCACAAGGGCCTGGGCTGCTCCGCTGGCCTTCTTTGCCTTGCAGAATGGTTTCTTGCCTTTGGCCAGCTGGCTGGGGGACGCGGGGTGGCCTTGGGGGGGAAGCTGTGGCCGCGGGTGCAGCCCCTGCCTCAGCCAGGAGGCTGGCGCCAGGCTCTGGAAGGCAGCAGCCTGCGCCTGGACAGCGCCGCCTGTCTCCCCTAGGAACGCACGCGTACAGCCCGCCCGAGTGGATCTGCCTTGGCTGCTACCACGGCCATGGGGCGACCGTCTGGTCCCTGGGCGTGCTGCTGTACGTCATGGTCTGCGGGAGCCTCCCCTTCAGGGACGACCATGACATCGTGCTGGGGCAGCTCTTCTTCTGGCAGCAGGTCTCTCCAGGTTGGTACCCGGCCTCAAGAAGGCGGGCTTTGGCAGATGACGGCGCGCAGCCCGGCGCGGCCCTCGCGCAGCTCCGCGGGACGTCGTTCTGCCCTCAAGGGCCGGCCGCAGGAGGCGGCCCCTGCCAACGGGCTCGGCGTGGCACGGGCGGCCGAAGGAGGCGGCCGTGCCCTGCCGTGCCGCTCTCCCGCGCAGGGCAGAGTCGGTCGGGAGGCCGGCGCAGCCCTGAGCACACGCGGCGCGGCCCGGGCCCTGCAGGCGACGGGGGCAGCTGGGCAGGAGACTTCTGTCAGTGACCGGCGCTTTCTGGCTTCTCTCCCCAGAGTGCCAACATCTGATCCAGTGGTGTTTGGCCAAGCACCCTGAGGACAGGCCAGAGCTGGAGGAGATCTTGCGCCACCCTTGGGTGCAGGGCAGGCGTTTTTGATGCCTTGCCGGAGCCTCTGCAGCACCCGCTTTCCGAGTCCCACGCAGGACTGAGGACCCCACAAATAAAACAACAAATCCAATGCGCTGTGTCAAGTCTGGTCCTTGTCAGCAACTTCAGCTAAAGAAACCTCTTGGGAAAAGGGGACATCGGAGTGCTGCCTTCAGTCTTGGTCAAGCTTTCCATGCCTTTCCTCCAGGGTGGTACTTTTGTGTCTTCAAGCACAGGCTGTAGTGCGGGTAGGAGGCGCTTTACCAAGCCAAGAAATGCAACCAAGGCAAGAAACAACAGCGGCCCTTTCAAAGTGGCAGGGCTTCTTGGCATCTCCTGAAGTGACACACGGGCCCGTGTGTGCATTCCAAGGCTCGGCGGGTTTCAGGGACAGAGACGTCTCCTCTCCAAAGCCCTGAGAAGAATCAGAAGCAGCAGAACGTCATTTCAAGTTGAGCCCCGATGAGCTCTTCCTCTTTCTTTCCCTCCCTTTGGCAGCAGGCCAATGCACACCAGGCCTCGTGGCTCATGCCAGAGCCTTCTTCCTCCCTGGGGAACCTCCTCCCAGTAAGGGAGGAGCCCCCCACAGCCCAGGACTCTCCAGCTGAGTCCCCCTAGAGCCAGGCCGCCGTCTGAGCCCCACCTGCCCTGGGCCAAGCTGGGATTGGCGGCCGTCTTGGCCACAGCGACCACAAATAAATGGAACCTCAAAGCTCTGACGAGAGGAAAAGGGCCAGCAAAGCCTCAGCTCGCAGCACGAGGAGAGCAGACCTAAGGCTGCTCGGGGAACTGCTAAGCAAGGTCCCCGAGGAAAATGTTTTTGAAGGTACTGGGCTCCATCAGTGCTGGTCGCTTTGGAAACATCACCTCCTAAGGCCACAGGAGCAGGCGATGCCCAAATGTGGGAAGCCAAGCAGGCGAGGCAGAAGGCTGGCTTGCCTGGACAGGCATCTTCTCTGGGCAAGAGGATGCAAAAGGAAGCTGTGTGCCCCGTGGAATCCAGGTCAGGAGAAGAATACACAGATGCTTCTAGCCACCGTAGGGAGAAATTTGGTGTGGTGAAAGCTGGTGTGGTGGAGCTGAAGGTGGCCAGAAATGTGGAGCACAATAAAAAGAGGGGTTTTAAACACATTAATGGAAAAAAAAAAAAACAACATTGTAGAAACAACATTGTCTCCTTCCAGGATGTGGACGGTCACCTCACAAACAAGGACAGAGACGCGGCAAAGCTGTTTAAGGTGCATTCTTTGGTTTAAGGTGCCTCTGTCCTCAACGCTCATCCCTCCCTTCCCAGTGGAAAACACTGCACTGGCGTACCAAGGGACACTGCAAAGTCCTTGAAGAGGGCAAGCCCTGCTCAGCAGAAACCAAACCACCCCTGTTTGATGCACAGCATTCCCATCCAAACCCAACACGTGCCAGCTATTGGGAAGAAAGAAAGCGAATCCCAGTCCAAGCCAGAGCAGTGGGAGCACAATGAGCGCTCCTTGGCGAATCCCGATTTATTTAGAGCCGAGGCGCAGCAGAAGTCAGTGAGCTGCTAACAAGGAACTCTTGGTGCCCTCGACAGCCAGTTCAGGAGAGCTCCCCAGAAACAGAGGAACTTCAGCTCCCTTTGTCTCTGGAGGATCTTCTCAGGCACAGAGTACGGGTGTTTCCAGCTGGTAACGCTGAAACATCCTGGGAGCCGTGGGCTTGACGCTGCTGGCAGCAGCACTCTTCCTGACGCGCCGCTGGCTCCAGGGAAGGATTCCTTGCAACAGGCTGAGCTCCCATTCTTCCTTCCCTGGCCATGTCCACCTTCAGCCATTTGCCGGTTCTGCTGATCCCTGAGGCGGGCTGGGCTGTGATGCCACAAAGGGGCTGAGCGCTGGCGTCAGGCAGGGCTGTGACGTCCCAGGGCTGTGCTGGCCGCAGCACTGTGACATCACCGGGCCGGCGCTATATAAGACGGACCAGCGCCTGCAGCTGCCAGTGCAGTTGCGATGGGACGTGCCGGAGCCATGGGTGACGGTGACATCCTGATGACTGCGCTTGTCCTGCTGCTGGCCGCTGTGGCTGTCTGGTGGGCCTTTGGCCACCGGCAACCATGGAGCCGGCAGACACGGACAGCAAAGAGGAGCAAGCGCCCCAGAGGCTCACGGAGGACGCGAGGAGCCCTTGCGGCTCCCAGGTTCCCCAGGCCTCGGGCGACTCCTCGCAAGCGGCCACGTGCTCCCGCGAGCCCCCTGGGCAGCCCCTGCAGCTGCGGCCCCTGCGTGGCAGTGGCCCAGGAGCTGCAGGAACTGATGCTGCTGCTCTGGGATGGCAAGGGGACATGTGTGCCGCTCTACTCTGGGATGTGGCAGGCGTTGTGGAAAGAACTGGAGGAGCTGCTGCAGCGAGGCCACCTGCCCTGCTGTGGCTTGTCCAGCTCCTGCAGAAGCCTCCATCCCTTCAAGAGGCTGCTCCCAGCAAGATTCTCCATCCCTGGGAGAGCCTCAAGGCCTGCAAGGATGGCACAGCAGGGGGGAGCCGCCATCCATGCAGGAACCTCAGGCTGTCAGAGCCCCTGCATCCTGCCAGGAGCCTCTGCAATCTCTGACAGCCTCCACCCCTCGCAGAGGCTCAGTGAGACCTGTCAGCCTGCAGAAGGTGCAGAGCCCGTGGACAGGTCTCCCAGCTCCCTTGGACTCGCGGACTTCAACAACACGGGCCCAATCCTGACCATTGACGTGGCAGGGGAAAGCCCAGAAGTCCAAATGGGAGCCCAGCCCGATGCAGGGGAGCCGTCTCAGGAGAAGCTGGCGGAGCAGCAAGCGTCCTGGAGCCGGCAGTGGTCATCCCACAGCGGCCAGGACGCTGTGCCGGTTGTGCCAGCTGGCGACAGCTCGAGCCTGGTGGTGGAGACCAGCCTCCAGACACCAAGGAGGTTCCTCCATCTCCAGGAAGCTGCCCCAAGAGAGCCCTCGACTGCCAGGAAGGGCTTTCTAATAGCAGGTGAGATCTCCTGAGGAGCTGTCTGAGGCACCCCCGGGGCTCTCCAGGGGCACGGCCAGGCCAGGCCAGGCCAGGGCCCCTGAGAGCAGCCTAGTCGCTGGCTGTTTCCAGTGCCTCTGATGGCACGGCTTGAAAAAGGCCCGTCTGCTTTGCAGCTGCTCCTGGGACGCCCCTGTGTGAAGCCTCGGGCTGTAGCCCCGGCCCTCGTCAAGAGGAGAGTCCAGCCCACGACGCCGGGGACGACGACGGTGCCGCCCTGCCCCGCTGCACTGGAGCTCCTGCAGCCGCCTGTGCGCGCGGCCCTGGCCCAGCTCTGCCGCTCGCCAGCCCGTCGGCCGCCGGGCGGCAGCCACTGCCCGGCGCGCAGCAGGAAGCAGGTGAGAGCAAGGCGGCCCGCGGTGGCCCGGCCCGCTTCACTGGCGGGCGCTTGCAGGGGGTTCCTGGGCGCAAGGCTGATGGCTCGCTCTTGGCCGCAGGGCAAAAGAAGCAGCTGCAGGAGCTGTACCAGCTGGGCCCGCAGCTGGGCAGCGGTGGCTTCGGCACCGTTTTCTCGGGCATCCGCCTCTCCGATGGGAGCCCGGTGAGTGGCCGCGATGGCCGGGCGTGGGAGGAGGGGCAGCGGTGGGGAGGGGCAAGGCTGGAGCTCAGCCCTGCTCTCTCGATGGCTTGCAGGTGGCCATCAAACGTGTGGCCCGGCAGAGCGTCCTGCAGTGGGTCGAGCTGGTGAGGGAGCGGGGCCAGCGGGACAGAGCGGTGCGGGGCGGGCAGGGAGAGTCCCGGGGCGCCGATTGGGAGTGGGAGGCGGCGGATGGCGGGGGCAGCGTGGGAGCCGCGGCATCGCGGGCCTGGGCATGCCAAACGCCAGCGGTGGGGCCAGGCAGGGGGCACCCCCAAGCATCCCCTGGGAGGGAGGAAACCCAAGCACCAGGGAGGCTGCGCAAGGGGGCACTGGGGCATCCCAGGCAGGGCGCAGCGCAGCCTCAGGGCAGCACCAGGCCTGCTGGGGGCACTGATTTCCTCCTCCTCACAGCCCGACGGCACCCGCGTGCCCATGGAGATCGTGCTTATGGAGAAGGTGGGCTCTGACTGCCACAACATCATCCAGCTCCTCGACTGGTTTGAGCTGCCTGACAGCTTTGTGCTGGTGATGGAGCGTCCGGAGGCATCGCAGGATCTCCTGCAGTTCCTGCAGGAGCACGAGTTCCTGTGCGAGGAGATGGCGCGCTGGCTTTTCTACCAGGTGCTGGAGGCCGTGCGGCACTGCACCGCCTGCGGCGTCCTGCACCGGGACATCAAGCCAGAGAACCTCCTCGTGGTCCCGGAGAGTGGCGACCTGAAGCTCATCGACTTCGGTTGCGGCACCTTCCTCCAGGAGCAGGTCTTCACGCGGTTTGCCGGTGAGCCCATGGCCTGGGCCCTGCTCTCGGTGCCAGGCACTGCACGGCCCCGTTCCCTCCTGGGACGGGGCAGATGCCGTGCTCCAGGAGCCGGCTGCCGGCCCTGCCGACAGAGGGGGGCGGCAAAAGCCAGCTCCCGGCCCCTGGGCTCAGCAGGCCCACAAGGGCCTGGGCTGCTCCGCTGGCCTTCTTTGCCTTGCAGAATGGTTTCTTGCCTTTGGCCAGCTGGCTGGGGGACGCGGGGTGGCCTTGGGGGGGAAGCTGTGGCCGCGGGTGCAGCCCCTGCCTCAGCCAGGAGGCTGGCGCCAGGCTCTGGAAGGCAGCAGCCTGCGCCTGGACAGCGCCGCCTGTCTCCCCTAGGAACGCACGCGTACAGCCCGCCCGAGTGGATCTGCCTTGGCTGCTACCACGGCCATGGGGCGACCGTCTGGTCCCTGGGCGTACTGCTGTACGTCATGGTCTGCGGGAGCCTCCCCTTCAGGGACGACCATGACATCGTGCTGGGGCAGCTCTTCTTCTGGCAGCAGGTCTCTCCAGGTTGGTACCCGGCCTCAAGAAGGCGGGCTTTGGCAGATGACGGCGCGCAGCCCGGCGTGGCCCTCGCGCAGCTCCGCGGGACGTCGTTCTGCCCTCAAGGGCCGGCCGCAGGAGGCGGCCCCTGCCAACGGGCTCGGCGTGGCACGGGCGGCCGAAGGAGGCGGCCGTGCCCTGCCGTGCCGCTCTCCCGCGCAGGGCAGAGTCGGTCGGGAGGCCGGCGCAGCCCTGAGCACACGCGGCGCGGCCCGGGCCCTGCAGGCGACGGGGGCAGCTGGGCAGGAGACTTCTGTCAGTGACCGGCGCTTTCTGGCTTCTCTCCCCAGAGTGCCAACATCTGATCCAGTGGTGTTTGGCCAAGCACCCTGAGGACAGGCCAGAGCTGGAGGAGATCTTGCGCCACCCTTGGGTGCAGGGCAGGCGTTTTTGATGCCTTGCCGGAGCCTCTGCAGCACCCGCTTTCCGAGTCCCACGCAGGACTGAGGACCCCACAAATAAAACAACAAATCCAATGCGCCGTGTCAAGTCTGGTCCTTGTCAGCAACTTCAGCTAAAGAAACCTCTTGGGAAAAGGGGACATCGGAGTGCTGCCTTCAGTCTTGGTCAAGCTTTCCATGCCTTTCCTCCAGGGTGGTACTTTTGTGTCTTCAAGCACAGGCTGTAGTGCGGGTAGGAGGCGCTTTACCAAGCCAAGAAATGCAACCAAGGCAAGAAACAACAGCGGCCCTTTCAAAGTGGCAGGGCTTCTTGGCATCTCCTGAAGTGACACACTTGCATTCCACACAGTGCATTCCAAGGCTCGGCGGGTTTCAGGGACAGAGACGTCTCCTCTCCAAAGCCCTGAGAAGAATCAGAAGCAGCAGAACGTCATTTCAAGTTGAGCCCCGATGAGCTCTTCCTCTTTCTTTCCCTCCCTTTGGCAGCAGGCCAATGCACACCAGGCCTCATGGCTCATGCCAGAGCCTTCTTCCTCCCTGGGGAGCCTCCTCCCAGTAAGGGAGGAGCCCCCCACAGCCCAGGACTCTCCAGCTGAGTCCCCCTAGAGCCAGGCCGCCGTCTGAGCCCCACCTGCCCTGGGCCAAGCTGGGATTGGCGGCCGTCTTGGCCACAGCGACCACAAATAAATGGAACCTCAAAGCTCTGACGAGAGGAAAAGGGCCAGCAAAGCCTCAGCTCGCAGCACGAGGAGAGCAGACTTCAGGCTGCTCGGGGAACTGCTAAGCAAGGTCCCCGAGGAAAATGTTTTTGAAGGTACTGGGCTCCATCAGTGCTGGTCGCTTTGGAAACATCACCTCCTAAGGCCACAGGAGCAGGCGATGCCCAAATGTGGGAAGCCAAGCAGGCGAGGCAGAAGGCTGGCTTGCCTGGACAGGCATCTTCTCTGGGCAAGAGGATGCAAAAGGAAGCTGTGTGCCCCGTGGAATCCAGGTCAGGAGAAGAATACACAGATGCTTCTAGCCACCGTAGGGAGAAATTTGGTGTGGTGAAAGCTGGTGTGGTGGAGCTGAAGGTGGCCAGAAATGTGGAGCACAATAAAAAGAGGGGTTTTAAACACATTAATGGAAAAAAAAAAAAACAACATTGTAGAAACAACATTGTCTCCTTCCAGGATGTGGACGGTCACCTCACAAACAAGGACAGAGACGCGGCAAAGCTGTTTAAGGTGCATTCTTTGGTTTAAGGTGCCTCTGTCCTCAACGCTCATCCCTCCCTTCCCAGTGGAAAACACTGCACTGGCGTACCAAGGGACACTGCAAAGTCCTTGAAGAGGGCAAGCCCTGCTCAGCAGAAACCAAACCACCCCTGTTTGATGCACAGCATTCCCATCCAAACCCAACACGTGCCAGCTATTGGGAAGAAAGAAAGCGAATCCCAGTCCAAGCCAGAGCAGTGGGAGCACAATGAGCGCTCCTTGGCGAATCCCGATTTATTTAGAGCCGAGGCGCAGCAGAAGTCAGTGAGCTGCTAACAAGGAACTCTTGGTGCCCTCGACAGCCAGTTCAGGAGAGCTCCCCAGAAACAGAGGAACTTCAGCTCCCTTTGTCTCTGGAGGATCTTCTCAGGCACAGAGTACGGGTGTTTCCAGCTGGTAACGCTGAAACATCCTGGGAGCCGTGGGCTTGACGCTGCTGGCAGCAGCACTCTTCCTGACGCGCCGCTGGCTCCAGGGAAGGATTCCTTGCAACAGGCTGAGCTCCCATTCTTCCTTCCCTGGCCATGTCCACCTTCAGCCATTTGCCGGTTCTGCTGATCCCTGAGGCGGGCTGGGCTGTGATGCCACAAAGGGGCTGAGCGCTGGCGTCAGGCAGGGCTGTGACGTCCCAGGGCTGTGCTGGCCGCAGCACTGTGACATCACCGGGCCGGCGCTATATAAGACGGACCAGCGCCTGCAGCTGCCAGTGCAGTTGCGATGGGACGTGCCGGAGCCATGGGTGACGGTGACATCCTGATGACTGCGCTTGTCCTGCTGCTGGCCGCTGTGGCTGTCTGGTGGGCCTTTGGCCACCGGCAACCATGGAGCCGGCAGACACGGACAGCAAAGAGGAGCAAGCGCCCCAGAGGCTCACGGAGGACGCGAGGAGCCCTTGCGGCTCCCAGGTTCCCCAGGCCTCGGGCGACTCCTCGCAAGCGGCCACGTGCTCCCGCGAGCCCCCTGGGCAGCCCCTGCAGCTGCGGCCCCTGCGTGGCAGTGGCCCAGGAGCTGCAGGAACTGATGCTGCTGCTCTGGGATGGCAAGGGGACATGTGTGCCGCTCTACTCTGGGATGTGGCAGGCGTTGTGGAAAGAACTGGAGGAGCTGCTGCAGCGAGGCCACCTGCCCTGCTGTGGCTTGTCCAGCTCCTGCAGAAGCCTCCATCCCTTCAAGAGGCTGCTCCCAGCAAGATTCTCCATCCCTGGGAGAGCCTCAAGGCCTGCAAGGATGGCACAGCAGGGGGGAGCCGCCATCCATGCAGGAACCTCAGGCTGTCAGAGCCCCTGCATCCTGCCAGGAGCCTCTGCAATCTCTGACAGCCTCCACCCCTCGCAGAGGCTCAGTGAGACCTGTCAGCCTGCAGAAGGTGCAGAGCCCGTGGACAGGTCTCCCAGCTCCCTTGGACTCGCGGACTTCAACAACACGGGCCCAATCCTGACCATTGACGTGGCAGGGGAAAGCCCAGAAGTCCAAATGGGAGCCCAGCCCGATGCAGGGGAGCCGTCTCAGGAGAAGCTGGCGGAGCAGCAAGCGTCCTGGAGCCGGCAGTGGTCATCCCACAGCGGCCAGGACGCTGTGCCGGTTGTGCCAGCTGGCGACAGCTCGAGCCTGGTGGTGGAGACCAGCCTCCAGACACCAAGGAGGTTCCTCCATCTCCAGGAAGCTGCCCCAAGAGAGCCCTCGACTGCCAGGAAGGGCTTTCTAATAGCAGGTGAGATCTCCTGAGGAGCTGTCTGAGGCACCCCCGGGGCTCTCCAGGGGCACGGCCAGGCCAGGCCAGGCCAGGGCCCCTGAGAGCAGCCTAGTCGCTGGCTGTTTCCAGTGCCTCTGATGGCACGGCTTGAAAAAGGCCCGTCTGCTTTGCAGCTGCTCCTGGGACGCCCCTGTGTGAAGCCTCGGGCTGTAGCCCCGGCCCTCGTCAAGAGGAGAGTCCAGCCCACGACGCCGGGGACGACGACGGTGCCGCCCTGCCCCGCTGCACTGGAGCTCCTGCAGCCGCCTGTGCGCGCGGCCCTGGCCCAGCTCTGCTGCTCGCCGGCCTGTCGGCCGCCGGGCGGCAGCCACTGCCCGGCGCGCAGCAGGAAGCAGGTGAGAGCAAGGCGGCCCGCGGTGGCCCGGCCCGCTTCACTGGCGGGCGCTTGCGGGGGGTTCCTGGGCGCAAGGCTGATGGCTCGCTCTTGGCCGCAGGGCAAAAGAAGCAGCTGCAGGAGCTGTACCAGCTGGGCCCGCAGCTGGGCAGCGGTGGCTTCGGCACCGTTTTCTCGGGCATCCGCCTCTCCGATGGGAGCCCGGTGAGTGGCCGCGATGGCCGGGCGTGGGAGGAGGGGCAGCGGTGGGGAGGGGCAAGGCTGGAGCTCAGCCCTGCTCTCTCGATGGCTTGCAGGTGGCCATCAAACGTGTGGCCCGGCAGAGCGTCCTGCAGTGGGTCGAGCTGGTGAGGGAGCGGGGCCAGCGGGACAGAGCGGTGCGGGGCGGGCAGGGAGAGTCCCGGGGCGCCGATTGGGAGTGGGAGGCGGCGGATGGCGGGGGCAGCGTGGGAGCCGCGGCATCGCGGGCCTGGGCATGCCAAACGCCAGCGGTGGGGCCGGGCAGGGGGCACCCCCAAGCATCCCCTGGGAGGGAGGAAACCCAAGCACCAGGGAGGCTGCGCAAGGGGGCACTGGGGAATCCCAGGCAGGGCGCAGCGCAGCCTCAGGGCAGCACCAGGCCTGCTGGGGGCACTGATTTCCTCCTCCTCACAGCCCGACGGCACCCGCGTGCCCATGGAGATCGTGCTTATGGAGAAGGTGGGCTCTGACTGCCACAACATCATCCAGCTCCTCGACTGGTTTGAGCTGCCTGACAGCTTTGTGCTGGTGATGGAGCGTCCGGAGGCATCGCAGGATCTCCTGCAGTTCCTGCAGGAGCACGAGTTCCTGTGCGAGGAGATGGCGCGCTGGCTTTTCTACCAGGTGCTGGAGGCCGTGCGGCACTGCACCGCCTGCGGCGTCCTGCACCGGGACATCAAGCCAGAGAACCTCCTCGTGGTCCCGGAGAGTGGCGACCTGAAGCTCATCGACTTCGGTTGCGGCACCTTCCTCCAGGAGCAGGTCTTCACGCGGTTTGCCGGTGAGCCCATGGCCTGGGCCCTGCTCTCGGTGCCAGGCACTGCACGGCCCCGTTCCCTCCTGGGACGGGGCAGATGCCGTGCTCCAGGAGCCGGCTGCCGGCCCTGCCGACAGAGGGGGGCGGCAAAAGCCAGCTCCCGGCCCCTGGGCTCAGCAGGCCCACAAGGGCCTGGGCTGCTCCGCTGGCCTTCTTTGCCTTGCAGAATGGTTTCTTGCCTTTGGCCAGCTGGCTGGGGGACGCGGGGTGGCCTTGGGGGGGAAGCTGTGGCCGCGGGTGCAGCCCCTGCCTCAGCCAGGAGGCTGGCGCCAGGCTCTGGAAGGCAGCAGCCTGCGCCTGGACAGCGCCGCCTGTCTCCCCTAGGAACGCACGCGTACAGCCCGCCCGAGTGGATCTGCCTTGGCTGCTACCACGGCCATGGGGCGACCGTCTGGTCCCTGGGCGTGCTGCTGTACGTCATGGTCTGCGGGAGCCTCCCCTTCAGGGACGACCATGACATCGTGCTGGGGCAGCTCTTCTTCTGGCAGCAGGTCTCTCCAGGTTGGTACCCGGCCTCAAGAAGGCGGGCTTTGGCAGATGACGGCGCGCAGCCCGGCGCGGCCCTCGCGCAGCTCCGCGGGACGTCGTTCTGCCCTCAAGGGCCGGCCGCAGGAGGCGGCCCCTGCCAACGGGCTCGGCGTGGCACGGGCGGCCGAAGGAGGCGGCCGTGCCCTGCCGTGCCGCTCTCCCGCGCAGGGCAGAGTCGGTCGGGAGGCCGGCGCAGCCCTGAGCACACGCGGCGCGGCCCGGGCCCTGCAGGCGACGGGGGCAGCTGGGCAGGAGACTTCTGTCAGTGACCGGCGCTTTCTGGCTTCTCTCCCCAGAGTGCCAACATCTGATCCAGTGGTGTTTGGCCAAGCACCCTGAGGACAGGCCAGAGCTGGAGGAGATCTTGCGCCACCCTTGGGTGCAGGGCAGGCGTTTTTGATGCCTTGCCGGAGCCTCTGCAGCACCCGCTTTCCGAGTCCCACGCAGGACTGAGGACCCCACAAATAAAACAACAAATCCAATGCGCTGTGTCAAGTCTGGTCCTTGTCAGCAACTTCAGCTAAAGAAACCTCTTGGGAAAAGGGGACATCGGAGTGCTGCCTTCAGTCTTGGTCAAGCTTTCCATGCCTTTCCTCCAGGGTGGTACTTTTGTGTCTTCAAGCACAGGCTGTAGTGCGGGTAGGAGGCGCTTTACCAAGCCAAGAAATGCAACCAAGGCAAGAAACAACAGCGGCCCTTTCAAAGTGGCAGGGCTTCTTGGCATCTCCTGAAGTGACACACGGGCCCGTGTGTGCATTCCAAGGCTCGGCGGGTTTCAGGGACAGAGACGTCTCCTCTCCAAAGCCCTGAGAAGAATCAGAAGCAGCAGAACGTCATTTCAAGTTGAGCCCCGATGAGCTCTTCCTCTTTCTTTCCCTCCCTTTGGCAGCAGGCCAATGCACACCAGGCCTCGTGGCTCATGCCAGAGCCTTCTTCCTCCCTGGGGAACCTCCTCCCAGTAAGGGAGGAGCCCCCCACAGCCCAGGACTCTCCAGCTGAGTCCCCCTAGAGCCAGGCCGCCGTCTGAGCCCCACCTGCCCTGGGCCAAGCTGGGATTGGCGGCCGTCTTGGCCACAGCGACCACAAATAAATGGAACCTCAAAGCTCTGACGAGAGGAAAAGGGCCAGCAAAGCCTCAGCTCGCAGCACGAGGAGAGCAGACCTAAGGCTGCTCGGGGAACTGCTAAGCAAGGTCCCCGAGGAAAATGTTTTTGAAGGTACTGGGCTCCATCAGTGCTGGTCGCTTTGGAAACATCACCTCCTAAGGCCACAGGAGCAGGCGATGCCCAAATGTGGGAAGCCAAGCAGGCGAGGCAGAAGGCTGGCTTGCCTGGACAGGCATCTTCTCTGGGCAAGAGGATGCAAAAGGAAGCTGTGTGCCCCGTGGAATCCAGGTCAGGAGAAGAATACACAGATGCTTCTAGCCACCGTAGGGAGAAATTTGGTGTGGTGAAAGCTGGTGTGGTGGAGCTGAAGGTGGCCAGAAATGTGGAGCACAATAAAAAGAGGGGTTTTAAACACATTAATGGAAAAAAAAAAAAACAACATTGTAGAAACAACATTGTCTCCTTCCAGGATGTGGACGGTCACCTCACAAACAAGGACAGAGACGCGGCAAAGCTGTTTAAGGTGCATTCTTTGGTTTAAGGTGCCTCTGTCCTCAACGCTCATCCCTCCCTTCCCAGTGGAAAACACTGCACTGGCGTACCAAGGGACACTGCAAAGTCCTTGAAGAGGGCAAGCCCTGCTCAGCAGAAACCAAACCACCCCTGTTTGATGCACAGCATTCCCATCCAAACCCAACACGTGCCAGCTATTGGGAAGAAAGAAAGCGAATCCCAGTCCAAGCCAGAGCAGTGGGAGCACAATGAGCGCTCCTTGGCGAATCCCGATTTATTTAGAGCCGAGGCGCAGCAGAAGTCAGTGAGCTGCTAACAAGGAACTCTTGGTGCCCTCGACAGCCAGTTCAGGAGAGCTCCCCAGAAACAGAGGAACTTCAGCTCCCTTTGTCTCTGGAGGATCTTCTCAGGCACAGAGTACGGGTGTTTCCAGCTGGTAACGCTGAAACATCCTGGGAGCCGTGGGCTTGACGCTGCTGGCAGCAGCACTCTTCCTGACGCGCCGCTGGCTCCAGGGAAGGATTCCTTGCAACAGGCTGAGCTCCCATTCTTCCTTCCCTGGCCATGTCCACCTTCAGCCATTTGCCGGTTCTGCTGATCCCTGAGGCGGGCTGGGCTGTGATGCCACAAAGGGGCTGAGCGCTGGCGTCAGGCAGGGCTGTGACGTCCCAGGGCTGTGCTGGCCGCAGCACTGTGACATCACCGGGCCGGCGCTATATAAGACGGACCAGCGCCTGCAGCTGCCAGTGCAGTTGCGATGGGACGTGCCGGAGCCATGGGTGACGGTGACATCCTGATGACTGCGCTTGTCCTGCTGCTGGCCGCTGTGGCTGTCTGGTGGGCCTTTGGCCACCGGCAACCATGGAGCCGGCAGACACGGAGAGCAAAGAGGAGCAAGCGCCCCAGAGGCTCACGGAGGACGCGAGGAGCCCTTGCGGCTCCCAGGTTCCCCAGGCCTCGGGCGACTCCTCGCAAGCGGCCACGTGCTCCCGCGAGCCCCCTGGGCAGCCCCTGCAGCTGCGGCCCCTGCGTGGCAGTGGCCCAGGAGCTGCAGGAACTGATGCTGCTGCTCTGGGATGGCAAGGGGACATGTGTGCCGCTCTACTCTGGGATGTGGCAGGCGTTGTGGAAAGAACTGGAGGAGCTGCTGCAGCGAGGCCACCTGCCCTGCTGTGGCTTGTCCAGCTCCTGCAGAAGCCTCCATCCCTTCAAGAGGCTGCTCCCAGCAAGATTCTCCATCCCTGGGAGAGCCTCAAGGCCTGCAAGGATGGCACAGCAGGGGGGAGCCGCCATCCATGCAGGAACCTCAGGCTGTCAGAGCCCCTGCATCCTGCCAGGAGCCTCTGCAATCTCTGACAGCCTCCACCCCTCGCAGAGGCTCAGTGAGACCTGTCAGCCTGCAGAAGGTGCAGAGCCCGTGGACAGGTCTCCCAGCTCCCTTGGACTCGCGGACTTCAACAACACGGGCCCAATCCTGACCATTGACGTGGCAGGGGAAAGCCCAGAAGTCCAAATGGGAGCCCAGCCCGATGCAGGGGAGCCGTCTCAGGAGAAGCTGGCGGAGCAGCAAGCGTCCTGGAGCCGGCAGTGGTCATCCCACAGCGGCCAGGACGCTGTGCCGGTTGTGCCAGCTGGCGACAGCTCGAGCCTGGTGGTGGAGACCAGCCTCCAGACACCAAGGAGGTTCCTCCATCTCCAGGAAGCTGCCCCAAGAGAGCCCTCGACTGCCAGGAAGGGCTTTCTAATAGCAGGTGAGATCTCCTGAGGAGCTGTCTGAGGCACCCCCGGGGCTCTCCAGGGGCACGGCCAGGCCAGGCCAGGCCAGGGCCCCTGAGAGCAGCCTAGTCGCTGGCTGTTTCCAGTGCCTCTGATGGCACGGCTTGAAAAAGGCCCGTCTGCTTTGCAGCTGCTCCTGGGACGCCCCTGTGTGAAGCCTCGGGCTGTAGCCCCGGCCCTCGTCAAGAGGAGAGTCCAGCCCACGACGCCGGGGACGACGACGGTGCCGCCCTGCCCCGCTGCACTGGAGCTCCTGCAGCCGCCTGTGCGCGCGGCCCTGGCCCAGCTCTGCCGCTCGCCAGCCCGTCGGCCGCCGGGCGGCAGCCACTGCCCGGCGCGCAGCAGGAAGCAGGTGAGAGCAAGGCGGCCCGCGGTGGCCCGGCCCGCTTCACTGGCGGGCGCTTGCAGGGGGTTCCTGGGCGCAAGGCTGATGGCTCGCTCTTGGCCGCAGGGCAAAAGAAGCAGCTGCAGGAGCTGTACCAGCTGGGCCCGCAGCTGGGCAGCGGTGGCTTCGGCACCGTTTTCTCGGGCATCCGCCTCTCCGATGGGAGCCCGGTGAGTGGCCGCGATGGCCGGGCGTGGGAGGAGGGGCAGCGGTGGGGAGGGGCAAGGCTGGAGCTCAGCCCTGCTCTCTCGATGGCTTGCAGGTGGCCATCAAACGTGTGGCCCGGCAGAGCGTCCTGCAGTGGGTCGAGCTGGTGAGGGAGCGGGGCCAGCGGGACAGAGCGGTGTGGGGCGGGCAGGGAGAGTCCCGGGGCGCCGATTGGGAGTGGGAGGCGGCGGATGGCGGGGGCAGCGTGGGAGCCGCGGCATCGCGGGCCTGGGCATGCCAAACGCCAGCGGTGGGGCCAGGCAGGGGGCACCCCCAAGCATCCCCTGGGAGGGAGGAAACCCAAGCACCAGGGAGGCTGCGCAAGGGGGCACTGGGGCATCCCAGGCAGGGCGCAGCGCAGCCTCAGGGCAGCACCAGGCCTGCTGGGGGCACTGATTTCCTCCTCCTCACAGCCCGACGGCACCCGCGTGCCCATGGAGATCGTGCTTATGGAGAAGGTGGGCTCTGACTGCCACAACATCATCCAGCTCCTCGACTGGTTTGAGCTGCCTGACAGCTTTGTGCTGGTGATGGAGCGTCCGGAGGCATCGCAGGATCTCCTGCAGTTCCTGCAGGAGCACGAGTTCCTGTGCGAGGAGATGGCGCGCTGGCTTTTCTACCAGGTGCTGGAGGCCGTGCGGCACTGCACCGCCTGCGGCGTCCTGCACCGGGACATCAAGCCAGAGAACCTCCTCGTGGTCCCGGAGAGTGGCGACCTGAAGCTCATCGACTTCGGTTGCGGCACCTTCCTCCAGGAGCAGGTCTTCACGCGGTTTGCCGGTGAGCCCATGGCCTGGGCCCTGCTCTCGGTGCCAGGCACTGCACGGCCCCGTTCCCTCCTGGGACGGGGCAGATGCCGTGCTCCAGGAGCCGGCTGCCGGCCCTGCCGACAGAGGGGGGCGGCAAAAGCCAGCTCCCGGCCCCTGGGCTCAGCAGGCCCACAAGGGCCTGGGCTGCTCCGCTGGCCTTCTTTGCCTTGCAGAATGGTTTCTTGCCTTTGGCCAGCTGGCTGGGGGACGCGGGGTGGCCTTGGGGGGGAAGCTGTGGCCGCGGGTGCAGCCCCTGCCTCAGCCAGGAGGCTGGCGCCAGGCTCTGGAAGGCAGCAGCCTGCGCCTGGACAGCGCCGCCTGTCTCCCCTAGGAACGCACGCGTACAGCCCGCCCGAGTGGATCTGCCTTGGCTGCTACCACGGCCATGGGGCGACCGTCTGGTCCCTGGGCGTACTGCTGTACGTCATGGTCTGCGGGAGCCTCCCCTTCAGGGACGACCATGACATCGTGCTGGGGCAGCTCTTCTTCTGGCAGCAGGTCTCTCCAGGTTGGTACCTGGCCTCAAGAAGGCGGGCTTTGGCAGATGACGGCGCGCAGCCCGGCGTGGCCCTCGCGCAGCTCCGCGGGACGTCGTTCTGCCCTCAAGGGCCGGCCGCAGGAGGCGGCCCCTGCCAACGGGCTCGGCGTGGCACGGGCGGCCGAAGGAGGCGGCCGTGCCCTGCCGTGCCGCTCTCCCGCGCAGGGCAGAGTCGGTCGGGAGGCCGGCGCAGCCCTGAGCACACGCGGCGCGGCCCGGGCCCTGCAGGCGACGGGGGCAGCTGGGCAGGAGACTTCTGTCAGTGACCGGCGCTTTCTGGCTTCTCTCCCCAGAGTGCCAACATCTGATCCAGTGGTGTTTGGCCAAGCACCCTGAGGACAGGCCAGAGCTGGAGGAGATCTTGCGCCACCCTTGGGTGCAGGGCAGGCGTTTTTGATGCCTTGCCGGAGCCTCTGCAGCACCCGCTTTCCGAGTCCCACGCAGGACTGAGGACCCCACAAATAAAACAACAAATCCAATGCGCTGTGTCAAGTCTGGTCCTTGTCAGCAACTTCAGCTAAAGAAACCTCTTGGGAAAAGGGGACATCGGAGTGCTGCCTTCAGTCTTGGTCAAGCTTTCCATGCCTTTCCTCCAGGGTGGTACTTTTGTGTCTTCAAGCACAGGCTGTAGTGCGGGTAGGAGGCGCTTTACCAAGCCAAGAAATGCAACCAAGGCAAGAAACAACAGCGGCCCTTTCAAAGTGGCAGGGCTTCTTGGCATCTCCTGAAGTGACACACTTGCATTCCACACAGTGCATTCCAAGGCTCGGCGGGTTTCAGGGACAGAGACGTCTCCTCTCCAAAGCCCTGAGAAGAATCAGAAGCAGCAGAACGTCATTTCAAGTTGAGCCCCGATGAGCTCTTCCTCTTTCTTTCCCTCCCTTTGGCAGCAGGCCAATGCACACCAGGCCTCATGGCTCATGCCAGAGCCTTCTTCCTCCCTGGGGAGCCTCCTCCCAGTAAGGGAGGAGCCCCCCACAGCCCAGGACTCTCCAGCTGAGTCCCCCTAGAGCCAGGCCGCCGTCTGAGCCCCACCTGCCCTGGGCCAAGCTGGGATTGGCGGCCGTCTTGGCCACAGCGACCACAAATAAATGGAACCTCAAAGCTCTGACGAGAGGAAAAGGGCCAGCAAAGCCTCAGCTCGCAGCACGAGGAGAGCAGACTTCAGGCTGCTCGGGGAACTGCTAAGCAAGGTCCCCGAGGAAAATGTTTTTGAAGGTACTGGGCTCCATCAGTGCTGGTCGCTTTGGAAACATCACCTCCTAAGGCCACAGGAGCAGGCGATGCCCAAATGTGGGAAGCCAAGCAGGCGAGGCAGAAGGCTGGCTTGCCTGGACAGGCATCTTCTCTGGGCAAGAGGATGCAAAAGGAAGCTGTGTGCCCCGTGGAATCCAGGTCAGGAGAAGAATACACAGATGCTTCTAGCCACCGTAGGGAGAAATTTGGTGTGGTGAAAGCTGGTGTGGTGGAGCTGAAGGTGGCCAGAAATGTGGAGCACAATAAAAAGAGGGGTTTTAAACACATTAATGGAAAAAAAAAAAACAACATTGTAGAAACAACATTGTCTCCTTCCAGGATGTGGACGGTCACCTCACAAACAAGGACAGAGACGCGGCAAAGCTGTTTAAGGTGCATTCTTTGGTTTAAGGTGCCTCTGTCCTCAACGCTCATCCCTCCCTTCCCAGTGGAAAACACTGCACTGGCGTACCAAGGGACACTGCAAAGTCCTTGAAGAGGGCAAGCCCTGCTCAGCAGAAACCAAACCACCCCTGTTTGATGCACAGCATTCCCATCCAAACCCAACACGTGCCAGCTATTGGGAAGAAAGAAAGCGAATCCCAGTCCAAGCCAGAGCAGTGGGAGCACAATGAGCGCTCCTTGGCGAATCCCGATTTATTTAGAGCAGAGGCGCAGCAGAAGTCAGTGAGCTGCTAACAAGGAACTCTTGGTGCCCTCGACAGCCAGTTCAGGAGAGCTCCCCAGAAACAGAGGAACTTCAGCTCCCTTTGTCTCTGGAGGATCTTCTCAGGCACAGAGTACGGGTGTTTCCAGCTGGTAACGCTGAAACATCCTGGGAGCCGTGGGCTTGACGCTGCTGGCAGCAGCACTCTTCCTGACGCGCCGCTGGCTCCAGGGAAGGATTCCTTGCAACAGGCTGAGCTCCCATTCTTCCTTCCCTGGCCATGTCCACCTTCAGCCATTTGCCGGTTCTGCTGATCCCTGAGGCGGGCTGGGCTGTGATGCCACAAAGGGGCTGAGCGCTGGCGTCAGGCAGGGCTGTGACGTCCCAGGGCTGTGCTGGCCGCAGCACTGTGACATCACCGGGCCGGCGCTATATAAGACGGACCAGCGCCTGCAGCTGCCAGTGCAGTTGCGATGGGACGTGCCGGAGCCATGGGTGACGGTGACATCCTGATGACTGCGCTTGTCCTGCTGCTGGCCGCTGTGGCTGTCTGGTGGGCCTTTGGCCACCGGCAACCATGGAGCCGGCAGACACGGACA
The DNA here is from genome assembly GCF_024509145.1 of Vidua macroura. Lineage (NCBI taxonomy): Eukaryota > Metazoa > Chordata > Aves > Passeriformes > Viduidae > Vidua > Vidua macroura. Next base: position 52,882,200 of record NC_071576.1, read on the forward strand.
GCAAAGAGGAGCAAGCGCCCCAGAGGCTCACGGAGGACGCGAGGAGCCCTTGCGGCTCCCAGGTTCCCCAGGCCTCGGGCGACTCCTCGCAAGCGGCCACGTGCTCCCGCGAGCCCCCTGGGCAGCCCCTGCAGCTGCGGCCCCTGCGTGGCAGTGGCCCAGGAGCTGCAGGAACTGATGCTGCTGCTCTGGGATGGCAAGGGGACATGTGTGCCGCTCTACTCTGGGATGTGGCAGGCGTTGTGGAAAGAACTGGAGGAGCTGCTGCAGCGAGGCCACCTGCCCTGCTGTGGCTTGTCCAGCTCCTGCAGAAGCCTCCATCCCTTCAAGAGGCTGCTCCCAGCAAGATTCTCCATCCCTGGGAGAGCCTCAAGGCCTGCAAGGATGGCACAGCAGGGGGGAGCCGCCATCCATGCAGGAACCTCAGGCTGTCAGAGCCCCTGCATCCTGCCAGGAGCCTCTGCAATCTCTGACAGCCTCCACCCCTCGCAGAGGCTCAGTGAGACCTGTCAGCCTGCAGAAGGTGCAGAGCCCGTGGACAGGTCTCCCAGCTCCCTTGGACTCGCGGACTTCAACAACACGGGCCCAATCCTGACCATTGACGTGGCAGGGGAAAGCCCAGAAGTCCAAATGGGAGCCCAGCCCGATGCAGGGGAGCCGTCTCAGGAGAAGCTGGCGGAGCAGCAAGCGTCCTGGAGCCGGCAGTGGTCATCCCACAGCGGCCAGGACGCTGTGCCGGTTGTGCCAGCTGGCGACAGCTCGAGCCTGGTGGTGGAGACCAGCCTCCAGACACCAAGGAGGTTCCTCCATCTCCAGGAAGCTGCCCCAAGAGAGCCCTCGACTGCCAGGAAGGGCTTTCTAATAGCAGGTGAGATCTCCTGAGGAGCTGTCTGAGGCACCCCCGGGGCTCTCCAGGGGCACGGCCAGGCCAGGCCAGGCCAGGGCCCCTGAGAGCAGCCTAGTCGCTGGCTGTTTCCAGTGCCTCTGATGGCACGGCTTGAAAAAGGCCCGTCTGCTTTGCAGCTGCTCCTGGGACGCCCCTGTGTGAAGCCTCGGGCTGTAGCCCCGGCCCTCGTCAAGAGGAGAGTCCAGCCCACGACGCCGGGGACGACGACGGTGCCGCCCTGCCCCGCTGCACTGGAGCTCCTGCAGCCGCCTGTGCGCGCGGCCCTGGCCCAGCTCTGCCGCTCGCCGGCCCGTCGGCCGCCGGGCGGCGGCCACTGCCCGGCGCGCAGCAGGAAGCAGGTGAGAGCAAGGCGGCCCGCGGTGGCCCGGCCCGCTTCACTGGCGGGCGCTTGCGGGGGGTTCCTGGGCGCAAGGCTGATGGCTCGCTCTTGGCCGCAGGGCAAAAGAAGCAGCTGCAGGAGCTGTACCAGCTGGGCCCGCAGCTGGGCAGCGGTGGCTTCGGCACCGTTTTCTCGGGCATCCGCCTCTCCGATGGGAGCCCGGTGAGTGGCCGCGATGGCCGGGCGTGGGAGGAGGGGCAGCGGTGGGGAGGGGCAAGGCTGGAGCTCAGCCCTGCTCTCTCGATGGCTTGCAGGTGGCCATCAAACGTGTGGCCCGGCAGAGCGTCCTGCAGTGGGTCGAGCTGGTGAGGGAGCGGGGCCAGCGGGACAGAGCGGTGCGGGGCGGGCAGGGAGAGTCCCGGGGCGCCGATTGGGAGTGGGAGGCGGCGGATGGCGGGGGCAGCGTGGGAGCCGCGGCATCGCGGGCCTGGGCATGCCAAACGCCAGCGGTGGGGCCGGGCAGGGGGCACCCCCAAGCATCCCCTGGGAGGGAGGAAACCCAAGCACCAGGGAGGCTGCGCAAGGGGGCACTGGGGAATCCCAGGCAGGGCGCAGCGCAGCCTCAGGGCAGCACCAGGCCTGCTGGGGGCACTGATTTCCTCCTCCTCACAGCCCGACGGCACCCGCGTGCCCATGGAGATCGTGCTTATGGAGAAGGTGGGCTCTGACTGCCACAACATCATCCAGCTCCTCGACTGGTTTGAGCTGCCTGACAGCTTTGTGCTGGTGATGGAGCGTCCGGAGGCATCGCAGGATCTCCTGCAGTTCCTGCAGGAGCACGAGTTCCTGTGCGAGGAGATGGCGCGCTGGCTTTTCTACCAGGTGCTGGAGGCCGTGCGGCACTGCACCGCCTGCGGCGTCCTGCACCGGGACATCAAGCCAGAGAACCTCCTCGTGGTCCCGGAGAGTGGCGACCTGAAGCTCATCGACTTCGGTTGCGGCACCTTCCTCCAGGAGCAGGTCTTCACGCGGTTTGCCGGTGAGCCCATGGCCTGGGCCCTGCTCTCGGTGCCAGGCACTGCACGGCCCCGTTCCCTCCTGGGACGGGGCAGATGCCGTGCTCCAGGAGCCGGCTGCCGGCCCTGCCGACAGAGGGGGGCGGCAAAAGCCAGCTCCCGGCCCCTGGGCTCAGCAGGCCCACAAGGGCCTGGGCTGCTCCGCTGGCCTTCTTTGCCTTGCAGAATGGTTTCTTGCCTTTGGCCAGCTGGCTGGGGGACGCGGGGTGGCCTTGGGGGGGAAGCTGTGGCCGCGGGTGCAGCCCCTGCCTCAGCCAGGAGGCTGGCGCCAGGCTCTGGAAGGCAGCAGCCTGCGCCTGGACAGCGCCGCCTGTCTCCCCTAGGAACGCACGCGTACAGCCCGCCCGAGTGGATCTGCCTTGGCTGCTACCACGGCCATGGGGCGACCGTCTGGTCCCTGGGCGTGCTGCTGTACGTCATGGTCTGCGGGAGCCTCCCCTTCAGGGACGACCATGACATCGTGCTGGGGCAGCTCTTCTTCTGGCAGCAGGTCTCTCCAGGTTGGTACCCGGCCTCAAGAAGGCGGGCTTTGGCAGATGACGGCGCGCAGCCCGGCGTGGCCCTCGCGCAGCTCCGCGGGACGTCGTTCTGCCCTCAAGGGCCGGCCGCAGGAGGCGGCCCCTGCCAACGGGCTCGGCGTGGCACGGGCGGCCGAAGGAGGCGGCCGTGCCCTGCCGTGCCGCTCTCCCGCGCAGGGCAGAGTCGGTCGGGAGGCCGGCGCAGCCCTGAGCACACGCGGCGCGGCCCGGGCCCTGCAGGCGACGGGGGCAGCTGGGCAGGAGACTTCTGTCAGTGACCGGCGCTTTCTGGCTTCTCTCCCCAGAGTGCCAACATCTGATCCAGTGGTGTTTGGCCAAGCACCCTGAGGACAGGCCAGAGCTGGAGGAGATCTTGCGCCACCCTTGGGTGCAGGGCAGGCGTTTTTGATGCCTTGCCGGAGCCTCTGCAGCACCCGCTTTCCGAGTCCCACGCAGGACTGAGGACCCCACAAATAAAACAACAAATCCAATGCGCTGTGTCAAGTCTGGTCCTTGTCAGCAACTTCAGCTAAAGAAACCTCTTGGGAAAAGGGGACATCGGAGTGCTGTCTTCAGTCTTGGTCAAGCTTTCCATGCCTTTCCTCCAGGGTGGTACTTTTGTGTCTTCAAGCACAGGCTGTAGTGCGGGTAGGAGGCGCTTTACCAAGCCAAGAAATGCAACCAAGGCAAGAAACAACAGCGGCCCTTTCAAAGTGGCAGGGCTTCTTGGCATCTCCTGAAGTGACACACGGGCCCGTGTGTGCATTCCAAGGCTCGGCGGGTTTCAGGGACAGAGACGTCTCCTCTCCAAAGCCCTGAGAAGAATCAGAAGCAGCAGAACGTCATTTCAAGTTGAGCCCCGATGAGCTCTTCCTCTTTCTTTCCCTCCCTTTGGCAGCAGGCCAATGCACACCAGGCCTCGTGGCTCATGCCAGAGCCTTCTTCCTCCCTGGGGAACCTCCTCCCAGTAAGGGAGGAGCCCCCCACAGCCCAGGACTCTCCAGCTGAGTCCCCCTAGAGCCAGGCCGCCGTCTGAGCCCCACCTGCCCTGGGCCAAGCTGGGATTGGCGGCCGTCTTGGCCACAGCGACCACAAATAAATGGAACCTCAAAGCTCTGACGAGAGGAAAAGGGCCAGCAAAGCCTCAGCTCGCAGCACGAGGAGAGCAGACTTCAGGCTGCTCGGGGAACTGCTAAGCAAGGTCCCCGAGGAAAATGTTTTTGAAGGTACTGGGCTCCATCAGTGCTGGTCGCTTTGGAAACATCACCTCCTAAGGCCACAGGAGCAGGCGATGCCCAAATGTGGGAAGCCAAGCAGGCGAGGCAGAAGGCTGGCTTGCCTGGACAGGCATCTTCTCTGGGCAAGAGGATGCAAAAGGAAGCTGTGTGCCCCGTGGAATCCAGGTCAGGAGAAGAATACACAGATGCTTCTAGCCACCGTAGGGAGAAATTTGGTGTGGTGAAAGCTGGTGTGGTGGAGCTGAAGGTGGCCAGAAATGTGGGGCACAATAAAAAGAGGGGTTTTAAATACATTAATGGAAAAAAAAACCATTGTAGAAATAACATTGTCCCCTTCCAGGATGTGGATGGTCACCTCACAAACAAGAACAGAGACATGGCAAAGCTCTTTAAGGTGTATTCTTTGCCTCAGTCTTCAACGCTAATCCCTCCATTCCCTCTGAAAAACATGGATTATCTCATTGGACCCTCCAGAAACCAGAGGAGGGCAACCCCTGTCAGCAACATCCAAACCATCTGTGTGCTATCCACTACATTCCCATCCTAAATCAAAACACAGCTCTGTGCCAGTCACTGAGAAGAAAATTGATCCTATGCCATTGAAAACCAGTACATCAGCCAGTTCTTCACCCAGCACTCCCTGTCCCTGCTTATCTCACACCTGGACACCTGCTCCAGATGTATTCTGTGAGGGACAGGATCAAAACTCTATTTAAGTTCCTGAAATAGAACCTGCATTGACTTCCCACCATCCATGAGATGGGTGACGTTATGGCAGCAGAATAATCCATCAGTTAGACAGGAATTTCCCTTGGTTATCTCATGCTGCCCATGAGACATGGCTGCATGGCTGACACTGGCACTGTCCTTCCATCACTTCCCAGTAGTTCCAAGTATGACCTTCCCCATCATTTTTCCTGCTATCCAGATTAGATTTTCAGGGCTGGAGTTTCCTGGAAAGTCCAAGCCCTTCCTGTCAAGTCAGATTCAGCTAGAGAGCATTGAGTCAGCATGCAACTCCTTGTCTTTCAGGACCTTGGGCAGATGATTTAGGGGCTTCCTGTTGGGACATATTGAAATGCATCCCATCCAACACCACAGCCTCATAGATACTGTCCTGGTCCAAGTTGTCCCAGGCAATTCCAAATGGAGGATTCTCCCATTGGACATCCTTCAGCACCCAGAGAAGGTAGTGATAGTTGGCAGAGCCAGGATCTGTGGGACAAGGACACTGGGAACAGCTAAAAGCAGAGAGGATGCTCAGAGAGCAAAATTCCCACAGGATTTTGCCACTCCAAGTGGGCCAAGGCATGCTTGGCATGGCTTTGGGCATCAGGGTCCTGCTGCCCCTGGTGGGCTGCACAGCCACAAGGGCTGAGCTGAGTGTCACAGAAATACTGTGGGCAGGACACGGGATCCCAATGACCTCCCATCCCCAGTGCCAGCTTGCTGGTTACATTTATTTCATTCACTTAAAGCATTCTTGTACTGTAATTTTTCAGGGGAAAAAATCTTATATTTAAAAAAAATGCAGGAAAACTGACTTTTTGTCAGAATTAAACACACAATAAGCTGTACAACATCAGCATGATTTTTCTCATGTGGTTTTCTCCACTCCCTTCACTTGTCAGAGTATTTCTCAAAAAGAAATTGGCTTCTTATGCTTGTTTTGATGAATGAGGCACATTTTCCCTCACTACATCCTGATTAACCTCAATGAGATCACTCATTAAGTATCTTACCATTCAATATTTTGAACTTCAGCAGAAACATGGCTCCACACAGTAAAATTCTCAGTTGTACACATTTTCTTAAGAGACTGAATTCTCTACTCAGTTTCAACAGGATCTTTCTCCTAGATTAGCTAGTTAGATTAAGGAGTTGAAAATGTCATATTCATCATCGGCAGCTTCGTTACACAGATTGTTCCACACAAAAAACCCACTCTAGATGCTCTTTTATTTCACTAGAGCCATTTATTATTCATTTCACCGAATTCAGTTGCACCAGATCCTAAGGCTTCCTTGAGGTGAAATTCCCATTGAAGCCAAAATGATTCCTGTGTTAAAAATTTTAAGTACCTCTCTATGCCTGCTTGAGTTTTATTGAGTCTGGAGTTTTATTTCTAGGTTATCAGCAAATTTAAATATTCATGGTTGATTCTCCAGTCCGGAGATGGCTATTAATAAGAAAAAGTAAGGTGGCAAAGAGCTTATGAAACTCAGTAATGTTCCCTAAATACTACCTGTAGCTGGAGAGCTTGAGGTATTTTTATTCTGTTTGTATCTGGTCTACTACCTAATTCTGGTACTTCTCTGTAGAATTTTCCACTAATGTAGGCATCTGCCTGGAAAAAAAGTTTTAAAAAAACAAAGGGGTCATAATGTCCTGGCAAAATAAGCTATAAATTATCATTACTGCATTGCACTCAAAAGCAGACTTGCTGGGTTTTGTTTTTTTAATCACAGTAAAATGAGATGTCATTTGTAGTTAATTCACCATGAAGTTGGTATTTTAAAGGAACTCTCTTTTCTGTACGGCTCACATCACAAGGAAAACTTCATATATGGAAACTTCTTAGTTGCAAAACAGAAATTTCATTAACATATGAATATTTCTGTTTGCTCAAATAGAAGAATTTGCCCAGAATTGTGAACACTTCATAGTTCTGTTTTCTTTAAGTAGATTCAATGGTGATTCTGCCACTTGAAACAAATTTAAACCCCACTGCTTGAGTCCTCAGAATCCAAGAGGAACCTGAAGCAGATATGGCTGCACACAGAACATGTGAGAGATGTTCCTCGTGATAAACTGAACAGATGCTAAATTAGGGACTGAGAACTCTTATGAAAGGACTAAAGCAGCACAACCTCTAACAGGGAACCAATTCCAATGCCTCAGTCTCAGCAAGGCTTTTGTACAAAATTTGGCCAGATAAGCTCTCAGCTGCAGGAAGTTCAGCAGGAACATAGGGCTTTTATATTTAGAGTTCAGAGTTTGCTGCTCCTAATCTAAACATGATGATCCTCCTGTAGTACTTAATTAGAATTTATGGTTGAATAAATGTTGCAGTTTGTGTTTATTTCATTAAGTTATTGTTAAATGGTTCATTCAGTTATTCCCCCCACGTTTTTCCCAAGTTTTTTATACAGATACAACAGTTCTCTGGACTGGACCACTTCTCCAGCAAGCACAAATCACTGCTACATTCCTTTTAAATTAGTTATAAATCTACAGCAGTGAGAAAATCTGTGACAGCAAAGAGATCAGGATCTGGATTCTGACAAGTTACGTGAATCATGGGTTTTAAATGAGCTATTTCTATATCTGATGTGCATTCTAAATCACCTTGAACAATCTCATGCAGAGAACAGGCTCTGAGCACCAGGAAGCACTGTGCCCTTAGAGAGGCTGTAAAAGAGGGCTGCACATTGCTGGGTGTGCAGAGCTTGGCTCTCAGTACAATGCAGTGGGTTGAGAGGCACCCACCCACCACAGCTGCTCTGTCACTGCCTCTCTGGACAGAGGAGAGAAAATAGAACCAGGGGCTCATGGGTTGAGATCAGGACTGAGAGAGAGAGATCACCCCCTGAATACCTTCATGGGCAAAACAGATTCAAGCTGCAGATATTAACTGAATTTATTACTAACAAAATCAAAGGATAACGAGAAATGAAATAAACCTTAATAAATCTTTCCCCCCATCGTCACTCCTTCCCAGGCTTTAGCTCTTCCTCCCCAGCAGCATAAACAGCTGGGGAGTAGCCCCCTCAGTTCCAAGACCTACTCACACAAATCCAACAGATACAAAAATAATTACATCTGAATTTCAACACCTCACACAACTTAATCTATGCAATGAAGCTAAGAACAACACCAGAATGAGTTTAAAAAGTACGTGGCAAATTTACAAAGTGAGTTCATATAATTCAAAATCCAAACACCAACATAGCCATTACAATGACTGTACCACATTTGATAAATATCTAATCATGAACAAAAATACAAAGATTCTTATATTAAAATTTCAAATTCTCATTTTCATTAGTACAGTGGATTTAGGACTACAGAAAATTTAGTCCTAAAGGCTTCAATAATGCTGTCTGAGTCTGTGTTTTAGAATGCTAGTTTTAGAATGAAAAAAAAATTATAATCATTCTAATTGCACTGCTGCACAAATACCTACTGGTTTAAAATTATTAAATCAATTATATGTAGAATGCCTCACGCAAAAATTGTGACTATCCCAATGTCTTACACTTGCCATGGTATTTTCATTTTTTTCTTCTTTAGCTCTTACTAAAAATACTCAAGTATTTTTCCTATCAGGAGAAATTCTATAACAGATAAAAATTATTTTATCTTTAATCATCTGTTTACTACACCATCACTATACTGCCTACACTTTGGAAGATACACAACTTCTGTCATGGACACATCTTTCCGATTATTAAATATATTTCAGACTAAGAAATATAAAAATACCTGCTTTGAAACAAAGAAAACAGCAGTGCAAGACAGCTCTCAAAGTGCCATTGGCTAAAGCAACATGTCCACCCAATTATAATTTGTGATTAAAACAATGTAAAAGAGGCCAACTCATTGACTGACATCAAACAGAAGCAATTGTTAAGCCTGAGATGTACTCTTGTTGCCAGGAAACATTCTATGTGTATTATGAATAAAGACTTCCTATGATTATCCCCACTGTCATATAGAAAATAAGAGTAATTATTCAAAATCTGGTTGCTTTTTATATACAGGTCCAAATACTTTATTCCTGAAGTGACCAGTAAGTCCACCAGTAACAAGCTTGCTTCTAAACACACATCCTAAAAGCAAAAATACATAAGGACCCACAGTGCAATTAAGAAACCAAATTCCAGAATACACCAGAATTGAGTCACTTATAAGGAAATAAAAGCTCTAGTCTTTAAGACTCCACCATATATTGAGTTTTAATCCCTTAAGTGTTTCCTGTGAAATGTTGCAGAAAAATGTAACAGGGGAAAAAAAATCATAGTCTATGCTCTGGCAGAGTAAGCTATTATACAGCCTAAATATTAATTAGAATAAACACTGGTTTGATTTTTATTTCACAATACCTGATGTTTTTCTGCCCAAGCATCAGTCCTATTGCATACATTTGCTTTATGGTGTATGATTGTAACTAAATCCACCTCATTTAATCATTCCAATAAATCTGCACCTCAGTAGAAACCACTAAATGAGATGTTAATAGCACACTAAATATACCTGTTAGACAGATTGTACATGCAAAATATGTAAGTACAGTGAAGAGTATTTGCACTTGATTAAGTGCTAGACTTCTGTTCATTCTCCACAACAAATCTACATGAGAAAGAGTAGCAAACACACCTTGTCCATGTTTCTGAACAACTGCTCCTGTTTAGCATCTGAATATGTTCAAGGCCACTTCTATCTTTCTGATACTGTATAAGGATGTCTGTGGGTAGAATTTATGCTTTAAAACAAACATTTTCAACAAAATACCAAGAGTTAGGGCAAGGCTTGTATACTAACTACATCTAAATCTCCTTGTACAAAAGAAAACAGCTAATTGCAACAAAACCTGGATGGCAACTTGCACATTGTTCCTGGTAAAATATGATGGGTGGGGGCTTATTTAAGGTATTTCATCCCAAATGCTATCAATTACTTTAAGAAACCTTATGATGTGCTGTAGAGCACAAGTTCTACAATAAACTCTGCTAAGCTGTAGGACTGTACATTCCACAGCAAGTGTTCTCTGCCTCCCCTCTCACTGAGGCAGAGGAGACTGTGGAGCACAAAGTCTTTTATTTTTAAACAAATGGCACATATTACTTCAACATGTCACTTCCACAGCATGAGGTGCAAGGCTGCCAAGCAGAACTGGAACTTATCAGGACAAAAAGCAGAGAAGGACATTTTCCCCTGATATATTTTCCAGCCTCCCAGATTCAAGCCCTGTCAAGATTACACACAGAAACACTACAACATAATACAGACCAAGAGCCTCTAAGGTCCAGAAATGGTATTCATATCTGTATTCACTACCCTTGGTTCTTCAGCTGAAGCCATGACAGTGAGTTTTACTCATTTCATAGATGACAGTGTTTTATGTTCATACACACAATCGTGTCTATGGATGATGAGTTATTCATAAACCTTGTTGTCCCAGGAAACCAAAACTGTCCTAGGAAACTGAAACTTCTTTCCTCTAACTGCTGCCACTAAGCATTGACTCCCACGAGATCCAGCCTGACAGGCACACTTCAAAATACCATGCTGTACCAAGTAGCCACCACTTGCCTACCACAACTCTCTTTAACTAGAGCACTCAGTTGCTAAACCAATTTATATCACCTTTCCCTTCTACTTGAAGTGCAGCCTTAATGCTGCACTACTACATCCTATCCTGAAGTTTAGTGAAACTGCTCCAATTGTCTTTATTCTACCCCTACCTATGAATTCTAAAATTCATTTAGAGAATTCCAGTTAAAGGGCATGACATGTCTTCCACTACCCACCTATAACATTTTCTATGTCCCAAATCACTCTTACTTCTTTTTATTTTTTCCAAAGTTTCCTTCATAGAAAAAAGTTATTTAACAAATTTGTAGAATCAGAATCTCTCTCTAGTCAAGTAGGTATACCTCTGTCCTCTGCTTTTGACGCTGTAATTTCTTCCAGAATGGATCTCTGGTTTACTTACCATTTTCTGAAGAAATCCTAATATATAATCTACCTGATTCTGGGTCCATTGTTCTGTCCAGTTTACTGATGGTGATGGCACAGCATTGTCCTGCCTTATCATTTTAGCTCACCTCAGCTTCATTCTGCTCTCATCTATTACCCAAATTTCAGTGTCTGCCTGAGATGCTCAAGTTTGCTTCTTAAAGTGAAATTGAGAGTATCCACAGGAAATCTTATTTGTCTCTAGTTTATTGTCTCACTGTCTACATATAAATAACTATGTGTTTGTAGAGTTTTTATTGCATTCATCTCCACTTCTCTTTCCATTTTTGGTGTCACTAAAACTATGGCAGTATCTCTTTTAATGCTGAAGTGCCTTCAAGTCTTGGTCTGTGCCCTTTCTGCACCACCCTCCTCCGTGACCGTTTCCACATCTTTGACACAGTTTGGTTTTTAATTAATCAGCCCAGTGTACTACATTTACAGTAATGCAATTCCTTATGCACAGGATCTTTTGCTAGTTAAGATGTGCGACTGTCTGATTATACAGGTTTGGGGTTTTTTAAATATTCTATTTCCTCTTCAATATTTGGGTTTTTTGTTTGTTTTTTTTTTTTTTTCATAAATCCCCAGCAATCACTATATTTATGTCCATATTATTTCTGTTCCTTTTTATTTCTCTGTGCTTTTCACAAAAATTACAAACAACACAAATTCCTGCCAGAGTAATTGAGTTGTATTTGCCAGTAGTCCAAAATGCAATTGAATTCAACTAAATATGTTTTCTTTTCTAAAACAAATATAACAGTATCCTGGGTTTTTTATAAAGACTATCAGTGTGTTATTCACTAAATCCAAAGAGGATCATTACTCTGATTTTACATTTTATAACTACTGCTAAAATAGATTGTTGAAATGGAATGCAGAATCATGCACAAAGCCAATCCTTTTCTCTCATCATAAAACCATCATTTTTCCATTTATGGTTTTGCCGAACAATATTAATAAGATTTCCTACTGAACCATAGAGATGCATTATTTCAGTAGTAGTTGAAACCACTGTTTTGTGTCTGTACACATCTCTAACATGTAAACATTTATAGAACACTTGCAGATGTCTCAAGGAGAATAGAAACATTTACCTTATCTTCAGATGGTATTACAGCAAAAATATCACCTTGACTTTTATCTATGTTTTTCCAGTCTGTATTGCCTGAAGATAAAGCCCTAAAATACTACAAGCCAACAGCAGTTTATAGCTGTCCTGACATGCTCACACCTCTTTCCTTGTGCCAGCATTTTTGCAAAGAAACACTGTGGCAGGTAAGTGATGACATATCGCTGTTGAACTTAGTAAAAAAGAGGCAGAAGTGGTGTTTCTGCTATCATGGGCAAAATGGGAACATTTCTTCAATTAGCATACCAAACTTCTGAAAACCTCATGTAACCACAGAACCACAGGCTCAGAAAATCAAACCAGTACTTTATATTGTGTGTTTTATAATTTACTAAAATGCAGATGATTTTAATAGTAGCTTGTTAGCAGTAATGACTATTCCATGCAGTGCTGGATTATTCTTGTCCTTAGTGACTTCAATAATTATTAAACTGCAAACCCCTTTCTATAATTTCCAGTCATCTTTCCAATTTATGCTTCCTAGTCAGAATATAAGAACACATTTCCCTGTATTTCTATGCATACCTATCTCAAAAAGGCAACTACAACTACACTTACATGTGCAATTCAAGGTATACTAAACATATATATATACAATATGTAATATTTCTATATACAAAAATATATATTCTAGTAGCTCAAGTTTCAATAGAACTTTGAGAGTAAAAACATTATCACATTTCTCTAGTGCCATTTCATTACTACAACATTACTAGGTTAATAAATATGCAGTAGGAGTTTTACTTCGAGTTTTTGGCACATTAAAGGTATGCAAATGAAGAAAACCAGTGTGAAAACATAGATTTTATTAACTAATCCAAACATCCCAATTTCAAAGAAATATAATTAATGAAATAATAATAATAAGAAGAAAATATTACAGTAAGGCTGTTCAGTACTCAGGCTTCTCGGAAACTCAAGTCGTCTGTGCTGCAATTCATATTTACTGTAATCAAAGACTGCAGTGAGTTTCTCCCTGGTATCACTTGTTGATCTTCAATACAAAAAGGCTGAGGTTTAACTTGCCCAACACTTCCAGTACATTTTTCTAGTCTTTATTCAATCCTTAACTAACCATTTTACTTTTAAGTGCAGGGATGCTCTGGCATTGGTGGAAAGTAGCCAGATAAAAGTCATATCAAAACCAATCTGATGGTTGCTAATTCAGCAGCTGACAGGACAATCTTGGTGGAGGACTTCAGCTTGAAACAAGAATGGCATCAAAGCTCATTGTCCTTTAAGGAATTGTTTGGCCAATTTACAAGAGTCTGAAAAATTAATATTCAGCCTGTTGTGCCTGAAATTGTACAGAATGTTTTATTCAGTACATTCCTCAAATTCAATTGTTGTCATTTCAAAAAAACAAAAACCCTAAAATTTAGATTTCTATTACTGTAATTCTGTTCAGGAAGCATGAAAACCCAGAAAAGACAAAAGCCAGCTTTTTCTGAGACAAATATAATTCATCAATGCATGAGCTGCAACTCAGTAGTACTTCAAGACAGAGCCTTCACTAATCCAACCCTCCTTTGTCCTTACATGAGATATTTGCTTCTCTTTCTCTACCAAAAGAAAAACATGAAACCAATCCTAAATAAATGACATGCCATAAATGAATGCTTCACAGAAAGCAGAGTTGGCTATCATTATTTCTTGTTTACAAAACTCAGAAATCTTCAAAATACACATTTAAAGATTTATATGTTTAAAAAAAGTCATGATTCTGATGCAACTAGTCAAATAACAACTACCTGTTGCTAGCATAAAATATAATTATCCTAATTTAAAACACATCCCATTAAAACTTAAAAGCCAAAGGTGACAGCACATAGCATCCACATTTTATAAAACATGAACACCACTCAAAAGCTGAGTTATACTAGCTCAAATGACAGTATTCAGTGCAGCCAATAAAATGTTCTTTTCTCCTCCCATTCCAAAAATATTTCCTTCTTCCTAAGAAGTCATACACAAACCAATTCCCACCATTTGCCAGAAGACGTCTCAAAGCAAACCACTGCAAAATCCAGCCATCATAAGTTACCAGAATGCAGCTGACTGTCAGCAAATACTAATAAAGCCTGACAAGTTTATGGTGTCTCTACAATAACAGGCTTACCTCGGCAGATGGTCCCGTTGCCCACGTAGCCGGGTTTGCAGGTGCAGCTGTGTCCCCTGATGGTGTTAGTGCAGATTGCATTCTCATCACAGTTGTGCTGCCCACTGCCACACTCATCATGCTCTAAGTGGGGAAGGGAAAAAAGGAAAAAAAAAAGAAAATTACAAGATGCAGTGACCTTTGCAGTGAACTGACGTGGCATTTGAAAACCAAGTGGGAGAACCAGGATGCTGCAATGGCTGAGTGCTTGGCACGGAAGTCAGCTATGGGCTTGCTCCTGTTCAGAAACCCAAAATGTGCATGGCAACAGTAGATTATTTAGGTTTAAAAACAGAAGAAAAAGAATGGGTGAGGAGGCAAAGTAGGGCTTTGACAAAAAACTATGAAGAAGATTATCAGGGAAAAATATCTGCTGTGAAGATTAACCTTTACATCACTGTCCATCACCAGCAGCAATGATCATAAATACAAGCTAAGTAACACAAGAGGGGCCCTACCAGCCTGCCCTTTAACTACACAGCTCAGTCGTCACAACTGCTTGCTCTCATTCAGGTTGAACTGACTCTTTCTCTAACAGCACATAGTAACATTTCACATTTTTAGAGCACCAATCATACCACTGAGCCTCAAAGAGGCTCCCACCAGACAAACAGGCCATATTTTGCTTTCATCCAGCAAGTCCAGCTGCTACCCCGAGCCAAATTTGCTACAGCTCCTGCACTTCACTCTCCTGCTACCTTTTTGTTCTTGTAAAGCACCAGTTAGAGGTGATGAGCTACCTGACCCCAAAGCTTTCTGCTTCTCCCTGCAATTACAAGGAACTTCCCTCATACAGGATTGCGCAAAGAAGGCCTGAATATTTTACACTTTTGCACTGGTGCCTTTACAATTTTCTTCAGTGGACTCAAAAGCATGCAATGAATTTTCTTAAAACCACACAACAGATAATTGACATTAAAAAAAAATCAGAATCTGGAACCCTTCTTTGCAGCCTTCATTTATGCAGCTGCAATCATCAGGCTGATATCCATATGCTGAAAGGTAAAAGCTATGCTTTCCTGGAATTAGGATTTGCTTAAGCTTTTTACCAGTGCATCAGTGTGTTCAAAGGACTACAGACAAGTCTAGCCTTCTATAGACCACAGAGAGGCAGTGCCTCTAAAACACGAGCAAAATACTTGGTTTTGCAGACTAAACAAAGCCCTTTGGAAGAGTCTCTCCAGTGAGAACAGCAGCATCACAGGCTTTGACAGGCTGCAATTAACCTCTGCAATGCTCTCACTCTGCCACAGTACAGAACAACAGCCAATTTAAAGATAATTCAAGACATGTAAGATTTGAATGGTGAATTCTAAGGAATCCACTAAACCAAATACTTCTGGAACCTTGTTGATAATTATTTGCAGAACATATATCCAACATGTTTTCCATTTTTCAAATACATCTGACAGCAAAATGATATGGATTGCAACTATTTTCTCTTAAATAGCATCAAAGCAATATATCAGCCTCTCACTCTTTGCTTTTAGCAAGAAACACACAAACTCTCATAAGTGCCTGGCTCCAGCTGATAAACTCATGCCTGAATTTATACTTGTTAGTTTATGTTGCTCCCTAGCTCTGCTTAGTAATTCACTGCAGCTTCTTGCCAGTTTTCAGAGGCCTTACATATTCAGAATGCCAGAGCTCTTGAAGGGCTGCCTGTTCTCTCCTTCATCTTTAAGGAAACTGTACCACAGTTTGATTCTTTGCTGCTTTGGTCTCATGGTACTCAGGCTGCTGGGTCAGACGCAAAAAGGATCAAGCTATCCTCCAAGGAGGCTCTCTACAGCAGCTGAAGCTGAATTATGCTTTCTTTTAAAAGAGACACCCTCTCCATAATCTCTCCCTCCTCCTCCTACTCCTAACTGTCACAAGCTTTCCCGTGTTAGTATTCAAACTATAATGAGAATGCCTTTGCAACAGGCCCATGTGTGTACACAAGAACATTCTTACTCCAACAACTGCCAAAATTAGTCTATTACCTTCTCAGCACTTGAAGTATAAATAAAGATTTCACAGTGGTACCAGATGTGGTTTTCCAAAATGCACAGGAGAGGATAAGTCTGCTGGGTTGTTCTAGGACTCTGACAACATAAATCATTATTTAGCATTTCTGCAGATACACAGATGCTGGAAATATCAAAAGATTTAGCATCTATCCCCGATAGAGCAGCTATCCCACAGTAATATTTTGTAAACAGAGGTCAGTTTTATCAAAGCTGATGTAATTTAAAGAGTCAGCAACAATCTGAACATGGGAACTTGCCCTTCATGAGACACCCTGACAGTGCTAGCACAAGGAGGACTAAGGGAACTCCATCTGCATGAGGAATCCCAAGATTTCTTAGCAGCAATATGGCTGCAACGATGGGAACTTCAAGTGAAGTTTTCCCTGGTGTAGAGATGTCTATAGCTGATGTTGCTACAGGCCTAATAAGAATGAGAAAGCATTGATTTCCTGCCAAGGTACAAAACTCTTTTCATCCAGATGAAAAATCCTTAAGAATGTCTCAGTAGTAAGTTTTCCTGGGTTTTATGTGCCCTCACAGGAGCTCATCCTTTGGAACACTTGCGTGTTCACAATGGGAAGGGAGCAGGGAAACGCTCATGCTCTGTTTAAACTCAAATAAGATTGTGACTAATTTGCAAAGAATATCGCTTTCATACACACATTGCTTTCCAAAAATCCCCATTCGAGCACATCAGACAGAGCCTGCTTTTGCTTTAATGTTATGGTAAATACTGACTAGACACCAAGCAAAACTGGCAGAGAAGGACCCCGCACAGCAAGAGAAAGGAGTCACAGACAGCATCATTCCAAAGCACCAAAGAGGGCAGAGGCAAGACAAAAAGCCCAGGTCTGTCTTATTTTGACTATTTCCCTTGTAGCTGGAAATGAGAAGCACAAGAAAGGGACTCTAGCAAAGAAAACAAAAGTAACTTTTAGTTTCTTATACATGCATATATGTAAACAAATGAGCTGCCATGCTCAGGAATGAAACTGTCACTATTAAGTCTGACTGAAGTCATCCATCTCTCTGACTTCTATTTGCTATATAATATACACAAAATGAGTTCATGATCAAAGATGAAAAAATGAAAAGAATAGGCTTACTGAAAAGGACAGAATTCCTTGACCCAACTCTCATTCACCTGGATTATTAATGTTTATTTCATGATCAGCTACCACTGATGAACAGCTACAACAGCAGCACCATTCTTTTCTTACAGGCAAGTTAATTTGTTTATGAAATCTCTGTGAACTGCCTTCAACATCAGCATTTCTGTTACTCAGGATTGTTGTGCATCTATTTCATGCTTTATGGCAAAGCCACAAGATCAGTTAGTTTATTGAGCCTTTTTTCCCCGTCTCTAAAAACCAAGGCTATTACAAGATGCTGCTTTTTCCCTAGCATTTATCATTCTTCTGAAATCCTCAAATACTGAAGATTTTATAGAAAATTAAAGGATTTCAATCTTCTATTACAAAAAAAGAGGGAAGAATCAAGTGTCCACTGCTCATTTCCTTTGTATTTTATTTATTCTTCCTGTAAGTAGAGAGGGGGGATGGAAGGATACATCATCTCTGATGCTTCAACTCTCCTAGCCCTATTTCCTACCCACCAAGCTACTGCTAAGACCAGAAAAAATACACTTTTAAACTTAATATTTTCTTTCTGGACAAAAACTGCCTAAAATTTTCAAAAGCTTTCATGAACTTTTCCAAAATGTTAGAGAGGACCTTCTGTGAATTTTCTCAGTTCAACACCTAGCTCAGGCTATCTTGTAAAGAAATAACTATGAAGTTCATTTTTTCTTCAGCCTTCACCTGAGAATGGCCATCTGCCTCCAAAAGCATTTGTAAGAAATTGATCATCATTTTACAAAAACACACATCCATCACCTGTGTTGTATGATTCTATACATCACCTCAGAAGTCCACACCAACAGTATCACAGGTCTAATGTTGATATGTGGGTAGTTTTACACCAACACATGCACAGCTGTAGAAAACAAGTATTATAGTTACCTCTACCTTGTTGTTCAGAAGCAGCCTAATCAAAGATTATCTTGACAGTGACAGAATTCATTTCAATACTACATGGCCTTAGAGAGATAACAATCACATAAAAAGTGAAGTTAATTCACCAGAAAATAGTTTCAAGTAGCTGGTTAGGGATTGCACATCCTGTTCTAAGAAGCCCCAATGCATCCCACAGGCAGCAGAAAACGCCCCTGCACCAAAACACAGCCTGGTCTGAGCACGCTGATACCAGAGCACACCCAGAAGCTCCCCAGGCTCAGCACAGTGGGCAAACAACCCCTTCCCATGGAAGACACAAGGACATGGAATGAGTAAGAAATTGTTGAAGACCAGGCTGCCAAGACAGCCGTGACCACTCTGCATCCCCCTGCGTGTGCTTGAGGAGATGGACCCCAACCAGGCACAGAGCCCAGCACAGCAACAGCTGCCATGCACAGGTGTAAAACCAACAAAGGAGAGACACCTGAGGCACAAGGAGAGCAGGAACACAAGTGCCAACAGAAGAACTGCTGTGAAAGGTCAAGGCTCTCTACCAGCTGTACCAGCTCCACCTTCAGCAGCAGCAGACCATTCAACCACGCCACGTTTCAGCTGTGAAACCACTTGTTTAAATTTTAACTAAACTTTCAGCTGTCTTCAAAACACAAGTGTCTATTTAAGGCTAAGGAAGATAACCCAGACCAGGCTGTAGCAGCTCCTGCACACCTCAAATGAGTTATCATTCCAGCTGCTGATTTGTGATCACTTCAGTAGTATAAACAGAAATATTCAAACAAGGACAAAAAAAAGTCAGCAACCTTCATGTACATATATTTCTGTCAAATCCTTTTTACCACAACTTTTCCAGACTAATCTTTGTGAAGGAACCTCAAAAATACTTTTGTTTTGTGGTACTTAAAAAATACTTTCTGTTGTGGGCTAAACTGAACTGGAAGACTGCAGAAGGAAAAGCACTGGGGGCAGAAGGAAAAATGCCAGACAAAGATTTTGCTTGCCTGAGGTAAAACATTCTGCATAAAGCCACCTACGTGACACTGCAAAATTGTTTGTAAGTAAAAACAACCATAAAAAAATAATTCTGAACATACGCAAGGTACAAAAAAGGTTTTGTCATGTATTTATGAAAGCAAATGGAAACATATCTAAACATACATATAAACATTTACAATAAACTGCAAATTTTCTCCCTTCATATGTACATGAAATGCAGTGTTTGTGAAAAGCTCTAGGCAGCTCTGACAATTAACATCAGAAGTATCAGTAAAAAAATAACATAGTTCTATACTTTTGAAGTTTTGGGTATTATAAATACCCACATTCTTACAAAAGAGATAAGAGATTTATTTTTCAATAAAATAATTTTCTATTCATTATCTAAGAGGAATATGGCCTTTGCTTATATTCTGTTTGTATCTTTTTTAACACATTTTCCAGAACTACCACAGAATTTATAAGATGCCTCTACTTTCCCATGCTGAAAGACATAACACTGTTAGCACTTACTAGATGTGTATGGGCTATGAAGGCAGGATGTAGACAACTTTAGCTTTCTCGCTTTTTTTTTTTTTTTTTTCCTGTGCATGCTTGGAATAACTCAAGAATTTGTATTGTTTGTGCTTTAACTAAAATGCCTAATTGAAAATTAGAACCCTGTGTTCTAGCAATAACCACACAGTGAAGCTAAGAACCTTTTGGTCAAGAGTCATAAAATCAGGACAGCTTTCCTTTGTGCAAAAACACATAAAGGATTTCAAACCTATAATTTCTAAAAGGCACACAACATAGGATTTATTTTTAAGCAGGAATGCTGAAATTTTTATCTTCATTTTCTTAAAATAGAGATGCTCTTCAAAACAGACAGACACTAGGATGGAATTACAGGAGACATTCTATTGTAGGGTCTTTCACTATAGCTACTTTCACTTTTTATTACAAGAAAAGGCCCCAATTTAAACTTGCTTACAAGATAGAAACAATTTTCTTATTGTAAGGATTCTCTTTCATTACTTCCTCAAAGCCTTCATACTTCAATAATAAAACATTCATCTTTGGAATACACTGTGCAAAGATTCTGACTATCCATTTATTCATATTTTCATAACATTGAAAAGAAATCTAAGTTGTTCGCTAAATTGTTAAGATAACAGCCAGCTTGTGGGGTGCAAAACCACAAACAAAGCAAACATTTCTATGACCAAGAGACTCAAGAGAGACAACTCCAGAACAGCAAGGTCATTGAATGCCACCATTTTTTATTAATACAGATACCATTTGTCTAGAGTACATGTAGGCTAATGTAAAATTAATTATCTGGCAGTCATTAAGCAATGGTCTCTGAAAACTCAGAAAGGAGAAAGCCATCTCTCAAAATACTTCCAAAAAGCCACAACCCTTTGTTGCAGGTCATTAGAATTCTATGTAATAACTAAGGCTTTAAAAATGATAGATTAAAAAAAAATTAATTTAGGCAGAATTGTGGACTTAGTGGAATCAGGATTTCAGCTTATAAGCTTATAAGAAGTTGTGATGAAACAAAAGGAATAGCTTTTAAACAGATTGAATAAAAGGAAGCTTTATTCTGAACACACAGGAAGAATCTCCCACAGAAAACCAAGGCAATTAGAAACAAGATGCATACATCAAACAAGAAATTACATTGCAGATAGATGGTAAGCTGGTGAATGATAATAGCTAATTGTGAATTCAGAAAACTCTGGGTAAAAAAACAAAATTAAATGTGTTTTTCTACTCATGAGAATCAGAGAAATAAATTAATTTTATCTATACCCATTCCCAACTTCAGCATCCAAGCTCACCCTGCCCATTTCCACAAGAAAACAGGAAGAAGGAACAGAGTGCAGAACAGAAAAGCCCACTGTTTCCTTCTGCAACTCTATCCCTATGAGCACTTAAACATCCAAAATGTTGGCAGAAGTACCCCATTTGCCATTCTTTTAATAAGAAACTAAGATGCCTTTGTATTTTATGACACAACAAACACCTTCGGGTGTTAAACATGAAATTATTTAGACTACATTCTAAAAAAGTAGGCACATGCTACTCTTGGGTAATTAGGAGGAAATAGTGGGATTTAATTTGAATATAGAATTCCAAATGTGCCCGCAGTTGCCTCTTGGAATCAAACTCCTTCTACAACCTGAAGGAGTTCTGCTCTGCCACATCCCTTCTTGCACTCAAGTTCTCCATGTGATCCTCTCAGTTTGTGAGATGGGCAGGCCAGAGGCACACACAGGATTCAAGACTCCAGAACATCATGAATTTATACAACAGTATAATAATATTGATCAACTGGTTCTCAATGCCTTTCCCAAAGGATCTCACTATTCTGCTCAGCTTTGACCACAGCTGAGCAGTGAGCTGACATTTTCAGCATCTCTTCTCTGAATGGTAATGGCTAATTTAGAGCATTTGTGTATGTACCTATCTTTTTTTCCCCCCCAAGGGAAAGGTACTTTATACCCTGATCCTCTGTTCTGCCTCACTACCTTATAAAAACAACTGCCAATAGTACCTATTTGAATTTCCATGAGATGAGTTCACTGAGCAGTGAAGAAATTCTAAATTGTTGTAATAAAAAAGTTTATTTTTGACTCAATCAAGATGAATAACAGGTAGCCTTGCTGACAGTAATACTGCATTTGTTTTCTGGAAGAGGAGAAGAAAAAAATCATTGATCTTTTGCTAGCACACTATAAGATATCTGCACATATACCTTAAATGCCTATATAACTTCTTGTAAGGAAGTGAGAAGAGAGACATTTGGTTTTACTGTTTTCTGAACACAATCATAAAAAAGAAAACAAGAAATCAAAGTAAGAAGTGGAAAAGCTGAAGAAGTGAAATCTTGAAAAATTAAGACACATTTCACCCCAATCAGAAGCTCACCAGGATTAAAGAAAAAAAAGCATTGAACAAAGTAGATCAAATGTCTGAAAATGCAAGAATCACTGGAAGTGTACATGGTTGTTTTATCTTTATATTTAAATATTATTTCCCTAGTCTTTTAAGTGCATTTAAATTGAGTAGACAAGTCAAAATAGTAAAGAATATTAAAATTATCAAAAGCAGCTAGTAGTTTATTAATGTGAAGAGTCACAGTATAAAGAGTAATCTTTTACATTGAATTTTCATGCCCTACATAATAGCAAAATATTAGTAATATTGATATACACAGAAATTTCAAAATAACCCCTTATCAGCGGCTGATAATAAAACAGCAATCTACATGACATACTCAGCTGGGTACTCTGCTGCAGTTTTGTGGACTTATTTTTGAAAGCCAGATTATTCATGTCATTAGCAATGTGCATCTTTAATTCTCAAACTTGCCAGCAAACTTTGAGCACAATTGTGGAGACAGGCATTGGATGCAATTCAGACAGGATCTACACAAAACATTCATTACAAGAGTTTGAAGATCTGCTTATTGCATATGAGATGCAAACAAAAAACTCCATAAGGAAGAAACCACACTTCATTGTCAAAAAAAAACAAATCTTGTGTTAGCTTTTTGATGGCAAAGTCCTCCCATCAAAGCAATGAGCTCTTCTGCAAGTACAATTTTGCACTGAACAAAGAGCTGGCATATGCAGCCACTCAGAGCCTGCAGGAGTGAGGCTGAACTCCACAAACACCAGATGACTTTTCAGATCTAAAATTTAGTAAGGATTGCACATTGACTGCCTTACAGACCCTGAGTAATCCCTAAATTAAATGGTAATAGAGTGCATAGGAGCTTCATTTCTGGTCCTACAAGCTCAGAATTAATCTCTCAAATTCTTCCACAGGTTGAAGGAAGTATACAACCTATTGCTCCAATATAAAACCATTTTTAAGACTAAGGGATATCAATTATTATGACAAAGCCTCAGAGGAACAGGAAATTATTCACAAAATCAACAAAAATGTGATGATACTGTACACATGGGGAATGTGTTGAAAAGCAAATAGATGTGTCCTCATCTGCAAGAACAAAAACACCTTAAAACTGTTTCTCCTTACCAGATTTATATATCAGAATAACCAGTTTAAGCAGTTACTTCTAGAGATATGCAGTAACCTATTGTGCATGTCTGTCTCTTATTCACTTATTTATTTACTTAAGGAATCCCAAAGAAATTCCAGATTTCATAAAAGACACAGTATGGCCTTGAAGTGCAATGGTCAGTCAGAGCACATGTCCATGTGCTGGGATTGTGTTCTGAGCTCTACCTCACACAAGTCATCCTGACTGAATTATAAAGCAGAACAGTGGTTTTTAATTGGAACATGCTAAGCAGTATCATCATCTTGATTATTACTAGGGGATGTTAAATTTCTAATACAATCCCTTGCTTTTTCATCAACTAGTTAAGCATCAAGGCACTGGACTTTTATGAGGCACCTTGATTGCATATATTGATTTGTGTATTTATAAACCACTAGTTATTCCAAATTTCTCTATGTAGTTGTTGCTTTTCTTGACATAGTTACAAAGTAGGTAATTTCATATAGAAAGCAAATAAAGCCTTGAATTACATGTGGTGTACCACGCCGAGAAAAAGCAGCTCGGCAGCTCCAACTAGACTGCAGCATGGCATTAATATTGATAGAGACAAGAACAACACACCAGTTCTGTGAAGTTCTCAATTTCTCTAAATCATAGGGCATTCACTTAGGAAAATAACAAAATCACATGTGATGACAGTATCTGAAGTACCTGAGACACTGTCTAGCAAGTGCCACTGCCTAATTTACAGCTTTCAGGAGAGATGCTTGTTAACATTAAATCTTAAGATACCGTTTTATTTTGCTTCATTGTTGTAAAAAGCTGAATATGTTCCAAGCACCTGCACTGGGTCAGGAAGAAAGCCCTCAAGCAATATGCTTCATTTTATTTATATAGCAATATAACAGGACAGGCTGCTTTTTATCCATAAAATTGTGAAAGCTGCATACTTCTATCAAGTTGATACCAGAATCTCATCTTTCAGGTGTTTTCAGTTCAACAATACCTGAAAGCTGTACTCTGCAGAAATCTCAAAATCAGTAATACAGAAAGAATGTCATATACCTTTGGATGCAATTTTTAGCCAACATTTCATCACGGCTTCATGAACTCATATGGCTGATGAAAGTTCTGTAAAGCTTCAGTTTCCAGCACTCCACGATGCTTTAACTACCGTATGAAAAGGAATTTCAAAAAGCAACACATACCCCATTTCAAACAAGCACAAACTCCCCTTAGTGCTATTGCAATACAGTAAGGTGGAATTGTTTCTAAATGAACTTTCATGTGAGACAGATGTGTCAATCTGCTGACACAAGAACACATAAAATCACATGTAGGGCTCTGTAGCAGAGTTCAAGCACAATGAGGACAGGATGTGTATTAATTCTCTGCACCCATCAGAGATGCAAAGCAAAGGCTTTAGGAGTGCTGGAGTGTGTGTAACAGGTAATATGAAGGTCAAAACCACTTAGCATTCTTCTCCTGATCTTCTGGTCATGAAGTTAGACATAATTAAGCCATTAGGTTTTCCTTTATGTTTTATGTACTACTTTTTAAATAAGCAAATGCTGCCAATTTTAAGCTTTTAATCAAGCAAAGACAGAATCTTGCTTCTTACTGAAAGCAAACAGGAAATGTCAAACCATACAATCATTTAGGCTGGAAAAGACCCCTAAGATCAGTGAGTCCAACCATCAACCCAGCACTGCCAAACCCACCAATGAACCATAACCCCAGGTGCCACATCTCCCCATCTTTTAAATACCTTCAGGAGGGTGACTCAACTACTTCCCTGGATAAACATCATCATATTGCAGGAAAATACATCAATCTGACCAAAAACAAAACAAAACAAAAAAACCTTGGTTGTAACTACTGCAAGAAAGCCAGCGAGTGTTGACTGACATTCTCAAAAATGGATGTTGAAAAAATCAATTTTAGGTATTTAGGTATCTAAATTACTAAATGATTTCTTCTCTCAGAGTGCTGAAAATCTAACTTCCTCTTATGGATTTAACTAGGATAAATGGGTTCTCAGCACTTCAAAATTTTAAAAACAGAAAAAATCAAAACAAGTAAGGTTGGTTCTTTATGTCACTCCTGGGTGCAAATCTTCAGTTAACTCCTTTAGCCTCACAAAAATACTACAGAGCTTTAACATGGAATGAAGTAATCAAATTACTTTACCCCTTCAGATGTGCAAATTCAGCATCATATATACTCTCCACTCACAGAATTATTTTTTATTTGAAAGCAGAAATAGAAACTAGTGCATTTCATAGGATATCTATTTTTTCCTTGGAGTTATTCTAGCACAATAGTGATCACAATAGGCCCCTACTTGTCATATGAGATCTGACAAGATCACAACCTGAGCTCCTTTGGCTGCAACTCTACCCTCTTACATCAGCAAAACAGTGCACAGTTTGAAGATCCCGCTGCTAAGACAAAAGATGGATCAAACAGAATTTATATACCATACATTGTACAGGTTTGCACAACTAACTTACCAAAGGATAATCACAGCAGAACAAAAAAAGGGAATTCAAACATAGGATTTTACAAGGGAACTGATGAGGCAAGAAAGGAGTATTTTCCCCAAGAAACTTAGAATATAATTTTGGGGATAAAGAGGCAGTAAGTTGAAGTACCTAAAACCATCAAACACCACCGAAAGCATTGCAGAAATATGCTGGAGGTTCAGAGCAGGAGCCCCCAGAGCATGAAGTCCCAATTACTTCCAGGCTCCCTTCTCTGTGTTACTGACTCAGAAATCTCTCTGCTAGGATAGGACAGGTGAGAAAGTGGGGCTAAATGATCACAAAGGAAGATTAAACTTCAGGAGGAGGGTTAGAATGTTTCTCCAAAAAATGTGACCTAAATCAAACAAGAGAAAATATGAGAAATGAGACTCAAGTAAGGGTGAACTTGGAAAGAACAATTTTCATGTTCACAAGGAACAACCTCCACACAAAACACATGTACCTATGCACACCACGGAGTAATGTACTGCTTATAATTTAATTCCAGCATGTGTTGCAGCAAAGAAAAGCAGCATTACATACAGCATTCCAGTTCAGAAAAGGGAGTAATGATTCTGTCAGCTAAACTGAGCACAGGTCTTCCTGTAGAACATGCTCAAAGCAGAAGGCACAATCTAAGGGTGAGAACATCTGGCACAAGCTGAATTCCAGCCCTCTCTCTCATTAACTGACTGTATGATGGAGATACTTTCGTCAAGAAATGGTCAGAAAGGTGTTATGTCACTGAAAAGCTCTAATATAATGAAATGGTTCACCAACAGACAAGAAGGAAAAAGAGAATGGATTTGGAATATTTGAACCATTTGAAACAAAATCTAAGGGAATCTAAGGGAAACCAGGCATTTTTTACTGTTGGGTGACAGGTAAATATTTTGACATGCTGGAGCACTGCTGACATTTCAGGGCTAGCTTGCATGTACAAGTACTATAAAATAATCAAGAGACAATTTGAAACGGGTTGCTGATAACCACAAACAAGGAATGGCTGAAACAAATCAGATAAAAGCCCATTAGGAAAATGATAGATGTAAACTTACTGTCACAGGTTAAGCATCAGAAAGACAATCACTGAAAAATTATTTGGAGGAAGGTGTCAGGAGGTACATGCCCAGACATTACTCTTCACAGAATTTCAAGAAATGAAAAGATCAAACTAATTAAACACAGAATCACAGAGCATGCTGTGTTGGAAGGGATCCACAAGGATCATCAAAGTCCAACTCCTGGCCCTGCACAGCACCGTTCACAAGAGTCACATCATGTGCTTGAGAGTGTTGTCCTAATGCTTCCTGAACTCTCCCAGGCTTGGTGCTCTGACCACTTCTCTGGGCAGCCTGTTCCACTGCCCAACCACCCCAACCAAGGGGGAAGAACCTTTTTTGAACATCCAACCTAAACCTCCCCTGACACAACTTCAGGCCATTCCCTCAGGTCCTGTCATTCGTCACCAGAGAAAAAAACAAAGGCATACGTTACACATTAAATAACATTCCTGCTCTAGATACTGTCCCTAATCCCTGCAAAGGTATTTTGTGCCTTCACTATATCCTAGCAGAACACCCCTGTTCAGAGAAGAAAAGGCAAGGTTCCTTGGTCCTCTCCCTGCTCCTGTCCCACAGTTAGAGGAAGGGAGGAAAGTGATACAAATATGGCTTGCACATAATTTTGATAAAGACTGTAATTTCAGTCCTTTTAACATCTTCCATTTAGGGGCTCAAACCTAATTACAATCATTAACAATCAGTGTCTCGTGTGTCACTTCTTTGACAGATGACAAATGTCTACAAGTAACAGCAAATACTGTCACAGTAAAAGAAGAAATTGTCTTTCCATCAGATCCCTGAGCTCTGCTGCACAAGTGCTGAAATCAGCACTAAATTAGCATTAGAATAATTGAGTAACTTTGCCCATAGAGGACCATGGAGCTTTTAGTTTCAACTGTTCCTCAGAAAACCTGAACACAGAGAGAGCCTACAGCATCACGGTGATAAATTCCCTGGAGGAAATCTCCTACCATAAGCTCCGATGCATACAGATGGGATGGATGTCAGCTAGGAGCCTCCATCTAATTTCCATCTTGCAGCAACAGAAGCAGGATCCTTGTGCACAAGCACTCCAATGCCACAGAAGGAGATCATTCAATTAATATGTTAAAAATTAATAGCAATTTGAGTAGTTAAATATTAATAGTTTAATTTGGAAGGAGAAAAAAGGATTTCTTCTGATACTAATTTGACCCTGCATCCTAGGTGACAGCATGAAAAAGATGCCAGGTGAATAAAATTAGTGTAAAAAAACAATTGCCTGGAACCACAAATTGAATTTCAATGGGATACCTCATGCTGCTGCAACCCAAGGAAGTCAGCTTGTGAGGCACACCTCGCTGGATTTACATGCAGTTCAGAAAATCAAGAGGATAGAAATGCATTTCAAATATTTATTAAGAGGCAAGATAAGGTCAACCACGATCTTAATCTTAGAGCTGAAAAATTATACATATGCAGTACAGTTTCTTTTAACTCTCCTGTAATAAGAAAAAAGTAATCTATTTCAGCCAGAAAAAGCTTTTCTAATTGATAGGGCATCCTAAAGAGTATTCACACTGGGAAAGACGAACAACATGTCACCAAGTCTTGTCACCAGTGACCATACCAACACTGGCAAAACTGCTGCATTTTCCAAGAGCTTTTGGAAAGCAGCCACACAGAACAGAAAAAAACGTCAGTGCAGTTAAGCCTGTAAGAGGCCTGAATTACAATGCAAAGTTCCTATCCCTACCCATAACTGAAATTGTTCCAAATTCCAGCAAGGACTGCGTGGGCCTTCAGAAACAACCCAGCACAGCTGAGGGGAATGGGGGAATACAAGGGGAAAATAAGCTTTGGGAGATCCCTCCTCTTCTTTTCACCAAAAAAACTGTGAAAACTGTGAATTGAGCTCCTAAATAACTATGGCGTAATACAAAAAAAAAAAAAAAAAAAAAAAAGTGAAAATGAAGAGACACAGAGAAAATGTGTCTCATGGAGTGTGTTTAATATAGACAGATGACACCTTGAGACAAGCCTGTAGCAGCCTGTAGTGAAGAGCCAGCCAAACAAGACATCTTCTAGACATGAATGTTTCCCTAAAACTTTACTAGCCCCTATGGAAAAGGGGCACATTTGGAGTGGGTGAAGCAATCACTGGCTCCAGACTCACATCTTTTGTTTCTAACATAAAGAACCCGTCTTCTGTTTCTAACATAAAGAACAGTGACTATCGTAGCTTGTGATCCTATTTCTCATTCTTTTTCTGAACAATTAATGGGGAAGGTTCATATTTTAGGCTTATTGTCTTTAAAATACTTACTTGGCATTATTACAGCCTGTGACATTGTGTTGCAAAGTTTTCAAAACCCTTTGAAAGGGAAACCTTTATTATTCTGTGATGCTCACTGAGTGCCATTTCTTGCCTGAGAAGGCACAATGTAGGTTGCAGTATAAAAATAACAATTATTATTGGGTTTTTTTAATTTTATTTTGTATCAAGAGATGGTCGTTAAGTACAGCAGGATTATCTCCTCATCTTGGACAGGCCTTTCTCATTTTCTGTGTAGGCTGGAACAGATCACCACATGTTACATCAGTGCTGGTATGATAACCAATGGGCCAGGCACAGAAATACAACAGGGATTAAAAAATTGTGAACAGCAATAATGGAAATAAAACAAACCAGAAAAGGTGGGGGAGGGGCTACATGTACATGTACAGAGGAAGAAAACTTGTAACTCAGATTTCTATCGGTTGTACACAGAAAGAGAAGGCAGCAGGAGAATAAGATATGAACTAGTTTCACTTGGTAAAGGTACAGGAGGACAAAGACATGGAACATAATACAATAGCATGCTAATAGCTTTAGATTCTCTGGGAAAAGGAAACAAACAAAAAAACTCACTAAGGAGAAACAAATGTAATTCAGTTCTGGAAAATAAATAAGAGTTAATATTGGGGCTCAGAAAGAATAAACTCTACAGAAAATTCATCGAGATTATCTAGAACATAATATTTAACAGGTTTTTTTCTGTAAAGCTAGGAAGTGTATGCTTCATATGTTAAATAAAAACATTTTAAAAAGCAAGAATGCAACACTACAAGCAAAACTGTATTTTTTACCAAGTTTCTCATATTCTTTCCATATTATAAGAGATGAGATAGCTTTTAAATGGTGGAGGAGAACCAGGAGCATTATGGTCTGCACCAGATCACAAATATCAAGAAACTACAGGAAAAAAATGGCTATGCCATAATTATACAACATCTGAAATTGATATTTCACAAAGTCTAAACTTTCCTGCCCTCACACTGCAGTAACATGGTTTAAGGATTACAATGCTTATGGACAGGAAAAAAAAAAAAAAAAAGAGAAGCTCATAAACATTTACCAAAGAAAAAACCACTTGCAATAACAGCTTGTGTGCTATCTGTGCCCTACTGTAAAACCAAGGTAACTGATTCACAATAATACTAAGATACTCAACTTGTTCTTGAAGTATCTTGAAGGATGCAAATGCAAACATCTAATTATTAGTGGTGGTGCTGGTCAATACTCTCCAACTGTTACTCTCCTTTAACTGAAGGTAGTTTGGATTAGGTATTAGGCACAAATCCTTCTCTGTGAGGGAGGTGAGGCCCTGCACAGGTTGCCCAGAGAAGCTGTGGCTGGCCCATCCCTGGAAGTGTCCAAGGCCAGGTTGAACAACATGGGATAGTGGAAGGTGTCCCTGCCCATGGCAGGGAGGGTGGAATGAGATGATCTTTAAGGCCCTTTCCAACTCAAACTATTCTAACATTCCTTGCTGCATCTACCAGATTGGTTTAAATCACAGCAAGTTCAGCTAATCTGATTAGATTAAATATTTCATAATAACCTGACTGCCTTTCCAGAGACAACCTCATTTTTATCATCTCTAAAGCAAGCACATTTTTATATTAAGCTTAAAATATAAGGACATTGCACATAATGTATTGTGGCCATTTGAAATTATACCAACAAATAGCACTTGAGGGATTTAAACAGATAGCAGCAATTTTCCTCCTCTTTGTAGAGCATGGAAGTAATAAAAATTATTATTTCTTCAAGATCACTACAATATTCATGCATCTACTTAAATTTCTTCCTTGGAAGGTCCCATTTGTTTTCTTTAGGATTGAATAAAAATATTTTAAAGATTATGATTATTCAGTACTTACGAGAAAATTAATTGCAGCTATGACAAAGGTATATAAAATGAGTAACAGAATGTAGAATACTCTTACCCAGTATTAATGAAAATGCTCTCTTGCTTTGTGAGATTAAAGGGGAAAAAAATCAGGGTGGACAGATAGAAACAGTCATTTTACACAATAGGTCTAACTGATAAAATACTTTAGGCAGTATTGAATTTAAGTCTAATAATATTCAAAATAGTAGTCCCTTAATGAACATAAATAGCACAAATCATCTTGTCAGCTACAATTTAATTATGAAATTATTGATTCTTATGGTTCAAGGCACAAAATCATCATTAGATGGAACCTAGGAAAGAGATTCCTTCAATGATATATTGTAGTTGCAGGGAGGCCTGTATTTTCTCTGAAACAACCAACTCTGCTGACAGAAAATAAATACAAGGTCAACTGCAGGTCAAGATGCCAGGTTCTAACAAAAAGGCAATTAATTTTATCCGAAAGAAAAAACCCATGGACTTTTCTATCTGAAGAGATCTTGGGCAGGAGGGTATCCAGGATTGCTGTCTACAACAGTGGGCCTGTCAACTTACACCACTTTAATTATTTGTTCTTCATGAGTTCAGCTGATAAAAGACCACATTTACACTTGGTTTGGTTGGGGGATGGAGGAAGAATGGGAAGCTGGCCTTCCTGCCTTCACCTGAGCCCAGCTGAGGCAGTTCATGCAGGAGTGCAGGATGACTCAAAGTCGTTCCAGCAGGTGTCACACAGGAGGAGACCGAGCTTGCACTCCGTCCTATCGCTCCTGCTGAAAGGGCAGTGTGGTTACCCAGGAACCACGGACATACAGTCATCACTGAAGGCAAAAGGATGGATACCCTTCAGCTACTGCATTTTAAGTTTTCTTTATCAGGAAGACTTCAGCAAAAGGATGCTCAGAGGGCTGAGGCGCCTCCCCTGTGAAGACAGGCTGAGCAAACTGGGGCTGTTCAGTCTGGAGAAGAAAAGGCCCTGGGGAGATCTTGACTCCCTTCCAGTACCTAAAGGGGCTACAAGAGAGCTGGAGAGGGACTTTGGACTAGGACATGGAGTGACACGACAAAGAATGACTTCAAACTGAAAGAGGATGGGTTCAGATTAGGTGCCAGTAAGAAATTCTTTCCTGTGAGGGAGGGGAGGCACTGGAACAGGTTGTCCAGGTAAGTTGTGGATGCCCCATCTCTGGAAGTGTTTCTATTTCAGCAGCAGCAACAAGAAAAAATGTCAAGGAACCTACATTATCAGATGCCATGTACAGTTTACTTGATCTTGGAAAAGTTAGAAACCTCAGATCCAGGGAGAGAAGAGCCACCCGGACTGTGGATTTTGAACTTTCTCTGAGGAATAGAAGAAATCTAGTTTCCTAAGCGTGGAGTGAATCAATCAAAAGATTTTTGTAAGTGATTTAACATGCCAGCCAGAGAAACAGGGAATGTGGTTTACATACATTTAACAACCCTCATATGAACATCAGAGGGTTTGTGGGACTCTTAAAAGTACGCAGGGTGAAGTAAAAAGTGTACTGAGCAGGCACTACTAGCACATTCAAAAAAAAGTAACTTTATATGTTGTGCTAGAATGGGACTACCCTTGGAATGTCTTTGCTTTATTGCAAAGCCATTTTTGTGGCCCAATTATAATAGAGCATGCGGTTCAGAATTGGATAAATACCAAGGAATCTATCTGAGACCAAGTCTCCAAAGATCAGAGGATTCCTCTGCCCCTCTGGGGAGTGTGTGTACCTAAATATGTGCATTCCATATTTACTGTTTGAAGAAGAATTTGCTGTGTCAGATGTTCCACAGAACACCACTTTTAACATTTGTGCTATTTTGAAAGCAAAAGGCCAGCAACAAACCAGCCAAAAAACAGCATAAAGGACAATAGTTGGTAGATAGTTCAGCATTATGAAAAATTCTATTCATTAAACTTTGTGAAATAGAACCCTCTGTTATGACAAGCACAAAGCAGACTAAACCAAATCACTAGGATCATGAAAATCATGGAAACTTTTCTTCTTCATAAATAAATAGGAAAAATGTATTTTTCTCTTAGAGGCCATTAAGCTGTCTCTCCATTGACATCCTTATCCTTTGCTTGGCAGCCCTGTTTTTTGGCCCCTTCTGCAAAGCCTTCCCCAAAACACCTGATTATCTCAGTCTAGCAGCATGAACTGTATTTTGTAAAAATGAGTTCTCTTTATTTGTAAACTCTGAAAAGGGAGAAAAAAAAAAACAAAAACAAAAACAAAAAACTAAGCACTCAGAAATTGCAATA
This sequence comes from Vidua macroura, assembly GCF_024509145.1. Lineage (NCBI taxonomy): Eukaryota > Metazoa > Chordata > Aves > Passeriformes > Viduidae > Vidua > Vidua macroura. The sequence goes on from NC_071576.1 coordinate 52,915,417, forward strand.
GACTATTCTAATGGGAACACAATTAGCAAGACTCTGTCATTCATTTGCCCAGCTCTGTCCCACTTCTCTGACAATGAAGAATGAGAGCTATTTCTTTAAAAGTCATAAAAATCCCCAGTTTGAGCAATTATTACATGCAACCATGTAACTAAATAGGAAGTTTCACACTGAGAAGCAAAAAGCCTACAGTAGAAAGGATGAAAATATTAACTACAAAGTGATAGATCAAAGCAGCTCTCCTTCCCCCCATCCCTGTACTATTCCCAAAGGCTGTATTTCTTAAGGACCAAGCAAGTCTGCTTGCCAGTGTCAGATCCTCTACACCCTTTAAAATTATTTCACAAATATGTCAGGAAGGCAACACTACCAGATTCATGGTTGTTGACTAATGTTTGCAAACACAGAAATCAATTTAGGAATCTAGGATAACTAGTTATCAGATACACTGACATTCATCTGCAGTATTACCCACACCGTATCTCAATATTCTTGCTCACAGACAGAACATAAAGGTCCTCCAAAACCAGAATTAGGCTATCCATAAAGAGACAAATCACACTTCACACCTTTAGAGCCACTGGCACTCTTCCCCATCCCTTTAATGTACATATTTCTCCTGAAAAAGCATTTTTTAAACTTATCTGTGAACATGCAGAACCAGAAAAGCAAGAGCTGGATGATCTACAATGCATTTCAAAACAGTGCTCACACCAAACCCCAGCCACTTCAAACAAATTAGAGGTGCCTATCATTGAACCAGGGTCTTTTCAGTATCTCACATTGCTCAGGTGATCCTTTGATCACCTGTATACAGTAATAGACAGTCAAGAATCAATAGTTGTTAATAAAATATTTGCTTTCTCCCAATCGATATGCACACAACTATGAAATATTCAG